>NC_066613.1:14431388-14747916 GCF_025231255.1 Drosophila biarmipes
ATGTTTTTAATGGTTGTACCCACCTACCTATCCGAATTATTTTTCAAATAATAATTACAATTTTTTTTTTAAATTTTATATGCCTTTTAATCTGCTACTAGCTTAAGTTGTTAACTATTTTATTTAAGATTTTAATTAATTCATTTAATTATTTAGTTGACAATTTCGTTCTATGCCCACTGTTTTCCCCAGTGTACGCCCACGCATGCCGGCATGGGTGTGTTTGAGCCCACTCAAGTGGTTAAACGTAAAACTTTTTTAATTAGAGTTGTTTGCGGGCAGCGCATTGTGCGCACAATTTCTTTTCGATCGTCTTGGGCGAATAGTTTCGCTCAAACGTCCGGCGGATGTCAGGAGCCGAAATTGTGATGCCGCGGGGCGGAATTCCCATAAAATGGGCGGCGGTTGCTCGCGAGCCAAATAAAATTCATGAGCCCTTGTAATAAAAATGTCACAGCGATGCAGGCAACAAAAGGCGGCCATCAGAAGGGGCTGGGCCTTTCGGTGTGGTTTTTGGAGATCCTAGAGGAGGGCTTTTTGGGGAGCAGCTGTCAACGCCGTCGCTCGACAATGACAATGGCCTACCCTTAGAGCAAGGACCAAGGGACCAACCAACCGAAGGATCGCGGCGGGGAGCGCATAAATTGCGCAGACATCTTTTGTGCCCGGGCCCCCAAAAATTCAAATTCAAATTTTCACAGCAGTTTGCATTTATTTAATTTTACTATTATCAGAATAAAAAGGCTTTGCGCCTGATTAGAGCCTTGCCGCGCGCGCGCCTAAATGTGTTTTCCCAAATTAAATGAAAATTAAACGACGCCCGGGCGGCGTTGTACCGAGTATAAACCTTCATTGACACAACGTGCAAATCTAATTTGGATTTCGTCCCGCACCACCGGTCTCTCATCGTTTTTATAATAATGAGAATGCTCCAGACCCTTGATGGGTGTCCAAGTACAGCCCCCTAACCCCCCACAAACAGCAGCACTTCCTGCAATGCTCCACCCTAGGCCGGCGAGTATCTGCCGGAAGTGTCGTTGCTTCTGATTCGGCACGGGAAAAAATTGCAATTAAACAAAATCTGGATTTAAAAAAAATGTATAAAAAGTATTTTATATAAAACCTTGTTGAAACTTGCTGAAAAAATTTCCAAATTGGTAGTACACCAGTATTTTAACGTATATGAAAAGCTTTTTCAACATCCCCAGAGTGTAAATATTCCCCCATTAAGGTTTACATTTTTATTTTATTTTAATTTTCAACAAAAAGTCAGTCAGTGATGGATTATTTAATAAATTAATATATTGTTTGGCTTTTTTTTGCCGTGTTCCTGCCCGTCAATGCGATTTCGTCAACGCAATCAGGCGGAGAGACATCAGCGAACCAGCATCGCGACGCCGGCGAAAAACATTTTCCTGTTGTTTCTGCCAATTTTGCGGCTGATGCCTTTTTTCCACTCCGCATTTTCGACGGCACTCACCCACATTTCATCGTCCGCGATTTCAGCGATTGCCGGCTCCAACATTCGGCACTCCAATACACAGTTTGCATTATACAATATAGATGCCCATATCGCTGCTTTGCGTATCAATGAAGAAGCCGTCTTTATTGCACATTTTCCAATGTGTGCCACGCGGCGTATACGCATTATAGAGCATATAATGTTGGGCGGCTTACAGTGGTAAAAATTAAAGGGGGTTTTTGTTATAAGAAATTTTTAAAGAAAATTTGTATTTCTTGTTTGAATGGTATACTTGAATTAAACCGGTTTTATTTTTTATAAAATAAAATACTGAAAAATAAAAAAAAGTACCCCTAATAAATTGTGAGATATACGTTTTTTAAATCATATATATTTTTAACTTAGGTGAACTTCTTAATTTATTCAGGACCAGGATTACCCCGCTGTTGACCACTGTGCTCTACCGAAGACAAACAGTTTTCGGGGCTCCGTCGTTTCGTGTTCTTCGACCGCTTTTTCCGTATTTCGGTCAGGTCACATTTATGTTGTATACATTAATTATGGCTATTTACTTTGGCCGCTTCTGCTCCTGCCACTGCCAATTATGTGCACGAAATTGCTTATTATTGGATGCATAAACACCCATACCCGCACGCATTCCTATATACTTTCTTCGCATGGAGACGAGTGCTTGAAGGCGCCAAAAGGGCAGGTTAAATGGTGGTCAAAGGGCCCATTCATTCATTCATACAGCCTGGCCTAAAAGGCCCATCAGCCGTCGTTCTGACATGAAGAGAACGAGGAAAACGTTTCGGGTAAACAAAAATATGTCATGTTTACCCAGCGTGGAGCAGTCCAAGCAAAACTTGTTTTGGCTTTCTGTTTTTTCTGCTTTGGCCGTTTTGTTTATATTTTTATTTCTGTGCTACTTTCGGCAGTCGTTGTCATTTGTGTGTGGTCCAGAATGATGGATGTTATTATAATGTCGACGAGTAGGCTTAGCAGGCGCCTGACGTCCTGTCGTCCTGCCATCCTGCCGCCCTGCCATCCTGAGGGGTCTGACCCAAAAAATCTCCAATGACAGCCGAGTTGTGTTGGCCACACAGCCTTGTAAGCAGCTTAAAAATTAAAACAATTTAATAAAAATTAATGCCCAGTGCACAGCAATGGCACAGCAGTGGGAGTTGCGGAACTGCGCTTTTCGCCAAGTATTTACCAACTAAAAGTACTGTTTTTATTCTCCTTCCCCTGGTAATTATACTAATTGGTATCATGGCGCGGCGCGCGAAAAAGCTGAGCTGCAAGCATAATGCGATAATTTATATTCCCTGCCGGGGAATCCTTTGAGCCACATGCCAGATGGCCACTACTCGCCCGGTCTGCTTTTGTGGGCGATGCCAAGAAGAGATAATTCCCGACTCAATTTGATTAAAACAAGGCGGGGATTATCCCGGCAGTAATAAGCGAGCAGCGCCACAGGAGATTCGAATAAATATCTCACTTTCCGCAGGAGGACAATTTAAGTTTCCGAATTGAAACTAATTCCGGGTAAGGTAATACAACATTTTCTTTAAATTACAATTATTTTATTGAATATCAAAGGTTTATTACTCCCTCAAAATAACCGTTCGTATTGGTCACTCTAAGTCCCAATTCATCGCTCTTTCTTTCAGGATCTTCAATACCTGCTGTCACCCTAGCTTCACCAGAGTCCAAATCATCTTCGTCTTTTGTATTCAACCAATCGCAGAAGCAGAAAAGCATCAAAATAATGCAAAAGTGGCAGAAAAGTATGATCACTGCAAGGAGACCATCGGTGGTGTAGAGTTCCGCATAGCGCCAACCTCGGATAAGTTGGGCATGGTACATGAGAAACTGGGTAGCTGATAGTTTAAATAAGTACCATTTTCAAAGGTGATCCTTACCATACCAACTATGCCCAAGACCATAAAGGCAAAGGCGTAGAAAAATCCATCGCCCGATTCGACAATCACATAGATCATCAGTAGAAATATTCCAAACCAAAACAGCTGCATGCTGACTAGAAACAAGACAGCCACATTAGCGGTCAAGTCGGAGGGAATAAGGGAACCAATGAGCACAAAGGTCACCACCAGTAAGGCAGTTAGGGTGAACCACAACAAAAAGTATAGTGCAGTACAGTAGGCAGCCAAAGTGCAAATACCAATAACCATTAGTTCTATCTGTTATCTAAAATGAGGGCTTTAAGGCTAGCAAATGTGGCTAGGATATACCTACAATGACACAGAGGAGCACCCAGCTAAGGATGGGTGTATATCGAGCTTTACGAAGGATCAGAAAGACCGCTAAAAGAGGAACCGCTATGAGCATGCAGCCCACACTCAGCCAGTACTTGGTCAAAAAGTAATTGGTTAGGGGTTTGCTAAATAGAGAACCCTGTATTATTTCAATAGATCATAAATTTAGCTAACTTACTATAGGGACACAAGTTCCCATTGGACCAAGGCGAGCAGGAGTATTACCACCACCAGTAGGTACACCAAAACTATGAATCGGGATCTGGAGGCTTTCTGACTTTCCTGGGGCTCATACTGCAGCATACTGGGGCGCGGAACTTTTTCAGGGCGGGGCGGAACTGGCGGTGCGCTTGGGTTGCCCTGCAGCCCAGAACCCCGAGAACTTGGCGACGCCATCTTGCTGGCACTCGGGAATTAACACCCCAAAATGCTATAGAGCGGGGAAAATGAGTTACAACAGGAGACAAAAAACACAAAAGAAACCTGACACGCCAAGCATTTGTTGCTGAAGCATACAACTCACTTTACTGCCACATCCGGTTAAGAACATCTGCCATTTTAATGGGTACCTCCAGGTTCTGCCCATAACAATGCCCCAGACTCCGAGCGATAACACACTCCGTATCCAAATCAAATGATTACGGCTGCAGCACATGACAGCCACGGGGGAGTTCTTGGCGTTTGAATAGATTTCCCGAATGATAGATGGCTCGATTTTCAATGACTACATTTTGGGGATTATGGCGCAGGTTGATTTATCTACTTATCTTCGAAACTGGCTTAAGATACCCATCGCTTTTTTATCGCTTTTGTGTAAGCGCTCAACAATTTGTTTCACCCCAGAGTTGAGCTCAAGTTCATGTATCTTAAATTACAGCACTGCTTTTTCCAAGAAACCTCTATCGTCCTTCGACTTTTTAAATGCCACAATTTTTTACAAGACTGGCTTGCCTTTTCCTGTCAGAAATAAACATTTTTCTTGGCCTGAAAAATAATTCCGAGAATTCTCATATTCTGCATTTGATATGCGCTTCCTGATGATTTCGTATAAATATAAATCCAGTCAATCCAGATTCAACAAGAACGTAATGAGTATACGGCCTCGAAGGGTTTAGGCCAAGGCACCCGAAAGAAACCCGGGGACAGATGTGGGCCAGCCGACGGGGATGCCATAAATTCGTTCCAGTAAACATTTTTGAATTGTTGAAAAGATTTGCAGGAAAACAAGACAGGCCAACAATCTCGCACACATCGAGAGCTCCTCCACTTGCCCATATACCTATGTATTTATTTATATACCCAGAAACCGAACAGAACTGAAGCGAGGCGGCTGCAAAGTTTGGCCAAAGTGCTAAAAGATGTGTGAAAGGCTGCGAAAGGCTGCGAAGGGCTGTGAAAGTCTGCGACGGAAGTGAAAAGGGATGCCGGCTGGCGGATGGGGGTGAAAGGTTGGCCAGAACGCCTCAAATTACTTTCTTTTGCCCGAAAGAGGGGGCGTGGGCGCAGCTGTTGATGGCTGCTGGATCATGGGCATTTCTTTTAATTTGGATTTGCGTGATGCTGATTCCTGAGCTGCGATATGAGGCCCAGCACCAACTTTGCCAGGACTTCGACTCCAAAGCATCCTCGCATTTACCACTCAATTAGCAGGACGCGAAGATCCTGCCGGGCTGCCTGCTCACTAATTTATTAATGGGCAATGCCAAAACTCTGCTGCCTTTAAATGACATTGAAAAATTGCCTAGTCTAGAGGGTGTGTGTGCGTTTCTGTCTAATGGCCCGACAGCCTTTTTGCCACTTTTTCTGGGGCACGAACAAAACAATTTAGATAAGCAGTATGCAAAGCATGTGAGACTGCTGTTTTCGTCGGCTGGCGCATAAATATTTTGTGCCGAGCTTGTTGAATTTTTAAGTGCCGCAGCAGCAACTTAATCAGCAAAAGATTTGCGGGTAACTGCTTCTTCACTTAGCCGACAAGACACGGGACACACGACAGCCGTTTGAAATTCAAGTACCAACTATAAAAGCCAAGACAAAAGCCAAGGCGCCCGGCCAACAATGCACTTAAGTGGCAGACCGTAAAATATTTCGACCGCTTCGAGTGGGTAATGTGGCCGTAACCCCGGGCAAGTCCCCGAAAGCCTTTTATGGGGCCACTCTTCGGGGTCCCGACATCAAGTATACGCCCTGCCCGCAGGTGTCCGGCGACAAATCAAATACGCAGCCACAATAAAATCACATAAAAGCAGGCCAAATCGAATGAAATTGTGCCCAAATTGCATTAGAAGAAATCACAAACGCCCACGTAACAATGTCCTGTCGACAAATTCTGTCTCACCTGAATGGACATCAACTAAATTGCTTGTCCTTTGCAATTATTATACGTGTGTTTTCTCTATCACCTTGGTCGAGTATTTCCTGTCGGCACACAAAAACACACACACGAGAGATGTCGTTGTCCTCCAGGAGGCGAGTTTGTGGCGGCTTTCGCGTAAAAGGCCACGGCTTTATGAATGAACAAACGAGTTGCGACCGAGCTGCGGGTATTCCCCTTAAATATGCTTATTTCTATGGTATTACCGCCAAAACACGTCCGACTCGCGGGCCGCCGAGCGATTATCTGAAGCGTATGCCAGTCGGGCCAGGAAATTACTGTGAAATTCAATTGCCAACCCAACTCCGGCGACCTGCGCAGTGGGCCCTCGCTAACAGCGACAGAGAGTGGTTAACAGAGCCAGAGAGATACCGAGGAGAGTTCCGATTATGTAGGTTGACAAGAAGTTAAACAAACAAAACAAAAGTCAAGCTGTATCATAAATATAATGAAAAGTTTTTGCCAGCAACAAGCGGGTGTGCGGCTCATCTCCTCCCCCGATGGATACTTTATTCCTCATCCAACTTAAATGTCAACACCACAGAACACACAAAAGAATTTCGATGTGTCCTAGGATCGATTTAATGAACTTACTCTGCCAAGTTTGAACTGTGTTGAACTGTTTTTAGGAGGTTCTTAGTTCTGAAAGCACTTTAAAGCAAAGTAAATGAAGGGAATATGTACGAAAATTTATTTCGAAGTATTTGGGGTTTTAAAATTAGTTTAAAGCACCAGACATATAAAATTTCTATCATATCATCCAATTATGAATCCATTACATTAATTATACAAAATACTGTTATTGGTGGGCCTTTAGTATGATGGGTAGATGGTTTTGAAGAAATTGTGGTTATAGAATTACTTTAACACATCCAAAATATTAAAGTTCTATCATTTCATCTTCATAATAAGGGATTGCATAGTTTTCAGGATTCGAAATACAACTCTAAAAACACAATAGGTAAAAACTCAACATAAAGAAGGTCTTAATATTCTTGTGAGTATACTCCATATCCATGTTTCTACAAATAGGTATAAAAATCTCATGCAGCCTAATATCTAGTTCTTATCTTAATTAAATCCGGTTCTTAATTTCTCCCTGTGCAGTCGTGGGTACACATAATTAGGAAATCGTGCTTACTCCACGCACTTTGATTCAGCTGAGTGGCGAGTTGAGAATTTCAAATGTCTCTGGCATGGCAAATAAGCTGTTGAGTTGACTTTGTAATCATTTCAGCATGTTTATCAAGTCATTTATTGAGTGGGCCGCGAGGAGGCGGCGGCCGAGGTCCTGATTAGCAGCGCGCTGGCTGCCTTAGCCGGCGAGAACGCGACTTAGCCGCGGCAATTATGAAAGTAAGCCAGTGCCTCTGCGCTGAATGGCGGATGGCAAATGGCTAATGGCTAATGCCACCGCCCCATTACCGCTAAAGTGGGCTCAACTGTTGTTTTTGTTTCCAGTTTTTTGCCGCCGTCGACTGTGGTCTGCCGCGTGTCCTTTGCGGCTTGCGGCGCTGATTCACGGTTCTCGGGGATTCACAACTGCGTGGGGGAATCCCCCGGTGTGGGGCAGGTGAGCCCGGGCTCAGGTGGGGAAATTAAAAGTTAACTGCCACTGGAGGGCACGATGTGCTCACTTTAAAGCATAATTTGTTGCGGAATATTCCAGTGAATGCGAAATGCCTGGGGCTGATCACTTTCTATTATCTTTTAGTTTGCTTTATTGTCGAATGGTTTCCTATAAATCTCGCATTTTTAAATAAACACCCACTCAAATGCTTTCCGAACTACCGCACAAATCAATAATGAAAATGGGAAAATAAATGTGCAAAAATGAAATAAATAACATTGTGCTCGCCAGTGCGTTGAAATCAATATTTGCTCTTTTGATTTAAGAACCAAAAGTGAGTTTTAGCATTTTTGCGATTTGGTGAAGATTTAAATATATAATGTGTGCTCAATTTGATGGTGCAATTTGTGACTTTTACGCATTATGTTGGCAGTTAGAAGCTTGTGGTGACTGTTTTTTCTAGTTGAAAGTTTATAAATATTTAATTTAATATATAGACAAGGCTATAACATTTAAATAAAATAGGGAACCTTGAATTCAATATGGTTATCAGCTTATGTAATATGTTCATATACACTATCTGTTCTTCCACTTATGGAAGAGTTATATGAATACCTTTCGGCAGGATCTGAACCGACTGAAAGGCTGAGCAGTATCTGAAAGATACGTGGGCGTACCAAAGTATCTGCTGCCAAGTGGCACGCTCCGCTGGCTCCGCAGGGAACAAACTTATCTCTGCTTTTGCCGCACACTTGGCGAATCAGTTTCGCTATCAATAAGTAAGCAATAATCAGCCGAGTGGTGCCCCAGTTGAAAGGGAATACCGAACACCGAGTATCGAAAACCGAGCACTGAGCCGCCAACCACCTTTTCCCCAGACGTGTGGGTGAAATGGCATTGCAAAACACCGTAATGCAAGTCAATGAATGTGATTGTTTGCCGGGAATTGCAAAGTGTTGAAAGGACTCACGCAGAATGGCAGTCGGACAGGCGGGCGGCCACAGGAGTGGGCGTGGCAGTGCAATCCATTGCCACAGAGTGGCATTCAATTGCCGAGCGCCAGACAAGTGAATCAGCAGTCGAGCGGACAAACAAACAAGCAAATTCAGTGTAACGACCACAAGCCCGGCTTGATAGCATCACTTGACAAGTCAATGAGACGGCTCCTGAATGCCAGTCGAGCGGCGGCAGAGCCCCGGAATAGCATCTACCATCCGAAAGGCCCCCAGCTATCCACCTTCCGACCACCGAATCGGTGACAATGCCGTTCCGATCGCATTTGCTCAATGCACCTGAGGGTCCACCAGACATGTTTTCGCTTTCAGTTTCCACTTGCTATTCTCAAAATCCCAAAAATATAGAGGGCTTTTCTCCTTATAAATTGAAAAAAATGAAAAGTACATTTAAACCAACCTAAATTACTAACTTAGTCAACAACTTTAAAAGTTTATTTAAAGCAACCTAAATTACTAACTTAGTCAACGACTTATGCCACTTACTAGATGTTTGAAAGGATTTTTTTAAGCAAGGGAAATCCAAACAATAAATATTCTTCATATTATAGATTTACTAGCATTATTGAAGAAAAATCAGAGATTACCATACTTTCATAATCAAGAAATATTTTTAGTTGTAAAATAAGATTTTATGACAGTGTCACTAAGCAATTACTTAAATTAAGATGTTCTATGCCTGAATTAATAACAAGATGTTTTACATAATTCCCGAAAAACACTAGAAAGCAAGCTGCAAAACACAATTTCTCCAACAAGGTCTGCAGGAGAATCTCATAAGACCCCAACCAAAGCCCGTAAAACGTTTTGTAATCTAATTAATGGCCCTGCAGCAGATAATGGGCAAGTGTATTCATAATCCCTGGCAATTTCGCATTCATTAAAAGCCAATAAAAGTGAAAATTATAACGCCCGCCCGGGATCAACCCACTCCCGCTCCCGACTAGAGAGCCAGGTGAACGGGCGCCCACTTCATTAATAGCCCGCGTGGGTGGCTCAGCGAGTAATGGAAGCTAATGAAATAACAATTAATTGAAAAAGGCCTGAGTGTGTACATATATTTGCCGGAGAGATGACCGGCCATCAGCAGACGGCCGGGCTTCAGAGCCATCGGCAAATACAATTTGTTTTAATTAATTGAAGCCACAACCGCAGAACTGGCCGGCCGAACCTGATTTAGATGAATTGCCGGCAGTTCTGCCGGGGCTTTTCGGTCCGGACCATCGACTTAATGTCTGACTTGGCAGCCCAAATCCCACGGACAACGTCGGATGACACTCCGGCCAAAGCATCGCCACCGGATTCTGGGGCCTCCGGCCTTGGCCGGCAATCAAGCGTGAAATGATTGGCAGCCAGGAGTTGAAATGCCGCCCCAGCGGATATTCACACATGTCGCCGGGCCCAACTATTAGCACGGCTATCGATTAAATCCGCCGCAATCCCAGAGCACCGGAGTGCCGAAGTGCCATTGCCCGCGGGCCGCCAGCTAAGCGTGTCGTCAGCCAGACGATTTGGGGCCCAGATTGTACTGTACTACAGGCATTATTTCAGCCAGCTACTTTCGAACTCCGGACTCTGAGCATTAGGCATTTAAATGTGCCATCCAGTAGGTGAAGGGTGGCTTTCGGGTACTTCAGGTCACGCTTCGATGGGTCTGAAACCGTTTACGGTGATTTTAAGAACTCAAAACTCAAGTGGAAAAAGTGTTAAAATATGATATGGGGTATGTGCAAAAGAAGTTTGAAATCTTATTAAAATAATTAATTTAACTTCAGATAATATGAGATAGCTACGATATATAGAATTATGAAGAAAATATTTAAAGATTAGAGGTTAGACTTTGAAGCACTAGGAATATTATAAATAGAAAAAAATGCAGGTAAAATTTATTACAAATTTGTAGTACTATATTATGTTATACATTGGAACTCAGCATAACTCTTTCATATGATACGAACGACGAAAAATCGTTTGATATAGTTATATATATTTTCGTAGAAATGTAGCCATTCATAATAAGCATAAATAAAAACAAGACTTTCTTGTTTACATAAAATGATATCCTTTTAAATGATAATGCTATTTATAAACAATTAAAATAGCTAGGCCCACACTGCGTATGAGTAATATTCTTAGAATAACTTTCGAAGTTATTCAGCACACTTTCTTACCTTTTCCCCACCTGTCACAAACTGTCAGAATGGTAGGGTATCGTTCAGTCTGGAGAAGGTTTCCCCCATTCTAAGCTTGCTTGCGGCAACGGAAAGTTGAACAAAAAACTTTGGCAAGCTAAGTTGCGCTTATGCTTATGTTTGGACGGGTATGTAAATGCCGCCGGGGGCATTAGTATCGGTGTCTGCGGTTTCTGGCTACAAGTGAGTATCTGTGTGTGGCGTCCCTTCCGTTGGGCCCGTGTATGGGTGCGGTAAATGCGGGCGAGCCCCTGTGTGTTGGTGTGTGAACCACAACATGTGTCGTCGGGCGTGAACAAAAGTGCTAAGAAAATTACATTTTGGCCACATGGAGAAGGGAGAAGTTGGCGGCCCGAGGCAAAGTCCTGGCCTAATGCCTTAATACACTTAAATTCGCTGTAAATCAGGGGGCTCTTGACTAATTTTCAGGTGGCGAGAAACCACTTGGCCCCGGGAATCACAAGTTACTTGATCCCACAGCCAACAACAAGGGCGGCAAGTAAGTCAGTGGGTTTAAATGGAAATTTTTAAAATAAACGAGCTGCCTGCCACACGAGAAGGCATGCAGCATATGCAGTGAGAAAAATACTTACTTACTTGAAGATCCTGTAATATATTTATGTCTACTATAAAGAAATTAGATAATTGAAAATAAAATTATAGACTAAACAATTAATAAATAAAATATTCATTTACTGCAACTGGAATACAGTGATTTTCCCCGAGTGCCTAAGTCCGGATTGAAAGCTGCCCCCTCCGCTTTTCTTTTTTTCCTCCTGGGTGCTGCTCCTCATGTCCTTATGCAAAATTCACATCCACAACAATCGCCGCAAACTTTTTACCATCCCGCATATACATAACGCTTTTGTTCAGTTACAAGGACCAAAAAATATGCAAAGCATGAAAAACGCGCCAATATATCGCAGCGCGGAAATAATGCAATTTGTGTGTGAACTTTTAACGCACTCGTAGTTTTTTATCCTTATGCCAGCTCACACTCGCGAACTTTTCGCTCGGAACGCGAGTTCCCCAAACATAAATATTTACGTACGAAATCGAGGCGGTCTTTAGGACTTTTTCGGTGGTAAAAGAACGGGCAGCTGGGAAGGACCTGCTCCTCTCACGAACAGCAGACAACTGAAGAGCCGAGTTCGCTGTTGGCCAAGTTAAGGGGCGCGAGTCCTGTTAGCCAACAGTCGAGCTTAAGGGGAGACGGCTGTTGCTGTTATGTCTACTTTTGCCCTGTCTAATATTGAATTATTGAAATCAAATTTAGTGCTCCCGGCCATATGTGTGCTGCGTCGTCGAGAAGGCATTATTACATTTCCCTGCTTATAAAATGCGTTTGTAATTATACTGTATTCGAAGCCGTGGCATACTTTTCAGCCGAGGTCGGAAATGAATCAAAAGTCTCATCTAAAATGAAGAACGCATTTTTCTGGCTTATCGGGAGTTCGCTCCACTGCCTCAGGCAAATGTGGCCCAATTAATCGGAACTTTAAACAAATGGCCGCGAATAAGCAATCAGTGAGGGCGAGACACTGGGAAAATAATCATATGTGTTTATTAATATTTAAAAAAAAATATCTCTGATACTAAGAAATATATAAATAAATAAATGGAACAAGGTGAATACTATTACAATGGAAAGTATATCCCTTAAAAAAATACTCCATTAAATATTTAAGGAAATATATAAAGAATATATTAGAAAAAGTTTTTTAAAATATACGTATTTAGAGTAGAGAGTATGTACTAAAGATACATTTTACCCCTTGTAAATGCAATTATTAATTTTTAACCCCGATCTAATTACCTTTCTAATAAAAAATTCGAACGTAAAAAGCCTTGTCGAGAACCCACACGTCTTAAAAATGCGTTTCTTACTTTTAAACTATAGTATAACTGACATTCAACCCCTCAAATATGCAAATACACCACCTTTCGTGGCACTTTTTTCCGTGCATTCATTGTACTTCATCGCATGTCAAATGCATATTTTACTATTAAGCGCCACCGTTGTTGTCCTTGTCGTCCTGGCTGAAAGTGTGCTTGTTGCTGTAGTTGCTGTAGTTGCCGCCGGTATCCTTGTGCGCTACTTGGACGCAGTTGTTAACGAAAACGGATTCCGGAAGCCGGACGACCGATACGGATATAAGTGCACCGTGTACGGCAAAGTGCAGAGTGGGGAACGGGAATAAAAATGGGAATGGGGATGGGTGGGGGTATGGGGATCCATCGAATGAATGTCCAGTGGAGGGTCCGGCAACCCACGCTTCGAGGTGGGCTCTCCACGTACTCACACGTCGCCCCACACTTGGACTCACAATTTTGTCGCCTCTCCAGAATTTGACGTTTTTTACGATTTCCTCGGTAGTTGGCCCCGGGAACCCGCGCTTTGTCCGCTCCTCCCGCACTTGACTATTGATTTTTACTCGGAAATAAATTGGTTTCGTTTGTCTGTTTGGCTATGGCCGTTGTCACTCGCATTGGTATGTCCCAAGGAACAGGAGGATTCGGCACTTCACTGGCCCAAACTTTTCTTCTGGCAATTATTGCTGGAAAATATTTTTCATTTTGCCCCGGCAAAAGTATCTCAAGCCCCTCGCCGCTCCATCGGCTGGCCGGAACTATTGTTATTAATACAGCCAGTGAATGTTTTTCCTTCCATTTTGGCTCCGAGAAAAATTGCACACCAAATGAAAAGTGAAAACTGCAAAGAGTGGGTCATTAAAGTTGGGAATCCCCTCCGTTTTTTGCCGGGCAAAGAATGTTTAAGGAAATTTAATTTTCCGAGAATAGGAATCCCTATAAATACGACCGTAACAAAGGGGCTGGCTACAGTTTTTGCTTAATTGAAATGCCCGCCCGTCCCGTTACGGGTTATGCTTTTCACGGAAAAAAGGAGTCCGTGTCACTTTCCGGCAGTCGCTCGCATATTTTGGCAGCTACGTGACACATGCCGTGACCATGTTCCTGGGGGCTCCAAACAAAGTAATTTTTTTATGCGGCCCGCCGTTGTGGGGCTGCTTAAATATGGACATGGCGGCGGCCCCTCAATCCCGACAAATAGAAAAGGTATCCCTTTTCCCATTCGCCCCCCGCAAAACGTATTTACATTGAAACGGTCACAAAAGGGTAGTTGTATTTGTCTATCCCGTGTCCTCCCCTTGTTTTTTGGGCCAGACTTCGGGCCAAATGCTCTACAGTTGGTTGAGTTATGGCCAAATAAAAGACGCACAGAGAAGCTAATTTTGTGCATAGTTTATACGGACCATAAAAGCAAATTGCACGGTTACTGAGCTTAGGGTTATTGGGCCGTTTGTTTAATGCCCTGATATAGGGGCTGAATTTCCGCAAAGTGCACTCGCCTTATCTGCACCCGCATTGTTCAAGGGCTTGGCCTACGGATTTCTGATTTAAATACGAACTCGTAACTCTTTTTTGGCTCAAGTTCGAGGGCAGATAAATTAGGTATTTGGTTTCCCCTTTAAACGCTTGAAGACACGCGGAAATACCACGGCACGTTTCAATTATTTAAACTTAACAAACTGTTTATGCATGTTTGGCATTTTACGATTCAGCCGAAATCTCGCATTCATTTAAAAATTTATTGCCGCGCCATCAGAAGTGAGGAGACTGCCATTTACGACTTGGCACATGGACGACAATCGCCGGGAATAAACAGCAAACAGCGGGTTACCCAGGATTCTGGGGACACTCGACAGCCACAAACCATTCAGATTCCCATCCAGATTCGGATTCAGTTTCTGGGGACCCACTGAGCGAGGTGGAGCGGAAAAAAAGAGCCACATTTTCACAGCGCATTTATAATTAGATTTTCAGCAAAATGATAAATAAAAGTTTTGACTACACAGCAGCTTTGTGCTGTCGTCCCCGGCAGGAGTAGCGTAAATGTGAAGCACCTGTGCCTCGAGTGGCGACCGCAGATCCTCAGATATAATGGGTTGACATTAGCATAAGCGCTGTTAAAGACCGAAAATTGAAGCCGAATTTCGGGCGGAAACAAAGCTGGTCCTGCGTCCTTTTGAAGGCTGAATTTTATAGCAGTTCGCACATCGCATACTAACTCTTCTGGCGTCCCAATCTTTTTAATTAACTACTCATATCCGCCGCTGAGCGTGCCTAATTGATATGAGAGACCCGGTCTCCGAGTTCCCCGTTTTTCCCCACTACCATCACGCTTCAATGGCGCTATGTGCGTGCTAGCCACGTTAAGACTTCCTCTGTGTGTCTGTGAGTTCGCCACTGCTCCTGCTCGCCGCCTGTAAGTGTCTTAATGAATTTCCATTTCCAGCAGACACTCATTCAATTCCCGCCCATAAAATCGCAGCCAAAAGCAGAAATTAACTTGCCTCATGTCAAATGTTAATGAGCAGCGAAAGCACAGTGTTTTCGACGCCCAATTTAGCTGATTTTTTATGGCCAAAGTTTGCGAATATTTTATTTGGGAGATTTTTAAGTAAGAGATTGTAGTTTGATTTGACACACATTAAATCTTTAAATAAAAATAAATTCTATCCAATTTAAGCCTTTGTTTTATATTTTTTAGATTTATCCATTGAATGCAAGACTTCATAATGCTACAAAAAATATTTTGTTACGAAATTTATTGAATTATCCATAATAATAACCAAAGGTAAATAACTTGATAGATGAATTAAATGTTATATGTTTAGCATATTAAGCTTAAGATGGCACAAAACTTATAAGTATTTTATATAAGGAATATTTAACTAAAAACCTTATTTCTTTTATATTAAATATCTTCTATAGAAAAGAGTATTCAACAGAAAGTGTATAATCCAAAATAACACGATATATTTTATTTTAATGTCAAAACCCAATTTATTGATCGATTTTATCTCCTTTTTACAAGACCAAAGCCTCTTACAATAAGGCAACATTTTCATACTTTCAGCACGTGTCCCAAGATAAACAAAATGCCACTGCAGACTTGTTTTGGCCACAAACAAGTTTAACCCCAATATCTTTACACTTTCCATGTTATTGGAAACAATGTCTCCCTCGAAGGTCTTGTCTTCGTTTCGCCCACGTTGGCCTTGACCTTCGACTGTATCTCAGAAAGTGGCTTTCGTTAGCCCGATTTCGGCTTGTAGACCAAGACAAAAAGGGGCTTTCAAAGAGCAGCTGCAATCGAAGAAGTAAAACCATAAGTTTGGCAACTGTGGAACCACTGTTCGGAGAGGAAGATGTCAAGCTACTGGCCTTAAATATTCAGCATGCGGGGCATTGTCTCCGCTTCAGCTGGAATAAAATCCACTACATGGCCCCACTAATTAGTTCGTTCCCAGGCAAATTAGATGGGCCGCAAATGAGTTGAACAAACACCAGCCGAGGCTGGATGGCTTTAATCGTATGGATTGGATGAACACATCATGTGATGACGACTTTGGCTAACTTAAGGCTATTATGGGCATTCCCGGCTTAGATCTGCTGGGCACGGACGGCACGGTCGGCCAGTTCCTCGGGGGTGGGGTGCTCCTGGATGAACTGGATGGAGCGCAGGATCTCCTCCGGGATTGGTGGGGGAGTGGGCAGCAGGTTGGACTGCGGGTGGAATCCGTTCTCGTCGGCGGTGTAGTTCACCTGGACGGGCACGCCCTCGGGGGAGATGTAGGAGTAGGATCCGCGGGCATAGTGACCCGACTGACCCTCCTCCTGGATCTGGAGACCACTGGACTGCTGGACATCGTAGGCGTAGCTTCCATCGGTATCCTGGTTGGCGATGAACTTGGTGATGGTATCATCGTTCAGGGGGGCGGCCAGGGCACATCCGAAGAGGGCGACGACGAGGAGCTGTTGGGATGGGATTGGAAGTTGTCCCAAGATATCAGTTAAAGCACTCGAACTTCAGATGGAGACCGTGCTATCCACTTACGAGCTTGTACATGTTGCTGCTGCTGGTTTGTTGACTGAGAGGCTAATGCTGTCACTCTGGGCCCCCGATTGACTATTTATAGTGCTCCGGTAGTCAAAGACAAAGCCAATATGCAGACTCCGAGCATGCAAACAAGTCGGGCATGCAGAGCGACCCATATTTCGCCCAATCAACTGCTTTGGCCACACGTTTTGAGTCATTAATGCATGAGACGGAGTTCCCATGATGGGGAAATGGCGATAACTAGATACTCTTTAAATAATAATATCAGACGGCCAATATTTCGATTAGATACTTTGAAAAAGAGGTTGTATATATTTACTGACTATCCAGTAGATATATACAAATAAGAAAATTTCAGAAAACATTGTCAGACAATATTGGTAATTATTTATTAGTGTATAAAATAATTTAGTTTAATTTAATAGTGTATAGATACTATTAATATTATAGTTCTTTCATTCAAAAGAGTTTTAAATTGCACCCATAGTTATTAACCTACCTTTCATATTCTTAGAAAAACCCTGTTTTAATTGGGATACCAAAGTGAGTGTACCCTTTAAACTTGGGTGGAGCTGATGACACAACCTCTATGCATCAAAATCAAAGTCGAATGTTGCTCTTCAGCAAACACCAAAAATAGTAGACTATCAGCGACAGCAGCAACAACTTGTTAATTTAATCAACTCAACAATGATATTTGAAGTTACAACATTTCTTGAGCCCGAAACGCGAATCGAAGGGCTCAAGACTGCGATTTGCATAATACAACAGCCCAACAACAAATACGAGTGTGCATTTATTAATTTCCGATTGAAGTTCCCCCAGCTTGAATTGATTTAGATATGGGCAAACCAGATCTGCACACTTGAAGGAAAATCTCAAGGGTTAAGACACTGCGATAATGCATGTGGGCGATGCAAAGGCGGCTGCACGGGAAGAAAAAAAAAAAAGCTGCCAAAAAAAATATATGAATACATTGTGCTAAGCTAGTTTCTCACGCGTGTAAGCTTAGTAATCACTTTTGCCTTTGCTTGGGGGAATACCCTTAAAAAGTTTAATAATTCATATAATTTTTAGACCAAGCGATAGGGGAATACCCCTCTTTAAAGTGCCACAACCATTATCTTTAACTTTGGGCTTTTACGGCTCAGTGTGCCAAAGCTATGATGGGTACGCCGCATTGCTGATATATATCCCTCCCCGTGCGATGTGGATATCTCGGGGCATGGCCATATGCTCTCGACTCGTCTCGGCGAAGGCGTCCACAGTATAAACAAGCATATTAAATTGTATTTTTCTTTTATTACATTATTATTATCTCTGGCAATAAATGTCAACGTCAGTCGAGCCGACAAGCGGACACGGGCCAGAGGAGACGGGTCAGAGGGCGCAGGACCTCCGAGCAGCCCGGGAGCATGTTGATGTAAATGTATGAGGGTCTATATATACAGTGGGTGTGAGTGGGTGTGCCACCGCCTCCAGACGAGTCACTTCGATGTTCTTTCTGCGGGTTGATGGGCCCTGTGTGCTGGATGTTGGATGTTGGATGCTTGACTATGCAAACAGGCACCCAAAAACACGAGGCAACTGGACAAGATGGATGCTGATGCGGATGCTATGGATACTGTGGATGCTGCAGACCTTCTACACCTTCCTGTCGTAGGGCAGGACCTGACCCACGGACAGCGCTGGCGCGGAGACGGGCGCCAGCAGAGCTCCGGCTGGCTGCAGATACTGCTTGCCGGCCTGCTCCTGACCATGGCCATGATGGTCATGGTGCTCATGGTGCTCATGGTGCCCCTCGTAGCCCTCGTTCTCCTCCTCCGGGTGCTGGCGGTTGTACTCCAGCGACTTGAGGATGGCCTCTGGAATGGGATGCGGCGTGGGCAGGTGCTCGCCCTGCGGCTGGAATCCGTTCTCGTCGGCCGTGTAGGTCAGCTGGATGAGCTGGCCCTCGGGGGTGTAGTACTGGGACGAGCCGCTGGCGTAGTAGCCGCCCACTCCCTGCTCCTGCTGGGCAATGCCGTTGGACGTCTCGAACTGGTAGTTGTAGCTGCCGTCATCCTGCTTCAGCTCGTTCACAAAGCTCCGTATCTCGGCGTGGGCGTCCGGGGAATCGGAGGGACGAGCCTGGACTGCCAGCAGCATGGACACGGCCACAAGTACGACGACGTTCTGCAATCACATCAGTTGTCATTATATCCCCATATCCGCTCGGGGCAGGCCCAAAACCTTTGACTTACGATCTTCGACATTTTCGCCTGGCTTAGAGGTTGAGATATGGTTTATGGTTTGATTGTTGGTTTGACCCTAAGAGCTGAACTCTGTTTGATGCCTCGGTAACCTCGACCCGGCGCTTTTATACCCCAGAAAATCCGAGTGGATCTCCAACGAAAGTGAGGAAAGTGGCGGCCAGCCATTGGACCTAATGGTGATGATAATTGGGGGTCTGGGAGGGGGTTTGGAACTCATATCATCACATCACCCGGCAGCTCATTTCGGATTTCACAGCCGAGAGCCAGCAACGGTTGCAACGCCAATTATCTCGTCTCTGGGTGGCTTCCACAGTCGATTCCATTAAAAGTTTGGAGTGAAAACGAATCCGACCCGCTGACCACACACCTGGCCGACCTGACCCTTCTGCGCCTCCACTCGCCCCGCGGGTCAAGAAGCTCCTCGCTGCCGGCACTCGGGCAATTAAGTGTTTGTGTTAATTCATTAATTATCCACGGCCAAGTTGCACACACTTATCGGGGCATCTTTGTATGTAAGACGACCACTTTTACGAAATCTGTAATGGATTCGCTGTTCCCCAAAACATTTATCAAGCTATACGGCATGGCATAATGTAATGCACGGGGATCGAGATAAGTGGTGGCTCTTAGGGAGCTACCTATGGCTCGTGCTGGGTGGGGCGTGAAATGGCCAATGGCAGATCTCCTCCCCCAGCAAATTATTGCTAATTTCCCCCTACTCTCTGGGGAGATACTAATCGATCAGAATTTGAGCGCTGTCTGTCCATAACTCACTTTGTGCACCTGGTTTCAGTCTGCGGGCCACTGGTTCCGCTCATAAATTTTACTTAACAAATAGGTCATGGAAAACATTGCTATCTGCTGCTACTGCATGTTGCACATAATTCCAGGCATTCATTTAAGATAATATTGATTTACGATTAATAATTTTGATAATATTCCACTTTTAACAAAATTATAATTCTTATTTTAATACGAATTAGAAAAATATTTAAATATTTTGATTTTACAGATAGGACATACAAAAACAAAAATTTATATATGGTTTTAAGCTCTAAAAGAATTCTTTTAAGTAATACTAAATATTTCCGTTTTTATAGCCTTATAATAGCGGCTTGTCAAACAGAAATTCTTTTAAAGTACACGAATTTTCCCTCTGCCATATAAGTTTCCCTGTAGATTTAAGCTTCACTTTTCATGACTCCTGAAAAGGCCATATTTGCGACGTTATGTTCAGAAAAGCTGTGAAAGTGCATTAAATTTGCATCTGATGCACAGACCTCATAAATAAGCCAGTATAATTTTTGTCGTTATTTTTGCTGTGACATTACACACGCGTGTCCATGAAAAGTCTCCCAGTTCTGATAGCATTAAATAAATAAATGTGCTTCCGAGTGCCTTCCGCCCCGTCATAATTCAATTCATCCAGGAAAAATGAAAGCAGAGACAAAGCCTAGATACGAGATAAGAAGTGCTTTAATTTGTTCGGAGCTTTTATGGCCTACGAGTCAGATCAATTAGTAGTGCGATGTTATGGCACACTCACGCATTCAAATGAATTGTCAAGAGATGCGAACCATTCAGAGCTGGAAACGGACTTGAAACATGCAAATTGAATCAAGTTTTTGATTAAAAATCCATCAGCCAGGCTTAACCACTGGCCACACCAGAAATGCACATACTCGTGTAGTCCGGCTGCCAAAAAAAGAAAAAGAAATCAAATGGAAAACCAATTAATTGGGTTATTCAATAAAGCCGTGTGCTGATTTAAATTGAAGCTACAAGTGCGAACTGGCCGAAATCCCCGCCACGAAGTAATTTCCAAAGCGAATCGAACTGAAAGTTGCAACTACAAACAATTAGCAGACCCATTTTGTCTCTGGCGATTGAAGGTCGTCGCGGCAAGATTTTCGAAAGTCGTTGACTTTGTTTGGCGGCAATCTATCCATCCATCCATCCATCTATCCATATCCATAAAAACCCCCCAAGGGCCGACCTTCCACGCCCAACGCCAACGCTTTCTGCTGGACTTTCGGGTGTTGTATAGGGTTTCATCCGCTGCAGAATCGCTGGGGCTCCTCGACCAGGTGACTAAGATGTGAATGAAACCGTATAAACGGTCCATTAAAGCGGCCAGCCAGTCTGCCGGCGTCGCGACGCTTTCCATGAGAGTGTATTAATTAATTAAAGTCGCTTAGAGCCTCAGATGAGTGAATGTGGAGCAACGGATTGGCCATAAAAATTCAAATGCCAATCGCTGGACAAGCGTACACAGAAAGAAACAAATTTGGTAGGTCGGAAATATAAAAAAACTAGTTAATAATTTTATTAATAATTTTATTTTTCTGTATTTGATAAAAAATACAATTTTTTGTATTAGAAATTGCTTATTCATTTTAATTCTCTAACTTATAAAATTACCATACCTAATTAACTGTTAATTATGTTTTAAGATAAGATAAGTCAAAATATTTAGTAAATTGAAAGCCTCTTTACGACTTAAAGTAGGATTTACACCTACAAACATTAAAAGAAATCTAGACATGCCAACACATTTATTCTTTCGCCACATTTAATATTCGATTTGGTATTGTTGTTGATATAACATTCATCATCCATCGCCAACCAATATTAAAGGTAATATTAAATTTAGTTTAACCAGAAATATATTTAATATTTAATTAAATATTGGGGACAACTACAACTACATTTAAATAAATATAAAGATATATATAAAAGGTGCATATTGGATGTAAGATTATTATTAAAATATAAAACTAATTTGACTAATGTATTCATATCTGCGGCTTCAAAACAAAATATTATTATATCGTAATATTTTATAAAAATTGTATATTTAACAAAACACATTTTCTTGTACGGATGACTTCTCTCCGTGCAGATGCGGCGGTGGTCGTAAATTAAACCTGCGACTCCATGCCCAAACTAGGGCTAAACCGCTGCGCCCGAGCGACCTTCGGCGGGACTGGACGGGACCAGTCGAGACGCACTGGACGAGTTGCCGCCACCGAATGTGGGTCAATTAATGTGGAGCAGGTGAGCGTGAGCAACTGGCCAAGGAGTCCCCTCTTCATACCTTCGCTGCCCCATCTTGTGTCCCCTTAAAGCGCACCAAGACGGATTGATGCCCTAATGGATGGATGGCGACCAGGAGCTGGGGGCACAGGAGGCGGAGCAATGCCAGAACCACGAAGGGCGGGCTGGCTAAGTACAGCGGAAGCGGCTTAAGGCAACCGGCAAGGAAACGCCATCGAATCGTAACAACTTTTGCTTTCATTTAAAGCCGCCCAAGCGGCAGGCACCGAACAATTGTGTTGGCCGAAAAAAGCAAAGCAAAAAAAAACCAAATTGCCGAACAGCCGGTTTGGGGCATAAAAGCCGAGAGTAACACCAAAAAGGCCAGCAAAACAGAGGGCAGCAAAAAGCAGATAAGGCTGCTCCTGATGCTTCTGCTTCTGGTGCTGCCCCTGCCTCCATGCGACATCGTCCCTCCATCACATTCACTTTTCTCCCGGACCCGAGCCCAGACCCCATTACCAGGCCCCGTCCTCTGTCCGATACCGAATCCTCCCCCAGGTTGAGTCCAAGTCGCAGACGCAGTCTGGTTGCCAGCCTAGCCAAGTTGTACTTATAAGAGGCCAACACAAATCTTGTAGGGAAACAGCATGCGCTGCGAGTCAAGCTGCTCTTGGCCACTTTAGTGATGGCAGACGGACACCTTTAATGTGGCTTAAATGAAATTGGGCACCAAGTGCGACAAATTGTCAAGGGAAATATTTAATAAATTTAATTTTGGCTACCAAACGAATATCCAGTTAATGCCACATTAAAATCTGTTCATAAAATATTATTAAGTTTCAAAGAGTTTGCATTTCACTAAGAAAAATACATTTTAAACAATTTAATTATTGATTAAATATTTGTAGTTAGATTTGGTTGAACGGCTCATTGTAAAAATACTTAACACTCGAAGATGTAAAAGATCAGAATAAATAAAAGTTGCTGTGTTACAGAACCAAAATTGATAACTGTGTTTTCTTAAACTAAGTTTGATTATAATGACACATTTTCAATTCGGAACTGTAAGTAAACTGCTTTTATATTAATTGTAATTGTAATATTAATTGTAATGTGTACAAGGTTTGAAAATTACGATGTATTTATTATTCACATAAAAGCTTCGACTGTTTGAAACAATGTTGTATGGTATGTCGGTTGGATTTTATGGCTTATAAAATACCTTAGATATAATAAAAAATGGAACATTTTTAAATGGAAGATTACCTCCACTATAAACAATAAAAACCATGTTTTACTTTCATTTTTTTAAAGTTTTTTAAAAAAATTGTTTTTTTAAAATAGAAATAAAACGCATAATATTAAATAGTAAGAAGTAAGGTCCCATACGAGCCGCTTATCCCCTTGGGTAGTAGTTAATATATCCCATTTTCACCCGCCGCCTCGTGACCCCCGTGAGTCCCGTCATCGCCGCCCATCGCCAGTCTCGTTATCAAAACTTAATACAAACTTGCCGCTCCGCTGTCGATAAACTGTCGTACTTTCGGACAGTCTGCCAACGTTGGTGGCAAGGTCGTTCGCCGCTCGTCTGCTCCAAAGTTGCCTGGCTTTTGGCTCTGGGGTCTTGGCTCTGCCTTTGCCATTTTCCACTTTTGGGCGCGCTTGGTGATTTTGTAATAAATGAATGCGTTGACCTAGCATGTGAGGTTCTTAATCGATTTCGCCAATTCGCCGGGCCATTTATTATAAAGTTTCGCATATGAATGGGGCCGGGGGACTGGGACCAGGCGCTACATTTACAAATGATCCTGTCATAAAGCCAGGCACTTTAAAATAATTAGCCAGCTAGCACAGAGAACCCAAATCTTTTTGCTTCATCCAGGAAATAAAGTGGAACCATCGAGGGGCCAACTGCAAATTGCGCTAACACCTCAACAATTCACGTAGGTGCTAATTGAAAATCAACCCCTTCCACCGAGCTCCGAATTGATTAACCGGCTGACCACATTGTGAACAAAAAGGAGCATAAACTTTATGGCCAAAAAACTATCTCACCAAAAGTGGTATCGACGGATGGGTCTCCAGCGGAGTCTTTTAGTGCCCAAGTGTGTGGGTCTCTGTATCTGTAGCTGTAGCTGTGAGGGGCAGTTCAGGTTCATGTTCAGTGCTGCAAATTATACGCGTTTTCGGCATCGCCGACTGCGACTGCGAGTGCGAGTGCCCGGCCCAAACTGATTGGCGTGCCAAAATGCTATAAATGCGCCGCCAGGCCAATTCAGTCACATTCATTCTCGTTGCGAGTTCACAGTGACAACAAGTCAGCCCAGCCCAGCCCAAATCCAGACCCAAATCCCTTTCAAAATGAACAAATTCGTGAGTTGAGAAGTCGGGATGAGCATGAAGGGAACCCCAACTAACCATCTATCCATCCTTTGTATCCTAGTTCGTCCTTGCCGTCGCCGCCCTGGCCATTTCCTGCGTCCAGGCCGACTCCTTCGATGCGAGAGCCGAGACCCGGGAGTACAAGAGCGACCTGAAGGAGGACGGCAGCTATGCCTACCAGTACCAGACCTCCAATGGCATCGCCGGCCAGGAGTCGGGCGCCGGGGGCTACTACGCCAGTGGCTCGAACGCCTACTACGCCCCCGATGGCCAGCTCATCCAGCTGACCTACACCGCCGATGCCGACGGATTCCACCCCGCCGGCGCCCATCTGCCCACCCCTCCTCCCATTCCCGCGGCCATCCTGAGGTCCCTGGAGTACATCCGCACCCATCCCCACCAGGAGACCCGCCAGGGTCAGGGGCGATTCTAGATTCTGGGGCCTCGGGCCTGGGGCCACCACCACCACATGTTGAGCGTTATTCGAGCTAGGCTTAAGTCACTTGAAAATAAACACCGTTTGAGTTCACAAACATTTCCATAAACAAGTCGAGACTCTTGTTTAATTCGGGCGAGCACAGCATTGGGGAAGAGGCATTGCGAAAGATTCGCTAATTGAAACATGCGCCAAATTAGCGAAATTTTTGCAGACCTATATCCAAAGTTTCTCCAAATTTAATTAATTAATTATGCGTTTTTAAGTAGATGCTTTCCCAAGCCTCGAAGGGAATATTTGTTGGTAAATATTAAAATATCATATACATTCTTCAATTTTTAAATATTATTACTTTTTTTATGTCAATTGCTTATTTCCGGCAAGTATTTTTGTTTCATCATTTTAATTTAATCTATTATTAACTTTGAAGATTTTGAGTTCAAATATGTACTCTGAAAAATTGCAAAGCATACTTACAAAGCTAAAGAGACTAAAAAGTTTTTTAGGTATTTCAGTTTGAAGTCTGATTAAAAATTTTAAATTCAAAGTATAAGCGCCAACATTCAGTAACAGAAACCAGGGCTACCAGCCAGCATATCGATAGTCAGCCCTCCGCATTGGCAGTCACAGCGAATAGTAACTTTTTATATCGATATTAAATGTATCGTTATTGGCGCGCATTTTAAATAATGGTAACGGAAACGGAAATAATAAAATATAAGCTAATGACAACATTCTTTTGCTCAGTTCAAAACCAGTTCAAATGGTGCACATGTAAAAGATAAGTATGAATTTCTGCAAGGGGTTATTTCTCAGGAATACAAATTTGTATTACAAATATCTTGCCATAAACTGAAAGTTTAGGCCCTAAAGGAAACCATAGTTTTCTATTATGTATGTATGTTTTTGTATGTACATTATACAAATTGCCGCAGGCAAAAATGTTGTTTGATTTCCTACGTTTTAAAAACTTTTTATAATAATTAGGCGGCTTTTATTTTAATAAAACCGTATACTGTAAGAGATCTAAGATTTCCGAGAATCGCCTTATCTCTTCTTTCAATTGATCGCAGCCGTTGACAGCGGCCTTCTGTTATTCGGAGCTGGTTCGCGAACCGGTTAGCAGAGCTCACCAGTGCTGGCATTTTGTTCAAAAGAAGATTACAAACTAAAGCAGTGCGGTTTCATATTAAATTCAAAAAATAATGATATTATTATCATGGGATATGGTTTAATAAAAAACATAAAATTTACCATAAATGCAGCTTTAGATTAGAAAAGTAACCTAAATGGTAAAAACAAGAAAAACAGCACTAGAAAAAGTATCATGTATATTTCAAAACTAAAAACTTGTTTTTCTTGCATTTGAAAATTTATGTTGGAAAATCCTTTACAGTAAGTGCCTTGATCATTAATTATAAAAATTACCTATTAAAACTAATTCGATTTTATATAATCAATATAATAAATATAAAAAACTGCATATGTTGTAAAATGTTACAAATTTGTACATTTTGCAGCTTTCTGTTCTAACTGATCGGTACATTTTCCGTAGTCTGCGCATCACTGGCACTCGCACAGAGTAGCGCAGCGCGCAACCGGGCAATCGGTCGAAAATCAAACCGCGCAAGCTCGCCGTTTTCAGATTCGGATTCAGTCACTCGCGATCGCTCGAACGAATCGGTTATCCGGCAGCAGGAAAAGGCGAAGGCAAAGGTGTTGTGAGGTGTTCTGCGGTGTTTTGTGTTGTTTCGAGTTGTTTTGAGCTGTTTTGGGGCGAGAACTCCGCTGGCAGAGGCGAGTGCAACTGCAAATGCAAAGTGCATGTGCAGCGGTCAGTACTCGCTATCTTTGCTGCCATAAGCCAGCTTGTTTGGCTCCTATTTTGTTTTGGTTTTGATTTTGAATTTGATTTTGAATTTGGTTTCGAGTCTGCGCGACTTGGAGTTCTGTGTGCGCGTTGCATTTTCAATAAACGCGTTTGCTTTTGGCTCTTGGCACGCTGCGTGGGCGCCCATTCGTGTGACTGTGTCTCGTGTGTGCATTAGCTAATGTGTTTGTATTGCTAATTAAATCGGCGGCAAAGGCAGCCGCAAAGTGGCAGCAACAAAAACCTGGCAACAAGAACCCAAACCCCCGACGAAAAGCGAAACAAAGTGCCTTCGATAAGTACGATAAACGAAATCCATTGCATTCCCGATTCAAACCCGATCTGCGCACCGAATTGGATCGACAGCAGGTGTTTTCCCCACCGCATTTCCCATGGTGAGTTTTCCACGCGCCTCCGCTATCGCGATCAGAGTGTTGACCAGCGTCCTATTAAGCGCTCTTTTGTTTGCCCATTAGTCGCGGTCAGCTGTGATAATATTTATTACCAATTGCTTCGAATACTTCCTTCAACTTCCAATGCGGCGAACGCCACAAAACTAGATCAATTACGCGGAACCATAATGCTGATAAGACCTGGCGCCCCTCTAAACGTATCAGTAATGCATCAGGTTACTGGAACCGTCATAACGTTTTTCTACGCATAAACAGAATTGGTAATGAATCAATGATTTTGGAAATTTAGATATAGTTAGACAACAAACTATAAGAAGAAATCAAAGGATATCAAATATAAAGATATTTCATTATATACGTCCTTTAAGGTCATTTTTTTCTAATATTACAAATTATATAGTTATTCAGAATTTCAAAGTTTTAAGATATTTTTTTTTTATTGTGACTCTCAACTAGATAATTTTAATACTCATTTTATAAATAATATATTATTTAAATTAAACAAATTAGTTTGATTTAATATTCTAAAAGACGATTAGAAATGTATAATAGCCTTGATAATGTCATCGATCTTTTGCAATGTAGTGTTATAACTGAAACTAGTCTTATTAAAATAAAAGGCTTTAAGTTAAAAGAATGTCAAAACTTAAATACTTTTTATCAGATTTCGAATTAAAATGGTGTAGCCTAATAAAACGTTTAAGACACATTAATATCATAAAAAACCACCAGTTACCTGTAGCGAAGCCACTCTGTAGGTACAAATACCCCACTGGTATGTCGAAAATCGTTGGTAATCGCAAGACAAATAAACAATTAATTAACGCGAGCATAATGCGGCAATAACGATCAACCCGCAACACCTATTACGCTGCTCTTTAGATCTGAAAATCTCTGGCTCTTAAATGTGATCGAATGAGCCGATGCTTGGGTTCCATTTCGTTGCTCGGGGGAATTAGAAGCCGTGTTCAGATCTTTGCCGATACGAATCGGATTCGCATTTTTTATGGGAGCCCAGGGCGGCGAAAAGAACAAGAACAAGTGGGGCGGCTACCTGCCTTGCGGATTCCGATTCCGAGAAGTGTTTCTGGTCATGATATGCCCAATCTGAATCCACCCCTCGAGGCCAAAGAAATCTGCGCCAACTCTTCAAAGCGCGGCGGCTTAATTCAAATTGATTTCATTTTTCGATTCGTTCTCTCTCCCGCCTGCGTTTCGGTTTTTTGGCAAACAATTTGAAGTGTCAATTTGTGTTTATAAAACTAAAATTATTTATCAAGCCCAGGGCATCGCATGTGGGCAGCGCAAACAGTTAAAAGAAGAAAAAACCAAGCACGCATATAGGTTTTGTTGCTACAGAGGGAGAAAAATCTGTGTCTTTTAAGGGACTTAAATAAAAAATAGTTTTAATATGGGGAAATTAAAATAAGAAAGATCTCTAAGGTCAAACTCCACTATGCTAACCGTTATTCAGCAAAAGGGAGTGTGAGAGAGACGGAGTTATGCATGCAACAAATCACCTCTACCCAAGTTTGTAAACTTTATTTGGTTATAACTTATTAATAAATGTTCCGATTTGAACAATTTTTATGGTTGAAAAATGGAAAGGACTTAGAGTTATGGTCCTACAAAAAAGTATTTTTTAACTGGAAAAATTTCGAAAATAATTTGCAATATCAAGTCTAATTTGGTTCTGTTATTTTCGTGTGCACTCCGATCAGTTTGTATGTAGATATATATCGCATATAGCACTGTTGGCTGGCTGCAAAGTCAATTGCCAAATATGGCGGACTTGTTTGTGTGTGGTTTAATGTCACACTCACACTATTTCGCTGGGAGATAAGTGTAACTCTCTGCCCGTCAATAGCCGAGCTTTGAAAAAGGAAATTCAACTACTTGTTTCACCAAAAGCCGCTGAAATAGTCACCCAATATCGGCGCTTCGTAGCTGCCTTTCCTTTGTCTCGGCCAATAAATATTGAAATTAGCATGCGTCCAAATAAATTTATTCTCTAATTGTTATCTAAGCCGCTGGGCCCTAAAAGGCATCCCAGAGATCCAGCCCGATCCGCGGATGAGTGTGCCGCACCGCCCAAAACAGATTACAAAAGAGCTCAGCTGGCTTCAGCTGGTCTTTAGCTGGAAATTCTCTGTGACTAATTGGCGGGGAGCTTGACTAATTGCATCGAGCTGGTTCCGCAGTGAGGGATGGGCTCGAAGGCAGTTAGTCGGTGATTAAAGCGATTGCAGTGATCTCAATAGAGCTTATTTGCGCAGGGAAAATCACTTCTGATTAGTTAATTAGTGATTTATAAACTCATTTTGATTTAAATTATATCTGATCTTAACAGTTATCAATAGGAATCTCTACCAATTCGATTTGGATAGGGTAGTATCTTTAAGATATTCATAACCTAAATATTCTGCATTTTATTGGCAGTGGCTAATCTTGATAAATATGAGCAGTTCATTAAGTTGTTATCTCTTTTTTACTTTCCATTTATCTACAATATTTTTTTGACGCATACTAGTTATTCAGAGCTTTCTTTCTTTCTATACGGTTATCATCATTTTTAAAAAATATGGTTTTGCAATATAAACATGTTTATTGTTTTTAAAATTTCAAGATTTCCTAAATATCTTTTAAATAAATTTATATTATTATAATAACTATGTTTATGTGTTTTGCAAATCATTCAAGCAATGAGTAATTTTTGATTTATTGCATTTAACAGTACCTAAATGACAAATTTTGATAATTATGTTTAGACTCTTCCCTTGAAACTTTTCCATTTCTTCAACACATTTTTTGTTATTTCCGTGGGCTTCCTCGGCGATGGGAATGTAGCACACTGAGCCACTTCCACCTTATGCAACACCGATTCGTTCTTTTGCGTCAACGGGCCAAATGGAGAATACTAATAAAGAGCGCGGCTCCCTCGCGTAATACGCTGGCCAACCTACGATTCCAGCGATTCCGACGACAACGAGGTTCTTTGCATTGACGGCAGCTGCTGCCGCTTAGAAACTAGCCGAACGGCAGCAAAAACTGAGTAAACTAATGGAATAAACTATAAACAACAACTGCGATTGCAGCCCAGCCAACACCGCTGCAGTGGCAGCCGCTTATTTAATATGCAAATGAGCGCATAAAGGCAATTCATTGCAGGGAGAGCGAAGCCAAGAGCCCAGATATTTGCTAAACAATTGGTAAAATGGCTGCGAAATGCGAGAATAATTGTTATTCAGCAGCTGACGGGAGGATGAGCAGTTGTCACTTGGCAACTGCTTTTTTTCATTCATATTCATTATTATTTTGAGCTTAAGTTTGCGTTTGCGTTTGGGCCAAGACTGCAAACCGCCCACGCCAGCCAATGATTCGATGTGGCAATAAGCGATAATTATGCGAGCACAACGCGGCGTATGAGTAATTTGCGTTTGCAATTAGAAACAGGCGCCGACGTCGACGTGCTGAAATGCTCAAATTGCAAGTATTAATCTCGAAGAATACAAAAAGCTGCAGCCAAAACCACAAAAAGTAATAACAAATGCGGCCAGCAGCCGAGAACAAAAAGCAAAATAAAAAAGAGTACCACACAACCGACGAAGAAAAGAATCCAAGCAACTTGACAAATGCTGTGGGTGTTTCGTGTTGTTGCGGGCCCACGTTTAAAATTAATAATAAAGTACACACTCGGTAACTGCGAAAGAGTTGGATATTGAAAAAACCCCATAAGAATATTTGAGCGAAGCTGCTGGTTCTCCTTCCCTTCGTGTGCCTGGCATACGAAAAAGCCACCAATAAACGTAAATGTGTAATAACTTTTGAGCAGCAGCAGTAACAATGTTCCGCCGGTTAATGGGCTCATCAAATAGCCATAAATCAGCTCATTTAAAGTGACTGAAAGTCGTTTGCCCGAATAGTGTAAGGTGTGTGGATGGTGTAAGTGATAATTTGTAGGATTCTCGAGACAGGAAGTCGAGGGTTAACCCTTGAGAGAGGGAGAGACTAACCCTTTGTTAGCCCAAATAATTTGAATAAAGAAGAAATCGCCACAAAGCCGAATTCGCTTTGCCCAGTTGCACTCCCTATATGGAAGTTCTCGCCCGCCTGTCCGTCCATGCAAAGGCAGCGAATGAGAAATCAAAGCCAGCCTGGCGTATGCGTAATGCGAAAGCCCAGAGTCGGAAAGACTACTGACCCATCCAAAGGCGGCCCACACTCGGCTCGTAAACCGCCCGAGCAACAAAGGCGAATAGGAAATAACTAACCAGATCCCACAAAAACAATGCTGATTACAGGCGAACAGCCATCTCTATGCCGTTTGTTGTTATGCCCATTTAAGCCTTGCCAATTTTGGCAACTTGTCGACCACTCGGCGATCGAGAGATGAGAGCTGCGGCTCTCCACCGCCCATGCCGTTCGCTTCCCATATTAATTTATCATTTAGAAACGATTATTGTTATATAAATTAAATTGCGCGCCCAAAACAAATTAAACTAATAATAGGAAGCGCTTTTCACGCTTCGAACCGCTTAATGTGGCCTCAGCGGCATCGCCCTGTGTAATTATTGACTTAGTCTTCGGCTTTGTGGGATGCCGACGAGCTGGGTAAAGTTCGTAGAACCGATATGGTTAGATAGATGGCCTGGCACTTCCGCCCCCCGATTAGCTAACCCAGTTCGCTTTTGGGGCCAGGCCACTTTCTACCCAACCATTAGCCGAGTTTGCCAATATCATATGGGTATCTGAAGACAGTTTCTAGGGCGGCTCTGGCCAAATTTGGCTCTCGGAGTGGATTACCTTGGCCCGACTTGTCAACAGGTGAAATTTGCTTTACGCCTTGTGCGATTATTTCTTTTTTTTTCTGCATAATTTGTCCATAATCAGCGATCTCGGAAATTTGCATTCTTTCTGCGAGCAGCGAAGACAGCAAATTCATAAAGCCGCAGACAAATAGTGCGTCAATAAAATGTCAGGCGAGCATCGAAGGTTGAGCAAACAATTGACGAACGGCGAAAAAATCCATTACTTAGTGTTATTACCCTGCCGCACGGGCAAACAGAAAATAACAACATTGGTGCAAAGAACACTGTGAATCACGCAGGGTCACCCGGACTGTGTCACGGATGTGTGGCCAAATATCTGGGTGCCTTGTGGATGGATGGCTGGTATCCATCAGGCTGGTGGAAACGTACTTGTGCGCTACGCGATCGGGCCTTATTTGATCGCCAATTATCGGCTAATAGAGAGCCGTTTGTGTTCTGTTAGTTGCATAATATTAGTTAGCAGCCAAGTGCTGAATGATCAATGGGAAGGAAAGAGCTCAGCTGAGCTCGTTTAATTTATTTTTGCCTTCTTCTGGAGTTTTATTACCCTCTACCCGAGCATAAATATTAATTTGGTGTGCTATGAAACATGTGGAGGAATGGCTTTTGTCTGAGATTCTTTTTATTTTGATCAAGGTCCCTGGGTATTCTGGGAACTTCGAAGCTCACACATCGCCTGCAGTGGCGGATTCTTATTAAATTTTCGCTAATTTACGAGCTGCCTTCGACTAAGCGGAAATTCTCGGCTAATCGCAGCGACTGGCTTACAAAATAAACAGCTCTCGCCGTACTCCTAATCCCTCTGTCTCGAGACAAGTGCCGCCCTGGGGTTTTTGCTTTTTTCCCCGATTTTTATTTTCAATCTGCGAGCAAAGTGTTTGCGACGGCGCCTTTGGGTTTGTTTGTCTGAGCTGCGGTTGCTGTTGCCGTTGCGGTTTGCTCCAACTGCCGCCTCAAATTCTATTAAGGCCCGAAATCTGCTATTGATTTGCATCTATTCGAATCCGAGTACGTGTGCGAGCGAGTGGCTTGGATGGCCGGGCTCTTAAGTTTGGCATTTGCGGGAACTTGTTTCACCTACATTGTTTTACGTTTCCGCAGCTGCGTGTGCGGCTGAAAGTATCTTTGTATCTTTGTATCTCGGCTGCTCTGCTCGGAACTTGGTGTTCTGTTTTCACAGAGAAAAATGAGTTCTTAAGGCGAGGTTTTGAGCTGGCAATGAGGATTACACAGATTATGGATAGCAAACAAGATTTTTTCAATTTATAATTTTATTTATAATTTTTTGAGCTGAGAATTATTTGGAATTAAAACAGTCAGGTGTGAGTTTTTTTATATGAAATAAAGATACTGTATAGTCTTATTACAGAGGTGTAAGGAATGTATTTTCTTAAAAAATTTAGGTCAAAGTTAATAGAATTTCTTCCTACCTTTTGTATAATATTAAAGTAATATTCTTTTAATTATTACTCATTTATGTCCTGTACTATAAACGCAGCATAATTGCGAGCGGCACCAAAGTGGCCGAAACAGCCCATCGGTCCAAGGTTCGGAAGAAACTCATTTGAACTTTGCTACCGCAGCGAAAATCCAGAGATTTCTTTACTTCTACTTCGCAGGCCCATCAAAACACTGCCGCACTCAATTACAAACCGATCAATCACCTCGATCGTCCCCAAATGGGGCGGACCTTAGACCCCGGCTGAGTGACTGGCTGGATGTAACCGCTGCAACGGTAAACATTACACCCAGTAATTTATGCGACCGCCTCAGTGGCATTACAATAACTCAAGTAATAACAAGACTGCTAATAAAGCGCTCTCCACTCGCAGAAGTGCGTAAACCGCTGCTCAGCCATAAATCGCCGAGTGGGGGACAAAGCGAATGGCCAATGCCAAGTTCCGAGAGGCGATCGCTGGGATGAGTCTTGTGGAGGGGATTGGCGGGGCAAACGACTCGTAAATTCATTTGTTTTCATTAAGCAACAGTTTTGCGGCGGGTTAGGTAGGCCTCGGACAGGAAGGAAACAAGCTATCGAAACGCGAATGCTCTTCAAGTCGTGGGCGGGTAATTTTGCACCACTTCAAACGCTGTCCAAACTCTGTCGATTTGTTTACTCAGGCCATTGTCTATAAGCGGGCATGTGAATAACTCCATTAAGTCTTAATTTTTATGCATAAACAATAGGGAGGAAATAATAACAACACAAGTGCTGGTTAATAAAATATATTTAATAAATATTTTCTAGAAATATCTGATAGAAAAACAGAAAAGCTATTATTTTAACACACAAACTTATTAGTATTTTAAAAGTTCAATCAAATCAAAAATCAATTCAAAGTAAAATATTTTATTTTATAATTTATATGTTAGATATAATAGATTCATGTTAAAGTTGATCTTTTAAACTGAATGAATTTCTTCGTTTGATTTAGTTCTATATTTATTAACAATACTTAAGTTCAAATATTTTACAAAAGTCTTAACGAAATCATAATTAATTTCTAGGGAAATTTTTTACATATTACATAACTATTTAATGAATAAAATTTACCTATCAATAATTGCTGAGTAACTTGACTTAGAATTCACATCCATAGTGTTGACCACGAATTTATAGGTCAGCGTACCCCTTAAAAGGGGCAGTGTGGACTTGCCCAGCTGCCCGAGCAGCCTGTCCAGAAACTGAGTTGCCCATGCCGGGCACGTACGCGGATGTCCGTGCCCAATACCCATCCGAAATCCATATCGAATCCCAGTTCCCATACCGCCTCGATAATCGCCGGCCAAACTCCCCCCAAAAGTAATTAAGCACGCTGGATGGGCGAGCAATGGACTTGGGTTTTCGGTTTGGATGGCAGATGGGAGATGGGATGGGGCTTGGGGAAAGCCCTAGCCTGGGGGCCTGGGGACCACGTTTGACGGCGCCTATCAGCACAGCCATCGATCGTATGTGCTTTGTCAAATTGAAATTATGCACAGCCGATACAGCCTATACAGCTGATCTTCAGCCAGACAGATGGAGTGATCACTCGCTTATGTAATTGGAAATGCGCCTGGGGAGTCAGGATCGCATTGGATTGGAGCAGGGAATTGGGAGCGAAGCCGTCAAGCCAAGGCTGACAATTGCAGACAGCTAATAACTTGGTCGATGAGCGATGGGAAATGGGAAATGGCAAATTGCCGAACGCTGATCACTGATCACTGATCGCGGACCCGGGCAGACACTTCCTCGAGAGCCGGGCATACCGCGATGCCCGTTCCCGCCAGTCATGTAACAGCTTAAAAATAATTTGCTCAAATAAATCAAAGTCACAAAATGCAGCGAAGATCAGCCGGCGATCGCCACTTCAGCAACTCCAGCATCCAAGAGCCACACTCCGCGCCAATCCAATCCAATCCTATCCCATCGACATGGCAAAAATGTTGCAATGCCTAATGCTGCTGATTTTGCTTTGCTATCGCATAAAAGAATTTAATGAAATTTAATGAAAAGCTACACGATCGCAGACACGATCGCTACATTTGCACTTTGTTGCAATCGCCGCCGTCTGCTGTCTGCTGTGAATATGAATTTGTCTCTAGGACATTTTCGCAATTAATTGAATTATCGTCGTGAATGTCAAAGGCATCCGAAGATCGATTGGGGCGCAATCAAATGCGATCCGTGCGATCGTCAGATCGCCACTCATGTGTCGGGGCACATGCATACATGTATCTTTTTTATGGCATTTCGGGCTGCACGTTGGCAGAAAGAATATGGCACTACGGGTGCGGCTGGGTGGCTGTGTGGCAACGGCGGAGTGGATTCACTTGCCACAACCACAGGCCACCGCAGGTAAGGTTAAAGCCAACCCGACAAGCCATTACAATCAGCCACGCTCCATTAGAGCCACGGCGCTGGCCGCGCTGTCGGCGTCATTTACGCCTAATTAAACAAATTACTGCACTGCAAGTGGCAGCAGCGCTTGCAAATTGCGCTCGATCCGAGTCGCGCATACGCCGTGTGGCCCCTGCCCAAGCCACGAAATCTCACAATGAAATCTTAATTGTGAGACAATGGCCGCAGCCAGCTAGAGCGTTTACTATCTCATAAATAGCCCAAAGCGAGCAAAACGTTGCGAAGAGACAATGCAACAAAAAGGCAGAGTTAATGCTGGCAAATATCAGGTTACAAGTTAGTTACAAGTTCACGAGCCAACAATGAGGTGTGTAAGTGGTGGGAAGACGGCGGCGAATTCGGAATACACTGTATCTTTTATTTGGAATGTTTATTAACGCAAGAAAATGAAAATTATCAAGTGGATTTTCAAATATAGTATTGTACTTCTCATACACTTCAACTGATTATGAAACTATTGGATTTACTGATTCTTAACATAATTTAATATTAATATACTCGTATCTTCAGGATTTTAAATTATTATTAAATTAATATTATTATACATACTCGTATATCATATTATTTATTTTGAAAAAGCATTGAAAATTGTTCATTTCTAGAGAAACTAAATACGAACCCTGTGGTTTATTGTTTAATTTCTGAAAGTCTCTCGACTTTTCCCCTAATTCGAAATATTTTTAGGAAAATCTTTAGCCAATTTTCCATATTTACTGCTGCACTTGGCATACCTTATTTCCGCGACTGTCACTGCCACTCGGTGTTCAGTGGTAAACAACAAAGGCAAAACCGGCGGCGCTGTGGGCGATGCGGCTGCCCGGAGATCCGTGGATGTATCTGCTTTTCAGCTGCCCAATCTGTCTCGGTCCGTGCCCCAAAAAACAACAACGGCCGCCAAGCATTGACCAACGAATTCGCCAGTCACGTGGTGTGGCCTGTGCAGCCCCAGAAATGGGAGCACTCGGCGCTGGTTTTATATTTACGATTATGTATTTATTTTGATGTCCAATGCAATGTAGTTCAAGTTCGAGTTGCCGCTGTGAGGATCGTTGGATTGGGATTGCAAGCTGCGAGCTGTGGATCGGGGAATTGCGCAAGTGGAGGGTTTGGGGGCCGAAAGGTAAAGGTGGCGAAGGTGCCTGGGCTGGCCTTTAGTCTCCGCGTGGTTTTCCATACGACTGTCTGTCCGTCAGAACAGCGCTTTTCACGCCTGTCACCTGATATCTTTTCCCCCTTCGACACCTAATTTATGCAGTCTGTGCAGTGCGAGCTGTGTTTAGCTTTGTTGTTCTGACGAGAGGCAGGTGCAGCTGCTCGGGATAGATCTGCAAAATGTTGAACTTACATAAATGGCAACTGGTTGCCTAACACTAAATGTGGATTGCACAGGGAGGAAATGTATCTAAAGTTTGTCACCGGTCAGAATAACATTTGTCATCTGCACAAAATCATTAAAAAACAGAATACAGGCGGAATTCAGAGCGTTTTCATCTTGATTTCAATAACGTTTTTTCTCGAAAAGTAAAAAGAATAATTCTCAAGTTGACAACATTTGAGCTGAACTTTATTGTGTTCCTAATAATTCTGTGTCTTCCACTTGAATTAATTAAGAACCACAATATATGCAAAAAGCTTTATAAATACAAGAGATCGCTTAATTTGTTCCGATGTTTAATCAAACTAATTGATGACGACGAATTTCTCCCTCTGTGACTCATTGCCGCCATTTGTGGGCGATCCAATGACAAACAGAATCCGAAACATAAAGGCGATAAACTCGCCTAATCTCGCTGGCTAAATATAGTAACAAGATATATCGATAAGCCATGTATGATGTACGCGTATTCATGCGGAAGTTCGAGCTGCGATGCCGCAGACCACAAAAGCTGCGAGCTATGAGCTGTGATCCAAACAAATGTTTGTGAAGGACAAGCACGGATACCACGCAAAAAACTGTGGCAAGAATCGCACCTAAATCGCTGCAAACCAGCTGAACCGCGCCGAGCTGCTCCCCAAAAGCCAAGAAGCTGACTAATCATTTAAGCGCGAGTTTTGACTCTATGAATGAAGTGAGGAAAACAATTCCAGCCCACACACAGAGTCTAAATACATATATTTGTGTGCTGGAAACTGAAAAAAAGAGCTGAAAAGCTGAGAGCTGAAAACTTGAAATGCGGCAGCGGCGGCAACCGAAACCACAAGTCAATGTCAAAGCGGTGGCAGCAGCATCCAAATCCATCCGAGCGGCAAGCTCGAGAATCTGTGCAGCCTGCATATGGCCAACACTTTTCTAGTGAAACAGAGCTGCACTGGGAACAATTTTGGGAAATCCAAAGATCTTTCACAGCTCTTTCAAATGGAAAAAGGCATTTATATATATGTGTTTTTTTCGATCGAAATTTCATGGAAATGATAACTGGAATGTATCCATTGGCTTTCAGCAAATTCACTATCCACTATGATCTTTAGTACAAATTTGTTGATAGATAACTACTTTATTTCTCAACTTATTGCCGTATAAGATGCAGTTTAAATCCTATGGGAAACAATATGGTCTCAATTTTATCAGAGCTGCCCTGGAATAAGTATAGACCTATTAAGAAACTATATAAGATATGCTTGAATGGGATAACTTAAATAAATATTTTCCTATAATTTCTTGTGCTCAGACATCACAACACATAATACGGTCTAAATCTTAATTTCTGTGTACCCTTTTGAGTTGAAGCCAAAATATGTAGGTTTCCGTGGCTCACTTCTTTTGTGTGCCGTGCGCTTTGTGCCCATTGTTCGGGTCTTTGAGTCGGTTTGAACTTTTGTATTTTGACAATTCAAAGTTAAGGTCAACAAGGGATTTGAAATGCTGCAGCGGTGCATTGAACCTTTTTGGCAAGCGATCTCAGCATAATTAGCGCTCATTGTCGATTGGCCCTGAGACGCTGGTGAGCCGGCCTGCCAGGTAATGTATTTTTCTCGATGCTTTTTGGGGCACTCAAGTGGACATTGACCACTTTGCACGTACGTTTGTTTGTCCCACGATTTGTTATTATTTTTTGGGCACCTGTAAATGCGGCCAAACTTGTTGCATGTTTTGGCTGCCTTGCTGCTGTCATAAGTGCAAGCGGTCGAACATATTTATGCACTTTGGTGGCCATAGAATTTCCAGCACCTGGAATCGATTGGCCAGCTGCGGTGGCAATTCATGACTCGCCATAAATGAAACTTTCGCTTTTCCATTGTGTAAATAAGCGTGAAAATTGCCCATTAGCGCCTTATATTTTATAGGCTTACAAAATAGCTCCAAGACCCAATTCCTGATACCCAACCTGTTGGCTTGATTTTCACACTTCACGGCGCTTGCGCAAAGTCCCCCAAAACCGAATTCGAAAACGAAAGCCCGTAAAACAATAGAAATTTTCCAATGAAGCGGCTTTTGACACATTTGATGGGCTTTTCATAGGGTTCCAAGTGCACAGCCCCGTCATTGCCAGTTGAGTCTATTTAACCCGAAAGGCTGTGAGACAGGCCGTTCATAAATTCTCATCAATGGCAAACAGAGTCGGGGGAGTTCCCCAGTGTTTATTCCCGAAAATGTGACTGTGCCCGCTTTTGCTGTCAGATGTCAACTAGCGCCACGCGGCGAACTTAATAAATCCAATCAAGAAGTCACGGATAATCTCCCTTTTCAAGTGGGGCTTGGAAAGTATGGATATTAATAGAAATATAACGTTCTATTTTTACGGGGGGAGATTTCTGTCATAGCTGACATGATGTTTTGGATGGGCTTTGTGTTAAAGCAAAATAAGAACTACAGAAAAATAAAGAAATATAAAAAGCTTGATTTTTAGATTTATTTTATTAAACTTTAAAAAAATTCACGATTCCCTTATTTAGATCTGGGATTGGGCTTATGTATATGCCACTTAAGATTGAAAATTTTCTTCGGTATTACCAACATATACCAGAAGTCTTCAAATGTTATTTGAGTAAATATTATTATTATTACAAGGTACAATAAGCTTTTTGTTTGTTATCTTAAAATCCAGCTAAAAATATTATTGGTAGATTACCAACCTCACGGATTCATCATCTTACAGCTCAATCTCTAATAATAAATAGAACCATCTAGTTTAAAGCGGGCTCTGCAAGTTGTGAGGTCTCTGTGGTTTTGCGGTCACTTTTTCTCGTAGGGGTCATCATCAAAATGCAAAACCTACGCAGTATTTAACTAATTTTTCGGCTGTTTTCTGGCCCGTGGGCTGCGTTTTATATATTTTCGTAGTCAAATGTTCTTTGTTGACCGTACAATCAACTTATTCGCTTTGTTGTGGCTCTTGAATTTGGCTGTTGAGAACGCCCACGAGCAGCTGAATCGGCATCGGAATCCGTGGATCTGAAGTGGATGATGTTGTCCAGTTCCCAGTTGGCCAGCTGGTCCCAGCTGTGATTACCTTAGCCCCGGCTAATTGGAGAATTAAGTCGAGTAAGTGCAAATGAGGCGTACTCGGAAACGCCCTAATTGCTCAATTTGCGACGCCTTCGAGTTGCTGCAGCGACCTTCGCGTCTGCCACTTAAACTTGACACATAACCGAAAATGTGCAAGGCAGTATCCTTAAAAATTATTGCAACGCTCACGAGTACAAGTTCCCTCCAACTTCATGAATGAGTCGCCACGCCATCGTGTTGAAAATGGCAATATATATATATAAAGGCTATAAAATGTATCCCAATTTCAAGTACGCCGCTTCGCAGCTTGAGTTTCGTATTTTTAGCTCATATTGGCATCACATCGGCAGTGCCACATGGAGCTGTAAAGATGTTTTTACCGATTTTAGAAGTCATAAGGTCAATGCTGAGCGCCAAGATCGTGTTTTGATTGCAACTCGAGTGCGGAGACATCGTCGTGTTGCTGCCGTGCTGCGATGTTGCTGCCGTGCTGCGATATTGCTGCTGTTGCTGCTGCTGCTGCTGCTGCTGGCATCGTCTGTTGTCAAGTGTTATGACTCGTCTGTCTGTTTTTGTTTTTTTCCATTTTGATTTCCATTTTCATTTTCTCAAATCGAAAGCTGCAACAAAGAGTCTGTTCTGTTTTCGAGTTTGGTTCCCAGACGCGTTCTCACAGTTTGTGGCGTTTGTTGATAAGGGTCAGTCTATAAACAACTCAAATGGAATTGCTCAAGCACAGATTAAACTATATGATCCAAGGGATCAAGATGTTCCTCAGGGTGACGGGGATAAATGATGCCATTAGCCTAAAGATACTTTTCACCAAGTTTCCATTTTCGTAGCGCCTTTTATCAGCAGCGTTTATGATTAAGTGCAAAACACTTTTCTCAATGGCTGTTTATTTTATTTTTTATGCTTATTTACTTTGTGCTGCTTTGTGTATGCATCAACATGCAAATTCAATGCGATGCTGACGGCTGCCTGCAGCCATAAAAATTCAATACAAATTTATGAAAACTGTTGCTTTGGGACCAGAGCTGCGGACACACCCGCTGCAAAGGTGGATAGAAAAACCCAAGATGCAGCCTCATTTGCCTCGATTCGATACAGGTGGCCAGAGAAAACATCATCGCACATGTGGAACGACCTTGCGCCTAGTGCCACACATCCACGGTAGTTGATCGTCGGCTGTTTACCTTTGTGGAGCTCCACGAGCACCTGTCTTGGCTCTTCAGCCACCCAAAGTTGGTCAAGTGTCCTAGCCACCAGACATTCTCCCGCTGATGAGCCCAACCCAGCTCGCCTCTCTGTTGACTCGAAGAGCCCAGCCCAGAAAACCTGCACTTTGCACAACATTTAATCACATTTAGCCATTCGACATACGCCCCGCGGTACCCAGCATAATTTATACAACAATATTATAATGTCGCGAGACATTGAAAACGATCGCCAGGCTTGGGGGAGACTGAAAACTTTTGAAATTCGTGAATTATTACTTGCATTTTAGCTTTAACCTGGCTGCGAGCGAGGCGATGACGACGGAAATATTTCCACAATGGCAGCGCGGGGCGGGCAATTTGTGGGCATGTGGTTGACATTTTATTGACGACGCCAGTGAGTCGCCAGTGGCGTCGCCACCTGTCCTCTCGGGGGGTGACAAAGGGGCAAGTCATTTGCGCCTGTCAACGCCCCGATTTTTCCGCGACTCTGTGGCAAGATAAATGGGCTGCGACGTCGGGTTTCAGTCAAATTCTAATTAGGCTCCCCCTTTAGTTATGGGCGGGTTCATTAACATTTCGGCTGGAGCCCATTTCCACTCCGAATTCGATTCCCAGGCAAGGTAGTTTGGAGATTGAGGTTTAGAGCTCCCTTTCGCGGTTTTTCAACAACTCAATTTTACGCGGGGCTGCTGTTTTGCAATAAATAGCCACAATAATGCGATGTCCAGCACTACGACTGGCTGGGCTAATGGAACCAGTTTAGAGATAAGCATTATTAATTTATCGTCCTATCACTCTCGGATGCTGCCGGTGTGAGGGTGTTGAGCTGAGCTATCTAGAGCCCATTCGCAGCACGCTCGGCCTGTCCACACTGGCTTACATAACTGTTGAAATAACCAATTGATAGTTAGCAAAATGAATACATAAAAAGTAGAAGGATAGAAATATAGGAATTTACAAAAATATATAGAAATATATAGAAAAATAAAAATATAAAAGATACAAAGATAGACAGATTGCAAGATAATAGAGGGATAGAAAATTAGATAGATAAAAAGGTAGAAATATAAAAAAATATATAAATAAAAAGAAAAAAAAAATAATAATAAATAAAAGGATACAAAGATAGAAAGACAAAAAGATAGAATGATAAAAGGATAGCAAGGTAGATAGATAGATAGATAGACAGATAGATAGATAGATAGATAGATAGATAGATAGATAGATAGATAGATAGATAGATAGATAGATAGATAGATAGATAGACAGATAGATAGATAGATAGATAGATAGATAGATAGATAGATAGATAGATACAAATAAGGAATGATAGATTAAAAGATAGATATTTGTTCCATATCTAGACCAATAAGTCTTTGCTAATTAACACATACAAATGTTAAAGATTGTTGTTACAAATTAATTTGAACCAATCTCAGATATATGTAAGGTGTAAGCCCTGCCAATGAAAATAAATAATATTTATCTGTCACATTAATCTCTTCCATTTCACAATGCCTTGGCAAAATTCCCTGTTTTTCATTGACTGGATCGCCGTTAAAAAGCACAGAAAACTTTAAAGATCGAAATTTACATAGGTTAACTGCGAGATTACTATCATTTGCTAATTGGTAAGACCCATAGCCCAGTTGTGTGACACAGTGTAGATCTACATTCAGCTGGGTTCCAATGAGAAAGCAGGCAGAGAACAAGATACGGAGTGGCAAATGATCTGTGTATTTTGATTGAGAACTTGTTTTTTGTTTTCCTCCAGAGAATCCGCCATCCAGCCACTCGAGTCCCAGAGCACTTTGCGAGCATTATCGGAAATATCATGTTAAGTGACGACCGACAATAAGGCATATCGCAAGGATGTCACTTTGTGATGTATGTCCATTAATTTGAAATCGCTGTATGTGATTTCATTAGCGCCGCCTCTAGAATGTCAGATGCCGATCGTATCCCACAGCCTACTATACATCGGCTCTTCACAAGAGTCAACTCGACGAGACGAGGCAAAACAATAGCAACAATGGCAATAACATGAGCATTTAGCGCACACACAAATTATAATTTCAAATAACGCAAAGTGCCACTCGAGATCAGAGCTCTTAACAAAAATGTTAAGCATTTTATCGGCCTTTTTGTATTTTAATGAAAAATCGGATTTTAATATGCGGGGACCTAAATGACAGACTTTGTCGGCGGCTTAGACGGCGACTAATCGAAAGTATCGACTGCGGCGAGTGTAAACAATTTAACGAGATCGTTCGCTGGTAATTGAGATGCCGATGTCGATGCCGATCTAGAAGGCGGAACCCGCCGCCATTGCCAAAGGTTGCCTTTGATCGTGCCTCCCAAACGTAATCCCGAGCCCAAAATGCACACAAATCACAAATTGAAAATAGAAAAAATTCAAAATCTGTTACGCCCCCTGGCGATTGGTCGGTCCAAATTAATTTACGACAATTGCAGCCCGCGGCCCAGAGAACCGATCGTAAATTAATTAAATCGCCATGGGGTGGGGTGGGGTACTAGACCCACAAGATATGGAACAACGCGTGACAGGGCGACAATTGAAGGGCCCAGGTCCCCAAATGCAATCACAGCTTGAACTGAGTAACTAACTGAATTTTCCGATTTTCCCCCTTTTCAGATTCAGAGCACGAGGAGCGTTCGGCATGACGTGAACTGCTTAGATATTCCATGCGAGAACCGAACCCTTTGCAACTAGCCGCCCCAATCGATCGTCTCCCTGCGGTTCGATCCGATTGCCCCCGAAAAGCGTCCGCTCCGGGGACGTGATCAGCCCCGAGAAGAGAAGCCCCCAGAAAGTAGAACCCAAGCCCGCCACCAAGATGGACTCACGCATCGGCCTGGACTACATTGTCGAGAATCGTGACTACATTGCCAAGCTGGGCGCTGCCCTGGACACGCAGAATGCCACGGTCAAGAAGCAGGTCTTCGAGCTGCTCTCGGCGCTGTGCGCCTACAGCCCCGATGGCTACGCGCGTGCCATCGAGACCCTAGAATTTTACAAGGTGAGTGGGGTTACTAGGGGACAACACCTACCAAAAGGGGGATCAACATTTAGGATACGAAATACGACAATTCCAGAGAGATTTTCTAGAATGGTGTAGGAATTATATGGCTATTTGTTGCGAGAATCTTGCACAAGTGTATTTTATCGAAACATTTTTACTTTAAAATGGATACGATTGATTTAGAAAAATAAATAAAGATTTAGCATTTTACAAACCTCAGTTTTTGGCCAAAATAATAGTTTTTGAGGGAAAACTATGTGTCAGGCTTAAAACATTCAAAATAAAAATTGATATACTTTATGATTTTTCGTAATAATTGGGTAACTCCATCCGGACTATATTGATATTATTTTTACTTTATTAAAATCATTTAAAAGCATTTGTTAAATATTTAATTGTAAAAAGCTTTTCTCAAAATGTAAATGATCACTTCTTGGGTTAAAATCATATATTACACATGTGATCCTGTTCCCAAAGACACTTGTTTGGTTATATATACTTAAATATAATTTCATTATTTTAAATAAAGATCCCCTCTCGAAACCCTTGCAGAATCTCAAGAAGCAGAGATACCGCTTCAAGATTGTCATCAACGAACTGGAGCTGTCGAGTGCCGCCGCCCAACCGCCCCTGGACTACCAGGCCGCCCTGCTGGCCTTCATCAACTGCGTCATCATTTCGGCGGCCACCCTTCAGGAGCGGATTCGCATTCGCAACGAATTTATAGGTAACAGCGATTCCCAGCGCCTAGTATCCAAAAAGAAAGGGAGAAAGAGATAAACCCCAAAAGTCAACGGGTTGTTCCCCTGCGATTGTCTGTGCCATTGGAGCTGTCTTCGATTTCACTGGCTTGATTGATGTGCCCGCTGATCCAGTGGCCTTGACCGTATGTGCCCGGCTGTCTGTTCGGCCAATATACGTAGTCTCAGTATATATATGCTGTTTGCATGTCGCGCAGCCCCAGGTCCCCGGGCTTCGTATCTCAGGCAGCCACACCAGCGACCCTCGGGGGCTGCTCGTTGACTTGAGGTTAGATAATGATAGGTTCGAAGAGCCCAAATGCCAAATCGCAAATCGCCTTTGTCGAGCCGCGTAACCTTAGCACGTGCCGGCGACTTAGAGGCGCGTCTTTAAGCCAGTAATGGCTCTGCGAGCCATTTGAACTGGGGCTGGGAAAATCGGTCAAACGAACACTGTTTACTCATTGCTGATTTATTAATTGTGGCAAAAGTTGCCGGGTCATTGAGGACGTTTTGATTCCAAACAAAGATTTCAAAAATGGAATCATTTGCCCGCTGGCTCACTGCAAGACTTTTTAATGCTTATTTGCACCTTGATGACTCGTTCGATTTCCATTATGCACTTATCCCTATCTGTGATCTTTGTTGATCTACTTTTGCATGTAATTCATTTAATCTTCATTTCATTTTTGTTTCGATTTCATACACTTCTTTTTGTAGTGTAGTGTAGTTTTATAGATATCTTGAAGCGCCATTAAAATATAAATGGTTGTTTGGTCCATGATTAATAATAGTTTGAAAGTGCTTCTACAAAGGAATAACAAGTTGAAACGTGACAAATTTGTAGGTGGCTGGCAAAGATGTCCAAAGAGTTGAACACCAAATCGTGTTTGAAGTTAGATCTTTAATATGTTTTGAACGTGCCCCAGAACCCCTTTAGTTTTATTTCTGCTTCATCTATAGATGGGCTCCAAGCGAAGGGTAAGCGCTCAATAAACAAAAAGTACTTAATATGTAACAAGATGTCTGTTGACAAACAAGGGACTCATTTACATCCTGTCAGTGGCAGATGCCTCTCCCTCTGGAGCAGGGTAGTCCCTACTTGTTCAAAGTTCATGAACTGCCTCCGAACTTCCCCAACCACCAGCACGACCTCCATCCCCCTGGCGAACCCCTTCCAATACAGTCAAATTTCCTCAGCTTGAACTTATTCTATAAATGTAGGTAGTCGATTTTCTATTTATTAATTTTTTTATCATTTTCAAAATATGAAATATAAATACCATCATTTATAGTCGAAGTACTTACTTCTTATTTATAAATTTACATAGGTATTTTTTTTACTATATAATACTTTATTTAATTTTTGAATTTTCAATAAAAGATGTTTTAAAATATAACATTTTTGTTAACTATAAATATTAAGTTATCTTTATTAACTTTAACTTAAGGAACAGATCTTTATAGTACTACCCGATTAGTGATAGCAAAAAAATGTAATATTTTGAAACCGTTCCCAATGTTAATCCCATAATTTTTGTAGTAACAAGAGCCCGCTTGTCATAGGCTAGCCTCACCGTACTCGGCAGTCGTCAACCCGACTCTCTGACTTTGATTGAGCGCGGTTGTGCGTGCCCGGTGGTTGTTGCTTTCGATGTTCCTTCTGCGCAGACGCAACACCGCCGAAATGTGGTGCACTGAGTGCCTGTGGCTGCACTTGCCTGAAAGAGCGGGGGCAAGTGCAGGGGCAACTCTACCGAGAAGCGGCCTTTTTATTGTTCTTAATTAAAATAAATTGAGCTGCGCTTTTTCAGCATTACAAGAACAGAGCCCCAGTGACAAAGCGCAGAAGTAGCAAGACAAATTCGAAATCTCAACGGCTGCGACAAAATGTAAGTCACGCCGCCAGCCAGCGCCCCGTAACTCCCCCATTTTCGATTCTGATTCCGTAGTCGATCCCCAACCGATTCCTGGCGCATTCCTGAACGACACATTTGACAAGCAACGGCCGCACTTTGTTTGGCAATGAATCGAAGTATTCAGTTTCAAGGCTGTTGGCCCGACTTTGACTCTGTCGACTCGGTTCTTTTCAGTCTTTTCTGTTCTGTTTGGCTTTCCAGGAACGGCGGCCAACAACGCCCCGCCAATATTTGCATTTTTCAATTCAAAAACTCTGCGAGGCTCTCGCTAATGCCACTTAAGTGCCCAATTATCGGCTGGGAGTGATTCCGAGTCCCATTCTCCGGCGGACCCCACCATATAGCCATCATATCTGCTGTATGTCATCTGTCGGGCTGCGAGGCATTTGCCTGCCTCTGATTTATGCCCCATGATTTTCCACTTTGGCACGCAACAATTCAGTTTTTCCCATAGTCGAACATAAATTTATTTGCCCAACTGTTTCGCTGGCAAAATTCAATTTCAATTGATTTATAAATCATCAACAGATTTACTGTGTTGAGTGAAATATTTAAATCGTTTGCGAGAATTGATTTCGAGCTGTTGAATTTGTCGAGTTTCTTTGCCTGGCATGTTATTAAACAATTAATTGTGGACTTGGGCGTGTCCCCGATCCTAACAATTGTGCTGAACTTTTGGCTGCAGGGCATGGATGGTCGTGCTTGAACTCTACTCAAATGAAATACACTAAGAATATAATGCAATGCACTGAAATAAGCATGAGTACGATCTCTCCTTATAGTCAAGATCTCGCAACTTCCGAATGTCCAAAAAACAAAGATCGGGACAAAGAAACTTTTACTACACTCTCGCACACAGAACCGCACACGCATTTTAATTGTACGCCTTTTATGGACTTCAATTTCAAACAAATAAAATGACAGCGGAGCGAAGTCGTAAAACGAAATTATGAACGTCAAGGCACCAAATAAGGCGGATCGAGGGGATCCGAGGGACATGTGGCACAGAAGCGACAACGACTTTCACGAGCTTTTCGCAATTAACTTTTTATTGTTATTATCAATATTACTTGTATTTACAACTCACGGATAGAAGTGTGCCTCTGTGTACGAGTGCATAAATTGATTGGTGAGTGCGCCAATAAAAGCAAAAAGGCGAAAAAACGAGCTTGACCGGAAGTCGGTCGGGATTCATGGGACATTGGGCGGGCCTTAGTTGACTCGCTGTCTATGGAAATCCCGCTTTTCGGGGGGCAACGAATCATCTCTCCATAACTCACGGGCAGAATAAATTTAATAGCCCAAGGAGGTCTAATTTTACTCAAAACATACCATTAACAAATAAATTAAATAAATAAGTATAGGAATGTAAAGTTATAGAATCTTTTGGGTACATGGTAATATTGTTCTCTCTCGTATGTCCAAGATTAGTTCAATTTAGGAAAACTAAAACAAACCTGCCCTTATATGCAATAAAAATTATCTAAAATTTTTTAAATATGCATCAGTTAAAGGTTATTTTAAACTAAATCATCAGTTTTGATGTCTTGTAGTATTTGCATATTTAAATGGTTTTAGTGCCTATGTTAAAATAATTAAAAATATTATATTTATTTGAATCGGATTTTCAGATTTCCTAAACCTTTTAATGGTAAAAGAAATTCGATTCATGTCATATTATACATCACATATTTTTTTAAAACCTTTCTTTCTCAACACCTCCAATAAACAATTTCTATCTCTATCTTGCAGGTCTCAAAGTTTTGCCGCTGCTGAATAACCTAAGGTGAGTGCTGAAGTGCAGCGATTAGGAGGACGCTCTCAAAGACGAGACATTTTTAAGTTGATATGCCGATTCGAGTGTGTGAAGACCGCTTTGGGTGAAAAACCCTGAAAGTCTCCCACAATCGAGCGAATGAGTATCACAAACAGTTTAACGATGGCCGTTGGCCGCTTTTATGCTTTATTCGACTCGGACGCACATTCAATTTGCATGCGACTACATGAGCAGACGACCAACAAGACAAGATCAAGGTGTTCGCTGATTTCCAGTGGATTTCTTAATTTCTGCTAAAAAAAAACAAGAGAAAAACAGGGGATCCGAGGGTGGATCGCTAATGACCGCTCAAGACACTCGTCGAAGATTCGTCAAACTGGAGGAGAGGTCCGTTTGAATGCCCGATCGGGCCTTATGCAAATAATTTGCGCCGCATTCGAGGCGACCAATTAACTCAATATTTAATTAGTCAACAATAAATCAATTAGTCGGATCTCTGCGACTCACCCTTCAAAACGGGTTTATTTATGGCCCTCCGCTTGACAAATTTGTGGCTCTGCGTCGATGGCTCGGCAACGAGGGAGACTAGCAAATTCAATTAATTTCTGAAATAGTTCAGGCCCAAAAGCGAACAATGGCAAACAAGCTGTCCGCACTGGCAGATTCCCCAGCCTGTCAGCTCGGAGCAGAGTTGACTAATTGATTGTACCGGCCCATTTGTCTTGTGGCATTTTTCCATTCTCGAGTGAGGACCCCCTCCGGGTCTATTGTTATTAAAATTTTAACGCGCACACATCAGCGAAATGCGTAGTTTCTGGCGCTATTTAATTTATTTGGTATCTCGAATCGCCTTAAACGTTTTCAACCAGCCACAACGCGCTTTGATTTGAGACCGCCTTCGAGGGGAGGAGGCCATTCAGACCATTGAGATTCATTGGCGACTCGACTCTGCGTAGCTTGGAAGCTGTCCAGATGCCTTAAGCGGATTTTAATTGTTCCCTTCATAATGAGTTCTAATCGAATCGAACTCCGAATCCAAGTTGTTTATCAATCGGAGAGTGATGGATGTGCGCTAGTATCGAATTACCGTCAAACTCATAAATGTCCGCTAAAAATAAACTCTAAAGTATCGCATTTCAGGGGATTGTTAGAACCGTGTCAAGAATAGACATTTTCGATTGCTGAAGTATTTTTATGGCGTGTCTGCGAAGTCGGAAAACGAATTGGAAACAATGTTCCTAAGATCAAGGTACTTAAACTTTGAAATGGGTGCGTTCTGTGTAGAAGTTAATAGAGGTTTCAAATTGAAATTGCAAACTTAACTGGTCTTTATAATAGCTGTTGAAGATACTGCTTAAAACTCAGATCGAAGAATTAAAACAATAGAGAATAAAGCTTCTTGATATCAAATTTTGTCGATATATTCTAGTTTGATTGTGTTTTTCAAGTTTAAAGTAGTTTTATATCACATTTTCTAGTGTAGAAAGGCAACCAAAATAGCAAACTGAATAAAAATCCATTCATTTCTTCAAACATTCAATCCAAGCGGAAGCCCTTACTTCTCCCCTCGGCTAGTTTTGGCTTCCGTTTAAAGTTTAGTAATTTGGCGTTTGGTTGCCCAATTTCCTTGGCCCTGCAAGTGAGCCCCCGCAACCCTTCACAGACCCGTGACAACTTCCGTGACGGACCGAAATAGAAACTGCTGGACAGGCAACAAAACAATGGAGCATCACGTGCAGGTGTCCGGGTGTCCAATGTGCCCGATGGATGTTGACGAAGTTGCTCGACAAAATAGAAAAGAGGCCGCTTGGGCTGGGTGCTCCGCAAATGCTGCGGGGAAACTCCTGCGCGCGCAGCACGTGGCAGACAAAAACAACAAGGACTCGGATTTGTGGTCCGAGACTCCGAGGCTCTCCGCGTGCCGCCAAAAGGCCAAAGCCATAGCTCAGATGTGAGTCGTCGTGCCAGGCTGTCTCGTCCTCGTTATTGCCATTCTGGCCGTTCTCTCGTTCGAACCGCAATTCCGCGATTTTGGGCAAGCAATTAAAGCAAGTGCCAGTCGATGTATGGATATCAATTGTCAAAAGGCCAAAAGCGGAGCTGCCAGCAAGGACATTGCGCAAGGCTAACGATTTTGCACGCCGCTTGAAAGCCTAAAAAAAGGAGGAAAACAAAAATGGTGTGCCTGTGAAAACTGTTTGATTGCCAAGGCTGCGCCAGGCAGGCAACGTGGAGTCGTCAGCATCGCCCTCGCCGCCGCCATCCCTCTCGTCGGAGTCCTCTGCCTCGGCGACGTCATCCGTTTCCGCTTCCGGATCCGCATCCGTGACGCCATCGCCCTCGCCGTTGCACCTGCAGCGGCGGCTGACTTTCTGCGGCTCGCTGTCCCGCTACAGCTGTGCCGCCTCGCAACTGGTGCAGAATCTCAAGTGAGTCGGGGAGATTCCATCTCTTCTCTGCCAGCCTCCCGAGGTTACTCAATGTCAGGCGTCGGGGAGTTTGTTGTTCTCTATCGATTCTGGCAAACGTCAACTACTTGTGGACATTCCCCATTCCCTTGGCTGGCCATAAATACATCAGTATACATATTTATGGCAAATACCTCTGCATAAATAGGAAATCAATTAAAAAGCTGTGAGAGTTGTCGACGACATGCAAAACAAACAAATTGCCAACTGCAACTGGCTTGAATAATTAGTGCGGACTGACGGACAGAATGGCTGTATTAACCCTCTAGTAACCAGTGGTCCGTTCATCTCGTTGCAGGAAAGTCGCACAAAGTGTGGGCGATATCATCGTACAGTTGGACGTATTCGTGGAGCAGCAGGAATGCGACGAGGCCCAGAGCCTGCAGGCGCCCGATGGCATCAATCTCAACTCGCATCTTGATGTCTTCTACGCGATTCTGCGACAGGTGAGTGGCAAAGCTGGCAGGTGCAACAGCGCGTATGCGTGATTTCGACTGGCATTGGAGCGGAGGATTACGTATACGCAGGGTGGAGGGTAATGCTTGACCAAGGCTTTGCCCATGCAGGATCAAGGACATATGCTAATTATGACCACCAACAAAATTCAATTGACTTACACATACACCAGGCAAACAACAGATTAAAACTGAAGTGTTTAAAAGTTTAAGTTGTCCCTACATTTATAAATTAAATTAAATTGAATTAGACATAATTATTCTTAAAAATTTATGTGTTTATAACTTAGATACAATATTTTACATTTATAATAATAAATAGCTTAACATTAATTTTTAATATTCTTATACGTGTTGTACAGTATATTACATTCTATCATATCATATCTTTATATACCATTTCCTACAGGTGGCTGACACGCCGCAGGAAGTGCCATTCCTCAACATTCTGCAGCACCTGCTGCGCATCGATCCCAAGGAGCCGCTCAGCGACATCATCTGGGACACCACTGAGCGCCTGGTTCACCGCGCCACGCTCCTCGAGAGCCACGAGGACTCGGTGCGCCTGCTGCGCACGCCCAGTAGCCAGAAGTTCGCCTGCCAGAGTTGCCGCGGCAGCGATGCCAGCAGCCCCACCCGCAAGCCCGCCCAGGCGGTGGCCGTGGCAGCTAAGGCGGCAGCCTCAACAACGCCGCCGCCACCCCCACCACCGGCGCCCATGGCCCCCGCTGCACCACCGCCCCCGCCACCGCCGATAAACGGCCCAGCACCGCCTCCCCCGCCGCCGCCCATGATCAACGGTGGCGCCCTGCCTCCTCCGCCGCCTCCGCCCTCGATGCAACTGGCTTCGCGTCCCAGGACACCAGATCCCTTGGCAGCGGATGCCGCGGTGGCCACTGCCATACTGCTGCCCCAACAGGACACACCCGCTCCGAAGGCCAAGATGAAGACCATCAACTGGGGCAAGATTCCGCACAACAAGGTCCTGGGCAAGCAGAACATCTGGACCATCGTGGCCAGCAACCACCAGGACAGCCCCATGCAGGACATCGACTGGAACGAGATGGAGGGACTCTTCTGCCTACAGACAGCCAGTGCCCAGGGGTCACCGAAGCTGGGACGGGACGGCAACCAGGCCTCCTCCGGTTCCAATGGATGCGACACCCTGGATCGTAAGGCGAAGAAGGAGAGCACAGAGATCACGCTGCTGGATGGAAAGAGGAGTCTAAACGTGAACATTTTCCTGAAGCAATTCCGCACCAGCAACGACGACATCATCCAGTTAATACGGCAGGGCGCCCACGAGGAGATCGGAGCGGAGCGACTGAGGGGTCTGCTGAAGATAATGCCCGAGGTGGACGAGCTGGACATGCTGAAGGGTTTCAACGGAGACAAGGGACGACTGGGCAACGCCGAGAAGTTCCTGCTGCAGCTGCTCGAGGTTCCCAAGTAAGATATTATCTATATAAACTATATATTCTATAGAAGCTCTGTTTTAAAAATAATCTTAAAAAAATATTAAAAATATTAATAATATAATACATTAATTTATTTCTTTAGCTACAAATTGCGCATCGAGAGCATGTTGCTCAAGGAGGAGTTCGCAGCGAATGTGGCATACCTGGAGCCCTGTATAAACGCCATGCTCTACGCTGGCGACGATCTGCTCAACAACAAGACCCTCCAAGAGGTCCTCTACATGGTCGTCGTGGCCGGCAACTTCCTCAACTCCGGCGGATATGCGGGCAATGCGGCGGGCGTGAAGCTGTCCTCCCTGCAAAAACTCACAGACATCCGGGCCAATAAGCCCGGCATGAACCTCATACACTTTGTGGCCCATCAGGCGGAAAAACGCAACCCCGAGTTGCTCCAATTCACAAGTCAACTTAGCACCCTTGAGAGTGCCAGCAAGTGAGTTCGTTCAGCAAATCCCTTTAAAATTCCCATACTCATCCAAGTGATTTCTTGAATCCTTTAGAACAACTTCAGAGCAGATCAACAATGAAATCAACACGCTGGACGGCAGGATCATGAGAATAGCCAGGCAGATCGAGCAGCCCGCCACGGACGTGGACATCAAGGAGCAAATGGCCGACTTCCTGCAGGCCGCCGAGTCCGAGCTATCCGTCCTGCAGGCGGGCATGAAACAGGTCGAGTCCCTGCGGCTCAAGCTGTCCGAGTTCTTCTGCGACGACGCGGCCACCTTCCGGCTGGAGGAGTGCTTCAAGATCTTCCACAATTTCTGTGATAAGTTCAAGCAGGCGGTCAGGGAGAACGAGCGCCGCCAGCAGCAGGAGCAGCAGGCCACTTTGAGGAGGAAGCAGCGCGAGGAGCAGCTGGCGCGCAGAGCCAGGCAGAGTAAGTGCCTCCGTTGGGCTAGGAAAAAGAGCAACTTTTCTAAACCTCATTCTTAATTCACAGTTGGTCAGGCTGGAACGCCTGTGTCCGACTCGGAGCACTCCTTCCTGGGCGATGCGATCTTCGACCCTCGGGCCAGTCCCGCCCTGAGTCGCAGGCACCTGGGATCCGGAGAGATCAGCAACGGTTTCATCCGCCTGGAACAGGACGGCGCCTCTCCGGACATCACCCCCAACGGCAGCCTGAGGCGCCGGCGCAGCCGAGTTCTGGCCGAGGAGGATGACCTCATGGAGTTCCTGCGCAGCTCGACCGGACCGCACGATGGACACAACAGCCGGGAGCGAAAGGCGGCCTACGGCAGCTTGGATCGGTCGTGGGCCCGGCGAGCTCGTTCAGGAAGCTCCAGCCGGAAGCGACCTGATTTGCTCAACATTGACTTTGGCCAGGATCGAGAGAGGGCCAGCTCACCGGCTCCGCTTCTGCAGCAGCAACAGCAGCAGGCGCAGGAGCGCCTCCAGTCGCCGTTGGCCAGTGCAGCTGGCACGCCCACAACGGCAGCGAACACGCCCACGGGCAGTGGATCGGCGATTGCGCAGACGCAGCCCGTCAACGAGGATGCGAAACCAAGGTGAGAGGTTTATAAAATCTTAAGAATTTATAAAGAAGTGCATTAATTATATTGACAAAAAAATTATTTACGATTTATGAAAATATTACATTTATTATATGATACTTCATATATATGATATTTTACCTTCCTAAAATATATTTATTATCATCCTTAAAACTTTGCCAATATTTCAAAATCTCAATAATTTTCATTTATAATTTTCCATGTCGCAGAAGTACAAAAAAAAGGCCATATGTTACTTTAAATATGTATCTTAAATAGCAGTAACAACCAGAGCTTTCTCTGATAGTGATTATCCAGTCTTCGTATTTAATCCCCAAGCAATTTTAAACATAAATATGTTAGACTTGCTGATGAACTTATGTACACCATTTTAACCATGTTAATAATGATATAATTGTTCCCCTTCCAGAATATCCCGTGAGTGGCGCCAGAAGATCGAGACCTGGCTGCAGTCCAACGAGAGCGACGAGAAGCAGAACGAGGAGTACAGGCGCAAGCGTCGTCTGGTCAACGCCAATCGGCGATCGCTCGAAAACGAAACTGGTGAGATACCCCCAAGATTTGAGCACCCAACAGACCCCGAGATATAACCCCTCTATGCCCACAGAAAACGAACGAAAACTGGACCCCTTGCCGGAGGAGAAGATCCTGCCTTCGACGACGACGGCTACGCCAACGAACACACCCACGACCACTAATCCCACTAACTCCCATAACAGGCCGGATCAGGACTATGGACGGTACCAGCGCGTCTACGCCGACTGGAAGCCCTCGAAGACGCTCGAGCAGACGGACGTGGTGGCCAATCTTCAGGCCATCGCCGATGCCCAGCCCCAGGACGCACTGCGTCAGCACCGCCGCCAGCGCTCGCAGGATCAACCGGGTCCCACAGCACTCCAATCCATAGCCGAAGAGGATCGCCGCAAGTCGCTGATCCAGAAACTCGGCGAAAGAGACATAAGCAACGAGCGGTTGCAGATCTATATACGAAGATCTTCGAGTAGAGATCTCCAGCCGACGAAAGCTGAGGAGCAAGTACTGCCACCCAAGTCACCAAAGCCACAAGTGTCGGACGACACCTTCGCCAGCCTGCTGAGCCACCACAAGAGCCAAAACGAAATGCAGGCCTCCTCCAAAGACGTGGATGCGGATAACATAGAGACGCCGCCGGTGAGCCGGCGGGTGATTGCCACGCCCACCACCACAGTGGTCACGGTGAGCATGACGGACAAGCCCAAGGCGGCAACGGAGGAGAAGCTTGGGTCGGCGGAGCAGGATGCCCCCGGTCTCTTTGATCGTCATGCCCTGGCACGCCGCACACGTCGGTACAAGAGACCCACGGACTACAGCAGTGGGAATGAGGAGCTGCTGACCAACAGCACACCGGAGGCAAAGCCATCTCCCTCGAAGCCAGAGCCACCGCCACCGGAGAAGTCCAAGCAGAAGGAGCGCACGATCAACAAGCTGGAGAAGGTGGGTCGCCACATAAGCTCCATCAACCAGGAGGACGTGCGGGAGGCCATCCGGAATCTCAAATCGCCCACGGGAACCCCCGAACGACCCTGGAGTCCGCCGCGGGAGATCACGCCCTCCAAGCTAAAGCTTACCGCCAGCGGTCACCACGAGCTGAACGACGAGGGCTTCGAGGAGACCCAGAGTCTGGTGTCCGACACTCCGTCCCATGGAAAGGGTGAGAGCACCAACTCCTCCTGCAACGAGGGAGTCAGCGAGACTCCAGCCCGCCAGCGTCCGCTGCAGAAGCAGAAGCCCACGACCACCAGCATCACCCAGATGGGCAGTCGCCTGGCCGATCGCCTGCAGCAGGCCAGGCTGAAGGGTTCCGGATCCCCGGGATCGACAGCCAGCAAGTCACAAAACCAAATCCCTGCCAACCAAACGGCAACGGTCAAGAGGAGCCTATCCGCCAGCAGACCGCTGCGCATGCCCAATGGTCAGCCGCTGGCCAGTGCGGCGCCGCTGAGATCCGCATCTGCGGTTAGACGCTCGCCGCAGGAGCAACAGGTCCTCGCTGGAGTGGAACGCAGCAGTTCGAGAAACAGCCTACGCTCCTCTCGATCATCCATCAACAGTGGAGCCTCCACACAGACGGTGGTGAAACGCCTCCCTGCCGTCCAGCGGACGGGAGCCACTGTGTCCGTCGATTCCTCGCCCAGCAAGAGGCCCTTGGCTGCCCAAAATTTGCGACCTACATCAGGACGTGGAGTGCCGGCCAGCAGGAGCAGCAGTAGTGGCTCCAGCGTGGGACCCAGTGTGATCCTAGTGCGCAGCAAAATGTCCACCACCGCTCCAAGATCGAACATCAACGGCAGCACCAGCTTCAAGGAGAATCAGTCCCAGTCCCAACCGCAGTCCCAGTCCCGGATGAGCGCCGCCCGCAGCGTGGTACTGGTGAAGAATGCCCTGAACCAGCAGCAGCAGGCCAGAATGAATGCGAGCTCGAGTCCGCCGCAGAGGAGCAGCAGCAGCAATCGATCCGTCAGCAGTTTCATGCGACCCACGGCCAGCAGTGCCACCAAGCGCCAGAAGTAGGGGGTCCAGAGTCCAGACCTCGTCCAAGTTAACGTCCCTAGTTTACACATGTTACAAACGCGAATGCAGCCAACTCCAAGCCGTCCAAGCGACAATTTCGAATTTCTAAGCAGGATCTGAAACACAAATCAGCACTCATAAATGTTAAAGTTGAAATATTTTGAGAACTTATATATACAAATCTAAAGAATTCCCTGCACATTCCAACTGAAGGTCCGCAAATCCCTAATACAAAAGACACAAAACTTTCAAACTCTTAAATATATTTGAGCACAAAAAAAAGACAAAAATACTAGCATGTACTACTCAACTAAAACTTAGGATAAGCAAAAAAAAAAAAATGTTAAACTCGTATTTTCCATATTTAACATATAGTTGTAGGCATTATTCGATTATACGATCACGTTAGGAGACTTTTTTATAGAAGCGCGTTGTTTACAAAGTGTGTAGTTGAAGAAACCAAAACGACAATTACAAATCTTTAAAATAAAAGAACATAAGCTTTAATCTTCATAATAAATAAACTAGAAAACTACGATCGACTAAGGCTAAGCAGAAATGCCATCCAGGGAGTTAAGCAGCTCCCGCTGCAATGCGTCCTGGGGCATGGCGGTGGAATTGGCATAATTCTCCTTGTCGAACCACTCCCTGTGGTTCTCTAAGTAGCTGCAAGGATAACATATTAGATTGATTATGGCCCAGGGACGAATCAGACCTACTTTATAAAGGAGTCAAGGTGGGGAAGTAGATCTTCAAGCTTCTTATTGCTGATTGGTGAGGCGTTCAAGAACATGGGCATTTTTACTGAAAGAAGCACAAATTCAGTTAAGCTAAAAGGTGGATAAAGGTTAGGACCTACTCATCAGTCTAGCCAGGTGGGGAGCGCCGAAGACCATCGACTTCTCTGGCGGTGATTCCGCTGACAGAAGCCGCCACTTGAATGTTTCGTGGAGGAACCCGCGCATTTCCATGGGCAGTTTGTAGGCGGCCGTGTATGGCGACGAGCGCTCATAGGCCTGAGCCGTGTTCTTGCCACTGGTGGTAACGATGTAGAGCAGGCACTTCTGCAACTGCTTCTCGTACTCGGTGCCGCCGAGAATGCCGACTTCGATCTGTCCATTGGTCTTGTCCAATCCTGCGCCCACGGGCGTGCCGTCCAATGCGACCAGTTCTGTGTCGCCACTGGGATTGATAAAGTCATAAGACTTGTTTAGGATCAGGCTACAGTTGCGCATGTTGTCGTCCGTGAGGTAGTTGTGAATGTACTCCTTCTCCTCTTTGTACAGAAGGTGATCGTCCAGGTGGAACTCGAAGTAAATGCGCAGTCCATCCACCACTTCCTTGAGCATGCAGACGCTTTAAGTAAGAGAGTTAGCAGTCTCCTAAGGACATTTATTTAATGGTTACCAACTTGGACATGACGCGATCGTACTCGCGCTCCATTCGAGCATTGCGACTCTGAGTGTTCCTGGCCCTCGAGCTGTCCTGCTTGATGCCAATGGCCAGCTCCACGGCCCGCTGCTTGACGAAGTTCTCCATGATGGTCACAATGGGCACGCGGGCGGGCAGGGCGTGCTGTTTTCCCAGCTTCTTGATCATATTCCGGTCGTACTCTATAAGCTCCCGCAATCGCTCGCTAACGCGCATCATGATGCGATCCTCCTGGGGTACATACCGATCGGCAGCGTGGTCTGCGAGCTCATTGTGGTGGCCGACATCCGTTTGGCGTCCCCGGTTGGCCTTTGATCTGCTATCGGCGGGAGTGGCTTTCTCCCTCCTGTTGCCACCGCTGTTGTCGCGCGTGCGGTTGCCAGCAGAGCGCTGGGTGGGCGCCATTTCCTTTTCAGCGGTGTGGTGTCCCGTGTCCAGTGGGTCCACCGAGGGTTCCTCGACGTGGGCACCTCGTCCGCCGCGCTTCTTCTTGGCCACCGGCTTGTCGGGCGTGCCCTTGTACGAGTAGTCGCCCCTGCTGCAGTGGGAAGTAGGGTTTAGCTGGGTCGTTATGGGCGGTACCAGGGGGCATACTCACATCTGCAGCTTGGCAGCTTCGGCCAGCTCGCGCTGCAACTTGCGATTCTCCTCAGTATCCTTCACCAGGACGGGGGCGCGCACACAGCGATCGTAGGAGGGCCGCCAGCCCTGGAAGTGGATCTTGTAGTCGTAGTATCTCAGGCCATGTTCGTTGCGGCGCTCGAAGACGTTCAAAACCTGCGGGCAAACGGGACCAGGGGCCGGGAAAATTGAAAATTCAGCCGTGAAAACTCCGCTTCTGACGTTTGTTTGACGTTTCGACACGCATTGGTGTGCGTGGGTGCGTGCATACCTTGCTGGTGTAAAGAACTCGGGCCTTCGTTTTGTCCGGCTCGTAGCAAAGGACTATCTCGCCCTTGTGGAAAATCGGCACCTCGTCCTTGAGCTCCGTCATCACTTGGTCAAAGCGAGGGTCAATCAATTCACTTAATTCTAGAAATTGTAAATATTGTATTCCGGCGTCGCTCCAGTGCTACCAGATGCTGAGACGGCTTTAAAAATACCCGAAAACGGTCAGCCGATAACGATAACAATGCTATGGTCGCACCGATATTATGTGGTATCGTTATCAAGTTATGTATCGTTGCGTCTAAAACGATTTTCGAAGTCTTCTTAACATATTTGATTTTTGGGCGGTAACAGCTATTTTAATAACCAAAAAACATTTCGTTAAAAAAAGAGGACAGCTGTGTGTATCTGCAAAAAGGCATGTTCGGTTATTAAGGGGACAACTCTTTTTGAGTATATGATTTGTTTGCGAATTTAGTTTAAGAAAAATAAATATTTATTAAGCTTCGAAAATACACCCAGAAGGGTCATTAAAAATAAAGCATTTTAAAACAAATATATAGATATTGGCATTTCACAGTTTACATCCTAATAGTTTTCAAAGATATTGAGTTTTATTTTACTCTATTCGAACCATTTTTAAGTTAGACCGTCTTTCGGAAATATACCAAAAATAAATTGATAGCGCGGTCTTTTCAAACTACAAACATTTAAACATGTCATCTACATATCGCTACATATTATTTGCTTGCATGAACGACAAAAAAATAAGTTCGATAAATTAATAATAATAATAATATCCTGGGATTTGCGAAAGAGAAGGCTGAGGAAGTACGGTCTTCCTGGTTGCTAGGGGCAAGGAAAACCAAAACAAAGGCATGTCCTGAATCATCTGTTCGTTTTCACACTGTCCATCCGAGCAATCCGCAAGATCCTGCCATGGCCGGTGCTCCTAACTGGCTCCATGTGGACACGGAGGACGACGGTCCTTTGCCGCACCTCACCACCCTCTCCAGCTGCATGGCCTTGAGCGATGTGCAGTGCGACGGATATGTCCGTCTGCTGGCCGCGGACATTTCCCTGGACGACGCCGCCGAGGAGCCCAGTGCCACATTGAAGGTTTTCCGGGGACTAAAGCTCAAGCAGGAGCAGCCGCTGCCGGGGATTCCCACGGCCATCGAAAGTCTCTACATCGATGAAACGGAACCGAAAACACCGGGTATGAGCAAGTACTTCTACACAGATTAGGGTTTTAAATAGAGGGTTGCTCCACTCTGATTGATTACAATTAACTATATTTTATTTTATATTACCAAGACTAACAAAGGATCAGAAAAGGCTAAAAATTCATTAAAATACAAATTATCCAATCTATTCGACAACCTTTAACAACTATTTCCTGTATTATTCCCAGTTATTGCCGTGGCTATCGCCGAGTCAGTGCTCTTCTATCGTCACCTGAAGCCGTACTTCAAGTACACAATTCCCGCCCTGGAGTCCGAGGACCTCGAGCTGGAGGTGTGGCGCAAGCTGCCGGTGATGAAGTCGAGCTCACACCCCGCCCTGCTGGACTCCCTGTGGAACATTGACCACTCCAAGTTGTCGCGGAAATCGCAGCGACTTCTGCAAATGGGCGAGGAGGAGCGCGAGGACTTCATCGCCACCCACAAGGACTCGCCGGTGGGTCGAGTGGGCAGCATTGTGGCCATGTGCTGCCTAAAGCGCATCTCCAGCGATGCCAATCCCCCCTCCCACCTGGTACTGGCCACCGATTCCGGACACATCCTGATCCTGGAGCCGCAGGGCTTCAACCTGGTCTTCGAGGGCAGGACCTGCGAGGACGAGACCGCCGTGCCGAGCCTCATCTCAGTGCAGGGAACCTTCGAGACGGACTTCTGCATCGTGGTGGCCACACGAAACGGCGGTGTCTACCTGCTGCGCAAAACGCAATCCGAGGGTCAGGAGATCTTCAAGCTGGGCATTCCCCTGACCGGAGTGCTGCTCCTGCCCATCGACCAGACGATCATCGCCTCCACAATGGACAATCGCTATCTGTGCTACTCAAAGCGCGGCAAGCTGCTGCATCAGGTGCAACTGGCCGACCTGCCCGTCTGCCTCCTTCCGCTGCCCATGACGCACTTGGGGCTCACCCTGGTGGCCATCGCCCTCAGAGGGGGCGTGGTCAAGTTCTATCTGCAGCGCTACCAGGTCGATGAGTTTTCCCTGGACGAGACGGTGGATGCCATGGTGTACGGCCGGATGGGCATGGAGGACCACGTCCTCACTCTCGTCACACAGTCCGGCAGGATTGTGGTCAAGATCCTGAGACGTGTGTCGCGGTTTGAGCCCAAGCTCGGGGATCAGGGAAGCAAGCGAGCGGGCAGCGACCACAAATCCATCGCGGATTCCTCGATTTTGGACAAGCCCAAGAAGAGCTCCATCTTTGTGGAGCAGGCGGCGCGGGAGAAGCAGCAGGCCAAGTGTGAGTCTGATGTGTAAAATGAAATGCTACGTTTGCTTATTTCGAAGATAACTGCGTACTCAAAAAGAAAAACTGAAGTAACTTAGCTTTAAATACCATAATTTTCCCTCTTCCAGCAACCTATGGAAGTTTTCAGGTGGAGCTCTGGCGCCTCCGCCACACGGCCGCCCGGGCGACCATCGATGCCATCAACTCCTCGGAGAGCACGATATCCGGGGATCTGACCCACGCCCCCGTGAAACTATCTGCCGAGGTCTGCGGCAGTGGACCCGCCTTTCGCCTCTACCTCACCGTGCAGAACCTGTCCACCTTCAAAATGGCCTCCAACCTGGTGGTTCTCCTCCACGCGGACAGACGCCACTATACCATTCCGCAGACTTTGGCCCGACTGCCCAGCGTTCTGCCGGGAGTGCCCCTGCGAGTGGACTTCGAAGTGGTGGCCGTGCTGGATCCCATGGACAAGCTGCCTCCGGCCAGCCTGACCCCGGACAACTCCCTGATTCGGGTTATGCTGATGAAGGCTGGCCAGGCCAAGCCCCTCATCGCCGCCGCCGTTTCGATGCCCCAATCCGAGGCGGCCTTCTAAACGGAAGAGGTATGCAACTATGATTTCCGGTTTCTTTATAAGATTTCGAGTTTATTTGACAGATAGAGGGTAATCCTAAGGCTCAGGCGTACTTGGGGGCGTACTTCTCGTACACCTTCACGTAGGCCTCCTTGGCGGCCTCCTTCGACAGACCCTTGTGGGCGTTCCAGGCCTCGTACATGGCCTTCTTCTTGAGATCCAGGATGCCGGGCTTGTCGATGTTCACATCGCCAACGGTGGCCTGCTTGAACAGACCGTAGAACTCCAGGAACTCGGAGTCGGTGGGCTTCTTGGAGAAGTTCTTGGCGAGTTCGGCGGCTTCCTCAAAACTGACCATGTTGCTGGCTTTACGAATGATACTAAGTTATTTCTCCCCTCCGTCGGCTGACTTTTATAGGCGCCTCTCAGTTGATATTACGAAATTCAATTAATTTAAATATGGCCAGGTGCATTGCCCAATTTTATATCTACATTTGGGGACCACAACCGCCTTTTAAAAACTTTAATTAATACTTTTGTTGGAAACGTTGAAGGTAGATAATACTATCACCGCAGAAGGCCGAAGCACTATTCTTAGAAACAGATCGTGCGACTTCACCATGATAACATATGAGAGGCCCTGACTCACGAGACCATAGAGGATGACTGGCTGGAATCGGTGCTGGCCATTAATTAAGTTATTACTCCGCTGGCTATCCAGATTTCTGTATTCCATATACTGGGGCTCGGCCTAATCAATCAATCAGATAGTGGGTACATAGCGTTGTGCATATGGCTCACTCGATTTTTGGCAAGTGCAAGAGTGCTGATAAGCTGCCGGCTGACTAATTATATATTTCAGTGTCCCTAAGAGGAACTCTCACTTTTCACGATTACCCGATAAGGCCAAGTGGGAACTACAATTGCAGTGGGGGCCTGATAAGATTAGCGAAAGGCGTGAGCCATGCTTGCCAATATATAAACGGTGTTCCCGTCGAAAGCCGCACAGATTGTTTTTGTTTACCGAAACCAACTAGCTACCAACATGCCCACCGTAAGTTTTCCAACCCCAACATAAAGCCGATCGATTGTCTGACAATTCCGCTTGGGCCTTGCAGTTTGAGGAGATCGTCGAGAAGGCCAAGAACTTCAAGAACCTGCCCAGCAAGGAGGAGTTCCTCGAGTTCTACGGCTACTACAAGCAGGCCACCGTGGGCGACTGCAACATCGAGGAGCCGGAGGATGAGGAGAAGAAGGCCCGCTACAACGCCTGGAAGAGCAAGGCCGGTCTGACCGCCGACGATGCCAAGGCTTACTACATCGAGGTCTACAAGAAGTACGCTCCCCAGTACGAATAAGCAGTGCCTTTCCCTGGCAAACCCTAGTCCTAGACCCTTTCCTGGGGCCTTTTAAGAATGCATGTGAATAGCTTTGTAACTCTCTGTATTTATTGTAATTTTATAATAAACCAAACACCTATGCATTTAACATGAATGAATTCGGTATCAATTGCTAACTTTCCACTCAAGTGGTCGAATGCGATCATATGACCCACTCCATACTTATCTTAATCTGATTGGGCGGTTGTAAAGTGGAGGCATAAATATAGAAAGGGAAATCTTTTGGTGGTGCAGTGTACCTATGGTAAATGTATGATGATTAACTCAATATTACAGACACAATTTATAGTTAGGTATTATTATCCTTGTTTATATTCCCGGTTCTTTATGCCACATTAACTAATATGATCTTTATTAATGTCTTTCCCTTATTCCGGACTTCTCAAACTAGTTCTGTTTATTTGGTTAGAAAAGAAATTGCACTGTTTCAACTGGTTACCACTTTCCAAAAATCTATTACACGGCACTTAGAGATAGGTTAGGGTTACAAGGTAGAAGAAGTTATTGTGGATAACTGCTTTAAAGTACGGCTATAGGGAAATAATTCTAACTTATTTATAAAATAATATAGTACGAGATTTATATAAAATTCATATAATGCCTTTTGAAAAAAGTATAACAAGTAAAATACAAAAAAAAAACGATTCCCTATATTGTTTTAACCAATACAGAAAATTTTCCGCCTTTGTCTTCATAATCTTTTACTTATTTTTGGGAACCAGTTACTCATGTCAAAGATTTCTTTCTTATTGATATGATTCAACGAATTTAATAATTTTAATCAAAGTAAAGATAAAGCAAGAATTTCCGGTGAATAAATAACAAGTAAACGGAACAAGGTTATAACTTTAAAGCTACATTTCTGTAAGAATATGAATAAAAACAATTTGAAAAACAAGAACCACTATTTTGGTACATCAAATTTGAAAATTGTTTAAAAATATTATAAATAGGGTTTATATCAAGTGGTTCTATAATTGGAGAAAATGTAAAGGTATATTACTAAAACTCTTTTTTACACGCATCTTTCAAAAATTAATAGCACGCTTTTAGGAGGCGCATTTTAAAATGTTTGTAATCCAAACTGTTATTACTATGAATAATATTTTAATATTAATTCAAATAATAATAATATAACTTAAATAATATAAATAATAATGTTTGGCTGATAAGCTTTGTAAAAATTATACATTTTACATAAAATATATTTGCTACTTATTCCTTGTAAAATAATCATTCAATTTTAGTGTTAGCAATGGGAGATATTATTATATAACCTATTCTATATACTTATACTTTTTCTGATGCCTACTTATTAAAAAAAGGGGGACAGTCCTGCAATAAACTGCTGATGCTGCCCAAGAAGCCACGTATGACAGTAATTGATTTATGCCATTTTATAATTTTTTAGATTATTACCTCGCACCTGAGAATATTGGGGCAAGAACTTCGTCATTATTTATGGCTAACCGTAAAAGGTTTCCCGTCAAGAGAAGAACTCGTCGGTGAATCCACCCAAAGCACGTCCTTGGTTGCTAAAACAGGCCATAATCGATAAGTGTATCCGGGGGCTATCTCCAATATCGCTACCTTTGACAAATTCGCTTGCTTGTAGTTGGGCCACGAAATTAGCGAAATAAAGATATTGATATCTGCTGATTATCAGCACAATGGGAATATTTGACTTGGATCAATAAACTAACAGAGAAATGAAAGCTTTATAAGCGCGACTGAGTGGCCAAGAAGTATTCAATCGTCTTTGCCTTTTCCAGTGGTAAGCACATTGGCGCAGAACCCCTGTCGTTGATCCACTTTTAATCAGGACTTATTTTCTAACCATCCTTAGCAGCACCAACAGGAATCCAATTTTGACAACATGGTGTCCGTAAGTATTCTGCACCTGGGATATAAACTGATAAGGGACTTACCCAGCTGAAAAACAAATATTTAAAGACACTTTCTATATATATTACTGAGTTAGGATAGTGCTAGGACTAAGACAGCATCTTCTGATAGCTTTGTGTTTCCAAACAGTTCGAAGAAGCCTCTGAACTCGCCAAGAAGTTCACCAAGAAGCCTACCGATGCCGAGTTCCTGGAGTTCTACGGGCTCTTCAAGCAGGCCACCGTTGGCGACGTGAACATCGAGAAGCCCGGCGCCCTGGCCCTGAAGGACAAGGCCAAGTACGAGGCCTGGAGCTCCAACAAGGGTCTCTCGAAGGAGGCCGCCAAGGAGGCCTACGTGAAGGTGTACGAGAAGTACGCCCCCAAGTACGCCTAAGCGGCCATCTGATCCCGGACCCCCCACGCACCTGCCGCTACTTAGCTGAACAATAAAGATTATCCGAGATATGAGCAATAATCAGGTGTTTGTCCCGCTTTGGAGCTTTCGTGCATTGTAGATACATGCACCTGTATCTGGTGGGTTTCTGCGATAGGAGCACCGCTCGAACTTCGATCCGAACACGATTACGTGGCTACGCTTGGGTTTGGTTTGGCGGCTTATCATCGAATCGGCCCTGTTATCAGTGGGCCGCATTATCACCGCCGCGATTGCCTAACCCACTCGAGCGAAAGCTCCCCGATCCATTGAGAATTCTGCGGGAGCTTCTCCGCTCTCCGGTCTTCTCACCGGGGAGAAGCTTTCCCGTTGAGGGCGATCGTGCGATATGGAATGACTTAAATTGAAAGTCACCGCCAGATTGGAATTCAGACACTGTTTAGTTCTGTGACAGCCAACACAAAAGTAAGTGCCCAGTCCGAATTGCCCGCAGTCTGCATTCAATTACCCCAGAGCCCTAGCCCCCTATCAGTGCCCAATAATTGTGCTTGTGACACATAAAGTACTTATTTAGATAGAGGTACCCTGCGCGAATTTGGACACCTGCAACACTCAATTATGGAGAACAACAAGCAGTCAGCACTGAGCAAAATATTCCAGTGAAACTAATCCAAAGATAATAATTACAAATATTGGTTCTAGAACACACGGTCTAGAGCTTGTTGACTTCTAAGTCACTGTGACTCTTTGCCCCCAAAATAAATGAGTATTTTCAAGTACATAGACAGCCCATTATTGGGTTGCAGGCTGTGAAACCATACATTTGCATCGCCTTATTTGGCAGGTATTTCGCTCAGTGCCAGACACGTACGAAGCCCACGCCCGAATCCATATTGGTCGAAATTCGCCGGGCAAAAGCGGCCGCTAACGGTTGCCCGCTCCCTTTCGAAAAATCTCAGGCCAGAGCCAAATATTTGCTTCTTCTGCTTCCGCAGCATAAATTCTCCATGGTCTGCTCAAATTATGTATTTTTGCTGGGAGAAAGTCGGACCTGTGTGGGGCCCTGGGCCGGCAAACATCCATTAGTTCTTCGAGATCGCCCGACGGGCCAAAGTTCAAGCCCACCTGGCTCTGTTTGGCACACGCCAGCCTCTTCATTCGGAACTGGTTTCAATTATTACTCTAATAAACATTTAACTAAGCGCTTTGTAAACATGACTAACTCAGGTTTTTTTACAATTCCACTACTTGCAGATAAAATCTAACCCAGAATGTCCCTCTCCGAGGTAAGTACTTGGCCCAAAATATTCCGCTGTGATCGCGACAGTCCATAAAGTTTAGGGCGGCTCTTGACGGTGCGATAAGCCAGCGGCTAATCACCTGTTCGATTGCTGCACACTGAAGAAAAATTTGGGTTTTATTGAAGAGTAATTTATGGCTAATACTTATATAAATTGGGTAATGAGTTAGGGCTTATCTTCAGTTAATGTGTGTTAATATTCTGCTGCATATATGACAAGATTGAGAAGTATTTAAATATTATTTATTTAAATAATTATCTATCTTAAGTATGTACTGTTTTGTTTAACAACATTTTAAACGGGTTGAAAGCCAATCAAGTTCTACAAAATTTCCTAAAAGTAAAAATTAGATCAGAACATAAAAATATTTAATTATTTTGTAAATTATTTATTTTGAAAACAATTATTTAATATAATTTTATTAATAAGAACTATAATCGCTGTATATTTTAATTTCCCACCAGCAATTCAACGCCGCCGCCGAGAAGGTGAAGAGCCTGACCAAGCGTCCCAGCGACGACGAGTTCCTGGAGCTGTACGCCCTCTTCAAGCAGGCCAGCGTGGGCGACAACAACACCTCCAAGCCGGGTCTCCTGGACCTCAAGGGCAAGGCCAAGTGGGAGGCCTGGAACAAGCAGAAGGGCAAGAGCAGCGAGGCCGCCCAGCAGGAGTACGTCACCTTCGTGGCGGGCCTGGTGGCCAAGTACGCCTAGAAAGGGTACCGAAACCAGCTATTATCGATCCCAAAACCAGCCAGAGACTATACTATATAATGAAGTGTTACCTATAATGCGGAATAAAAGTTGTATGTTAATTTTGTACTAAAAAGATGTTGACCCCATGACTACAGTGTTGCATTCGCTTAGCCCGGGGCTGTTTACCCGGTAAATAGAGGAAGTGGCTGCACCGATTCTCCGTACTTTGAGCCACCAGTGGCGCTTGTAAGCGGCGCATCGTTAATGCATCTTCGAGTGTGTTTGCCCAAACCTACAGAGGGGCTCAAAGTCTCCGGAAGGAGATACACGAAACCGGCGACCTTGTGGCCTTCATTTAACCCCGCCTAAGACGCAATAGAAATGATCGAAAAACTCTCGATAATTGGCCACGATTTTTCATGATTTAAATGTCATTAAATGCTTTAAATGCATCTGCAACATTTCAACTGCCGGCAGCAACATGTTGCTTGTCGGCAATGTCTGAAGCAACAGGTGAAGCAGGAGAAGAAGAAGCAGGCGCAGAAGGAGAGGGGATAGCAGAGCAACAACAATGCCGCCTGGCGTTTTTTGTTTATGAATGAAAAGCGCAAAGGCAAAACGCGATAAACGGGTGTGCGGGCAAAAAGAGCAGCAAGCTAGGGTACTTGAGGGGGTTCGCGCAGCTGATACCCTACAAACTGAAGAGATACTAGTTTGATGCAGCAAAACTATAAGGGATGTGGTGGCTGAAAAGGATTCAAAATAACCATATTGTTACAACAACCATATTCTATCAACAATATATTAACTAATTAATTATTTTTAATACAAATTATAAATGAATAATGCAAAGGTGAGAATTTCGTAGGCTTTGCGATTTTAAAAGCTGTTTCTAACTCTTTTTGTCAGCTTGCATAGAAATTGGGTGGAAGACGCCAGGATGTATGCTATAGATTAAGAAACCGGAAGTGCAACAGATGACTTTACAGTTTTCACAGTCTACTTTCAGGCTGGCTTTCGAATGCTTTATGTCCTTTAAAGGCTTCTACTTTGGGAATCTTGAGGAACCGCAGGTGCCTAAGGAACCGATACACCTGTGCCGATAAACGGTAGCAGAGAGCGAGGCAAAAAAGGTAGACCGACAGAGAGCCGGTGAGAACTCGGCCGTCGCGGAGAGAGCGCCGGAGAGAGCGATCGTGCAAAACAAACAGGCAAGAGCAGCAACAACAACAACCCGTCGGTGTCGGCCAGTCTGACAATTGGGCCTTTGCTGTTGCTTTTGCCTCTGCCTCTGCTTCTGCCTTGCCATTCCACTGCGCTCAGTTTTGGTTTCGGTTTCGGTTCAGTCTTCATTCGGGCCCAAACGCGTTCGCTTGGCCAGCGCGCTCGTCACTCCGCCGCAGCCCCCTCTCTCACTGCGCCCCCTCGCCAACGCTCTCCTACACGACCGTCGAGTGTGTGCGTGCGCCTGCCTACGTGTGTGCGAGTGTGTGTGTGTGTTAACAAAATGTGATTAGCAAAAATACAAAGAAATCAGGCATTGTGGCTGAAACAACAGTCAACGGCAACAGCAGCGCACATAAATAAAAACAAAATATTATAATAATACACGAAAAGAAGACAAGAGAAAAAAATTAAAAACAGAAATCTTAAAACATATACACGAAATGCGAGAATTTGCATAAAAAGCAATGCGCTGGCGCGGCAACAAAGCACGGCCGTAAAAAAACAAATAACGCCAACGACAATTCTGAATTTTGTGCTTTATCGGCAACAGCAGCAACAATTAAATTAATATTGAACTACACCCAGAGTTAACAAAAGTAGCAGCCATAAAAACAGCACAACACAACAGCAAAGGCAGCAACAACAAAAGCGGCAACAGCAACAACAACAACAACCTGAACGTTGCCTACCTTTTTTACCTTTTCGAGTGTTTTTTGTTTTTGTTGCTGCTGCAAGAGAGATACAGATACAGAGAGGTCCGGAGAGCAGGAACCGCAGACAAAGAGAGCGCCAGATCGGGCTTAACTCCGACTCCGACTCCGACTCCGACTCCGACTTCGCCTCGACCAGTTCCAGTTAACCGATCCGCAGTGATACTGATATGACCAGCTGTCTGCCAGCAGCCACAGATGCAATCCGGTGAGTTTCGCCCATTCACCGTTGCCGCATTCAAATTTCGGACTCAAAGATACAATTTGAATTGTGTACCTCGGGGGTTGTCGATTGAATTTTAGTTTTGGAGTAACTACAACTACATATTATGGGTTGGATAAAGTAGTCATCAGATGCAATCCATAGTATACGGGCACTTTAAAGTGCATTTAATATTATTTCAATGGATATCACATTACAACCTTATTAATGGAGAGGATAAGGTGCCATTAGATACAATCGATAATAAAAGCCGAATTTAACGTTATGCATATCAAAATCATATCATAAGCACTTTTGTGATATTGATTGAGATGGTACCTTTCAAATTTACATGCTCTTTAATTTATTGATATATGATTTAATATATAAGACATCAAGTCTTGATTTTCTGGTTTTTCAATGGATAGAATAATTTTTGTTTAATAAAATGTCTCTCATTTAGAAATGGGTTGGTTCTTTGCAATTAGTTTTGTTCACATCTTATTCATCATACAATATCTTAAATTATTATATGAATGCATGTGAAAACCATGGAAAATTCCTATGACTTCAACGGTATTTTTCAGAACGGAGTTTTTGTTTCAAAACAAGATATTTTATATAGTTATTTCACCAGTTGTGCAGGTAAAATACTAGCCAGGTAGCAACCCCAGAAACCCATTAAAAACTGCCAAAATCAAATTCTACACCAGTATTAGTGGCGGTATTTGTATACTTTCGAGTGAGCCCCTTGTTGTTGTGCTAATTCGCAGCAATTTCTTCGTTCGCGGCCTTTTCATTAATAAGTTTCACGCGCCGCTCATTTTTCAACATACTCGCACTCCTGTCCCCCAAGCACCTCGTCTCTGGATCGGATTACCGTGTTGATGTTGTCTTTACTTTTCGCAGTCCCCAAATACTGGCACAGCGGGACTGGGGGAGCGGGGCGAATAAGTTATTCATTTTTTGCTAATTCGTACATGTAGGTAGTTTCTGGTTTTTAGTAGGGTAGATAACATAATTTAACCGGTGATGCAATGCACTCAAGGAATTGACTGAAAACGTAGATGATTGATTGGCAATTTTCAATATTTGATCAATAAGTTGCTACCAATGTTCATAACATAATAGCCTGTCGATTATAATAAAATATATATTTTAAATATGTAATTGAGGATCAATTCCCGCAAAGTTGGAATTTTTCGTCTAAAAATATAATTGTTGTTTGTTCTTTGATCTATATGCAAGTGCAATAGTTAAAAAAAGTTCAGAAGGGGTTTTATTTTCACATAGCTCTTATTTCCAATAATCTTTCTTCCACTTCTAAGGAAATAATAAGAGCTATCCTATCCTATTACATTCTATATATCCCCGTACAAAGTTAAGTTTGTTCTTAATCGGTACTTAACCCTTGATGACCACATATTTGCCATGACATCTGCAACCCAGATTACGGCCTCCAGACAAATATTTAATCAATCGGAGCCATTCTAGTCACCCAATGTTATAAAGACTGTCTGCGCATGCGTAGCTTTGGCAGAAACAGAAACACAAACGGATTGTTAGAGGCGGTGAGTGGAAAACGAGTTTTCCATCAGCGACTAATACTAGTTAGGTTTTGCGACTGCCCGCCGCCAAAAACTCCTTTCCCTCCGCCGCCGGGCAGACTTTGAGCCGACGTGTAATTGCAGTCGCAAGTTGCAAGTTGCAGGTTGCAGGTTGCAAGTTGCCGTTGGCCGGCTGCCGAGACACTTGACGCTCCTTCTCCGGGCACCTAAGCCAGGTATGACAATGGAATGCACAAACAAGAACCAAACACTTGGCAAGCACGCAATGCGACTCAGCTTCGGAAGAGCGGAATGTCCGCTGGATCGGAATACGTATACGTCCAGTGTGACGGTTATGTGAGCCGGCTGTCCGGCGGCCCGGTTCGCGGAAGCGCCCAACAAGGAGACTTGGAGGCCTTGCCACTTGGTCGGCTGGTCCAGCGGCCCTGGCCAACTGGTAGGGTTACTCATAGCGAAGCATCTCGCCTCTGTCTCCATAGGAAAATTGAGTCATTCGCACGCTCTTATGAAACACAGACAGACTTCTGTAAATCGAACTGCGATCTTGTCACGTTCAAGATCTACGAAATGCGTGCACATCTTACTCACCCCCAGAATATTAGGTAGTTTTGCATCGTCAGGTATTACACATTTCATAAAGCCGGGTTCTGAACGGAACCTTTTGGCTATGAAATATGTAGGATATTTTTGTTCATTTTTATATAATTTTTAGAAAAATTAAAACTGATTCTAACTGATTCTAGCCTAATTACACTTTTTTGATACTATGTTTTCTCCAAGTTTTTAATGGTAAGCCGTAAGACATGTGATAGACCGCAGAACTTTGTTTGAGCCAAAGAAGTTGGACTGTAATAAAGAGGCTTAACGAACTGATATATTTAGTGGCTGTGTTCATTCCGTTTCTGAACTCTGCCATTTTGCGGAGCAGTGCAAATAGAATCTAAGCGGAGAGTTATGGGTCTTTGAATTTTGGCACAGGCGTTGTTTCCACTCTGTCTCCGAGATCTGGAGACCACGGAGCCCCAAAACCCCTCGCCGCCCTGTCCCTCTTCTCGGGCCTCGAGCCCGGGGCTTCGTGTGTATTAACCTGCCGCACCGGTTTTGGTTTATGTTTTAGCCAACGCCATCATCCATTACTTATACCCGAACCCGTACCCCTTTCCGAACCCCTTCTCGTACCCCTGCCCGTTCATATGTGTGTTTCTATTTCTCTTTTAATTTTCTCTCGGGCGCTCAATGTTGCTGCTGCTGCTGCGACTTGTTGCTGCTTCTTTATTTATTTTTTAACCAGTTTTTCTGTTTGTTGTTGGTGCTGCAACCTGAGCGCGAATGAGCCATAAATAACAACAACCACAGCAGCTCAGTCGCTGTCTTCGGTCCTCTGTCCCGGTTTCCAGGAAGCAAATGTCTGTCCGTCGGTTTGTCCGTCGGTTAGTCCGTCCGTCAGTCCGCCTGTCCGCTTGTCCGCCTGTAGAGAGGCCCGAACGCAAACCCAAGCCCAAGCCCAGAGCCAAACCAAACAGTCTGCAATTCGCGTGCAGAGCCGCTGCCTCTTGCCTCTGTGGATTATGCAACTCTTGGTTTTGGTTTTGGTTTTGGTTTTTATTTGAAAATTTAATAACCCGGGCGTTGGCGTTGGCGTCTGCTTCCTTGATGGCGCGACAGCCGCGGGAAATGACTTTTCTGCCAGCTTTTTGGCGCCCACTCGTTTGGCCAGCCAGCAAATTCCCCGGGTGATCCGCTAAGTCGCGGCTAATCCCTTGCCGGAATTTTGCGCATCTAATCAAAAGGCCGCCGTTGTCCGTTGCATTCCACGAATGTGTCGAAAGATGTCGACTGCAAGTTGGTCGAGAATTTACCGGGCTATCAGCGGCACAAACAAGCGGCCAAGTGCAAGTGGGTAAACACAAGCACGGGAAACCCCACGGAAAACAGAGGAGAACCGAATCATTTCGCGGAACTCTGCTGCCTGGCCATACGGTGCAGGTTCTTGGGTAAACAAACTAGCCTGGGCCATTCATGTGGGCCAGAGCCTGCACTCATTGCCAATCATTTGAAGGTTCCATAAAGATATTCGACCCATATTCGGGTGCCATAAAGATAGGTGTTATGGCGTATCATATTTCGCGTGGATTTCTGGTATCTCAAAGTCTATTGTCAAGTGCTTTTATATAAACACAATCACAGGCTGTGCAAGGGCATCTTGCCGAGAGTTTCCAAGATAAGCATCGAGGCAATGCAACAAGTATTTAGTGTCCGCGGAATATCTATATTTGTACAACTATATATGCACTTTCGGGGAACCCGAGAATAGAATCGCTCTGGAACTCTACCCGCGGACTAGTTCGCATTTGCAACTGCCCGGCGATAAGATAAAAAGTGGCTGCCAGAGGCGCCTGAACTTTGGCAATGGGCCAATTCCAAACATGGCAGTGAAAAATGCATAGACTAAAATAAACAAATACATCCGACTAATTCTCAGACGATATAAGTAGTTCCTTGCATTCCAATGGGGTGGGATTTCTTCCTTTGGAAATTTTACCAAATTATTATCCAAAATGCTTGGATTATTATTTCATCTGCCAAATTTGTTTTACATCTCTGAAAATACTTGATAACCCTTTTTAAAACCCAATTATGTGTTGTATTTTTAAGCTGCCCCAGATGATGAAAATTAACCAATCCTGATTGGGAGAAATCTTCAAGATGCACGAACTCTTCAACAAAGTGCTTGCCAAGCGCGATCTCTCTCGAGCCGGAGACCTTTTCTCCGTGCCGGATGCAGATATTGTAGACGATATCACGGAGGTGGTAAGTTAATCCTTATTGTTATCCGAAAATCGAATTTAATTGTATTATTTTCATAATAGCTCTCCGAGATTAGTCCCATCATCTCGCATGCGGACTATGTGAAGAACAACAATGACCAGAGCGTGGTGGAGATCTGTGTGACCAGGGTGCTCTCCTGCATCCGGGAAACCCGCACTGCGGAGCGGTACTGTGCTGCTCTGGTGGATCTCCTGAAGACCTGCCTGCTGTGGAACCTTCAACCCTCGGGAACCACCAAGGAAGAGCCACCCCACGCCAAGATTGCCGCCGACATCATCTCCAGCATTTTTCTGGTAAGATAAAGGTTTTTTATAAAATTATTTTCTATTTATATGACGAAGATTATATATATTTTATTTAAACATCCACTAGAACTATGACAAAAAAGAACTGATGAAAATAGCCCTTCCCGTCGCCGTGCAGTTCCTTCCCAAAGGAAACCGTGAGCTTTCAAGAAACCTGGCCAGCTACTTATCACTGGCAGCCATTGATCACGCCGGCCTGCTGAGTCCCCATACGGAGTCCGTCATGGAGTCGATCCTGTCCGGTAACTACGGCCTCCTCCGAGTACTCTCCCAGGTCTACGAGGTGGCTCCGGAGGCGGTGACGCCTCATGCCCCGCTTCTGATGCCCCTGCTTCCGCAATGTGATCCCCAGGAGAGGATGGCGGTGTTTCAATTGTACCTACTGATTGTGCAAAATTCACCAGAGGTCCTAGAGTCGTGTGTTCCTCAGCTTTGTGGCTTCCTGCTGGACAGCGACACCTCCAGCATCACCATGCAGATCTTGCTGAAGCTATCACAGCACTCGCCCAATCTTCTCGTCGACCACTTTGAGCAGCTGCGACTGGCGGCCAAAACGAATCCGGGAACGATACCACTTTGTGCCCAGATCATGACCAACGCTGGGATCGGTAGCAAGGAGACGGCCCAGCAGGCTCTGGACTTTGTCCTGGAGCACCTGCCCACCCAGGCACTCCTGCAGCAGGAGGCCACTCGCCTCTGCTCCGCCTATCCGGTTTTGTTCACCGACAAGGTCCTGGCCTGTGTGCGGCAGAAGAACGCTGCCCTCAGCTCTCAGCAGGATGTGGGGGGAAATGCCTTGGGCAACAAGACCTCCGGTGGTGTCACCATCGTCAGCTTGAACAGCTCCAGTCCCAGTCCGCCGCTAAAGCCAGGTAGGTGATACTCCTTATTTAATCAATTATTAATCTTAATTAATTATTTATCAACCGAAATACATTTTATAGCTCCCATTGCTGCACCCTCCGTCAATACCACAATCATCCAGCCTCCCAGCGTGCCCAATCCCAGTGCCACGCCCTCGGCACCTCCCGCCTCCGTCTCAGCGCCCATTGCCACCTCCACGCCTGTGTCCGCCGCCACGCCCACTCCCCAGCATGCGGGCTACACGCGGCGGGTGAAACTGGGGGATTCGCGGAGCACTGGTCGCCTGCATCCCGCCAGCAACACGCACCGGAGTGTGACCCGGTTGAATGTGGCCACCGGATCGGTGGGAGGACTCCACAAGAGCATGACCCGGCTGAGCAACTCGCAGATTAACCAGCAACCCGGAGGCAACTCCAACGGGAATGTGGTGGTGCAATCGGGAGCCACGCCGAAAACGCCCACTGCCTTCAGTAATCCGCCCGTGACACCAGTGCCGCCTCTGAGCAACAACGTGGTCATCACTGGGCACAACCGACATGGCATACCCGTGACATCCGGCGGAGTGACTGTGACCACTTCGCCCTCGAAGGTGCGACCCCACTCCCAGGGACCCTCCACGCTGCTCAACTCGAGCACGGTGCTGATGAAGTACAGCACGGATGCACTGAATCAGTCGGTGGGCTCGATCTCCATACCGCAGACCTCGACGGCGGCCAGTTTGCAGCCGGCGCAGACGCAGAATGCGGTGTCCGTGCACCATGCCTCGCCAGCGCTGCCCCAGTCCTCCAGCAATGGTCATGCCAAGTCGGTGATGAAGCTGCCGGTTAATGGAAATGTGAGGATAAACCTTCTAAAAACAAGGAATATTCCTAGATTATTAAAAAAAACCTTTCCAGAGCGAAGTGATTGTCTCGGGACCCACCACCAATGTGGCGCCCCGGCGCAGCGATAACACCAGCAGGACCCTGCTGAACGCCAACAGTGTAATGGACCAGCGGATGAGCACCTTCGAGCCATACCAGATCATGCGCGATCCCGTGCAGCAATTCTGCGAGAAGAACTTTAATTCCATCAAGTCCTATATGGACGAGGTATCGCAGCACTTGCCGCCGCCCACACGGTGCAGCATCGAGGGTAAGTCCTTGAAGGTCCTTTTCCCGCAATCTCTAACTCCTCAACCCCATCCATCCCCCACATAAAAACACTCACACCCCACACACAAACACATCACACAGTTTCCAATGAATTCGCAGAACGTCGGACCAAAAAGGTGGCCAAACTGCACTTTGCCTGCCAGATTCGAGGACCCCATTGCCTCTACTCCAAAACTTGCTTCACGATGCGAACTCGGAACCCCAAGACCTGGATACATATGATGTTCCTGGACTTCCAAGTGCGGCATTTTGTGAGTGCTAGGAATTGTTTAGCTAAATTACATTATGCTGACCCTAAGTTGTTTTTAGGTGAAGGAGAAGTGCGTCCTGAGCACGCGTGAGTCCGGCATCAGCAATCTCAAGAATATCTGGCAGATACTCAAGTGCGAAAACCGCAGCTTCACCGAACTGGTCACCAGCCAGTTTCCTCAGGTCAAGGTGGGTCTATCGCTGTTCGAAGAAAAATATAGGATCTTCAAAAAAGTTTATATACTTAACTAAAGAATATGCAATAACTGGTGTCTAATGTTCCTCTTGCTAAACCGGAATTCCCTTTTCAATAACCAATTTGTAAATTTCCTTTTCAGGACCGCGAGATACTGGTGAACGAGCTGCGCCACTCGGGCTTCCTGGACGTGTTCGAGGTCTCCAAGACGGACAAGTCCAACCCGAACTGCAACGAGCTGGAGTACCAGTGGGGCTGCTTCCTGTGCAACCATCCGGATAAGGCGGTGGGCTTCCTCAACGGCAGCAACCAGCCCATGATCGAGGGCCAGCTGAAGGAGAAGAAGGGCAAGTGGCGACTTTTCCGGCGCTGGCGAACGCGCTACTTCACGCTGTCCGGGGCACATTTGTCCTGCAAGGGATCGGTGAGTAGACAAATTATCCAAGAATCCGAGAAGTAGCTAATTTCCAAAATGTTCCAGAGCGGCGGGGAAAGCATCGATGTGAATCAGATACGATCGGTGAAGGTGTCTCGGGGCGCCCGCAACATTCCCAAGGCCTTCGAGATCTTCACCGCCGACCAGACACTAATACTCAAGCCCAAGGACGGCAAGAACGCCGAGGAGTGGGTGCAGTGCCTCAGCATCGTGGTGGCCCACTCGCAGGCCCGGGACAACCCCACGGCCAAAACGAATAGCTTGCCGGCCCGCAGCATGGGCAGCAGCAAGCCCTCCTTCTAGGACTCTTCTGGGATGCGAAGCCATTCCGAATCAACCCCATGTGAGATTATTTGTAATGTAAAGACAGAGCAACGGCAACACACAAAAGACAAACAGACAAAGGATCGGCGATCTATATACACACACCATATATATACAACATAGCATTATATATTTATATAGATACCATAGACTTATCTAGCGTGTACTTACCATTTCAAGGGATTTCAAAAATTTTGCGAAATTGTTTTTTCATTTATAGTTGATTTTTATACATATGTATTAGTTTATGCTTATTTATTGTACGTGTATTAAACAAACAGCTTGCTTTCGAACTCGAATGCTTAGTTATTTCTCAGTACACGGGGCTTGGCTTAAACTAAACCCCTTTTCACCTCCCCACTAATGACTGAATGGCAAATTGTAGCTGCAATCTTGGCTTTGGCAATGCGGCAAGGAATTGAAGGTGAGCCATATCTCTGGGGATATCAGCGGCGTTTTCTCACAAGCAAAATCTATGCTAAATCTGCTTTGTGATTGGCTTTAAAATTTCTCAACAAATGTGGCCTAATGGAGCTTTCAATTTAGAGGTGCAACTCAACAAAGTTCAACTTAACATTATAGTTAACCCTAGAAATGTTCATAATACTTGGGGGCCGAATTCTTGTTAGCCCATTTAAAATTTAGAAAAAGATTTTTGAGACAAAAAGTATGCAGCATAGAAATTTTTAGTGCTGCTGGGTAGGCTATATAAGCTAAATGCAAAAACCAACTGAATTCTATTACTAGTGGTTCAATTAGTCTAGTTGCCTTGTGGAATGGAATGATTTGTTTAAAATATTATATCTTTTGGACGTGGTTAAAACATCTACATCTGCAGTTTCGCTCAGAGTTGGACGCAAACATTTGTAACTAACTACGTAAAAGTAAACAACGCTCAAGATCTAAAAGTTAACTAGACAATTAACAACAGTTTTTGACACAATTCAAGGCGTGGACACATCACCGTTGGCATTGTGATCCGTTCCATTAGTTTCCAGCAGCCGCGTCCAGTTGGCATTCGTCCTGACCACCTCGATGTCCTGTCGCAGTTGCTGGAGCGTCGGATGCAGCTCCACGGGTAGTCCTGCGTCCAGGATGCGGTACACGTGCTCCAGTTGATTGGCATAGATCCTAAGGCGTTCCACATTGTTGTTATCCTGTTGTGGGGTTTGGACCTGAGGAATATGGGTTTCAGTTGTAAGAACAGGGCACACATGTGAAGATGTATTATCTCACCTGGCTGCCACTGACCATTTCGAGGTAGCCCCTAACACGGGGATCCTTTAGCTGCCCGCCCGCCTGCCACATTTTGAGCAGATTCAGGATTCCCAGGACATCTCCCTGGTCGGAATCCTGGTTGGGCGAGAGCAGGCGCATGGGCGGGAACTCCGTGGTGGGCGACAGCTTCTTGTAGCTGCTGCACAAGGTGCTCAGCGTGCAGATGTCCTCGTTGAGACGCTGGTCAGGATTACCAGATGAAGTGCAGGTGAAGGTGGTGGAGAAGCAGTAGCGTGGTTACATGGTTACTTTAGGGACTCATTTTAAACGAAATAGTGCACTTTTGAACTTGATTTGCGACTGTCGTACCATCGAGATGTCGTTTGATGATGGTCGTTGGATGATTGAGGTGATGATGATTGAAATAAGGTGAAACAAATTATACCGAAGGATCGATCGATCAACAACTACGACTACAGCAGCACAACTCAAGTGGTATAAATAAGCCAGGTAATTTATTCAAAATTAAGACTACAACTAAACTAAACCAAATCAAATAAGGTAAGATCGCTATCGAGATGGGTGTACAACATATGAGAATATATCTGAACGTAAACGTAAAACGATATATAGAAATGTCTTCGAAGGATGCGCAACGCAAAAGTCCGTAAAAAGCTCAGTGGCGGCGATCAAATCTTAAAACCTTACGTCGATCTCGTTGCGATGGCGCTGCATTTCGGCCTTGGCGCCACCGAGATCACTGCCCTTGATCATCAGCTCCTGGGTGGCGTCCATGAGTTCGTCCTGCAGCTTCAGGTTGACGTCCTCCAAGTCTTTTAGTTTCTCCAGCATGTCCTCCTTGTGCTGCTGCAGTTTGTTCCTATAAGATATCGGTTTTTAATAAGTTTATATTTATTAAGAGATCAAGTTAAAACCCACTTGTCCACTATCAATTGCTGTATGCAGTTGTCGTTGTCAAGCTGAACCAGTCTCAAAACCTTGAGCAATTTGGTCACCAAGGTGTCCACCTCTATCACCTGGTCCACCACAGCCTGTGCGGTGCTGTACTCCATCAGCGAGGGCAACTCCGCCAGCTCTGCCAGAGAATCATGGCAACTCAGCTCCTCCGTGTTGCACTGATCTCGGGGACTAAAAAGGATTATAGATTATATTTCGATTATACTTGAAAGGAATCCCCCTTAGAAACTCACTTCATGGGCATGCCGTTGATCTTGTGCATGTGCAGCTCCATTTGCTGGCGGTTGGTGATGGCCTGGGACAACTGCTGCAGGGAGTCATCGCCTCCAGATCCCCCATTTAGATTGTTCTGATGGCTACATTGACTGATGAGCTCCGTGGGCAGCTCTATCTGGGAGATCATCCCCGAGCAGGAGGAGACCATGTTGTGCGAGTGCGAGTCCGGGTGAACCACATCCTCCAACACGTTGTCCATCATCAGCAGGCAGGGTTCCGTCTCGGAGTCCAGCATTTCCGTGGAATCGGAATCGTCTGAGGAATATCATAGTATAAGCTTCAAGTTTTTTAATTACTGATGATAGTACTACCTCCATTTCCGTGTGGCTCATGGCTGGTAGTGCCTGCGGTCACCGCCTGAGCTGATCCCGAACCCAATACATTCCTCTTTCCCGCCTGTCGGAGGGACAATCTCTTTCCGGAATGGGTGGTGGCCTGGCGAATGGCACCGATGACAGCGGCAATGAAGGACTGGTTGCGCTGCGGGGATAAGGAGCCATCACTGGCCAGGACCAGGGTGTGGATGGCGTCGCCAGTGGCTGCAGGACCGATGGGCAGGTCCAGGCCATTGGGCCGCTGGCCGTTCTGAACCTGCTCCGATTCCGCCTGGAAGCGAATGTCCTGGGAAAACAAAATTTAGGTAAAGTTTGGAAACACTACGTATGAGATTACCACCCACCTCCAAGTCCTGCTCGGAAATACTGTAGGAGTAGACCAGCTGCTCCACTAGACCATCCAATCGGGAGTGCAACCCCGAGAGGGCAGTGGATGCTCCAGCCACCGAGGCATTTTGCTGGTGGATCAGCTCCCGCGACTTGTTTTCCAGGGCGGTGAACTTGGTTTGCAGCAGGCGGTTCTCCTGGCGCCGCTGTTCATTGAGCCTCACCAGATGTCGGCACTCATCCCGCAGGACCTTTGCCTCTTCCTCGCGATTGGCCAGCTGAGATTTCACTGCCTGATAGTCTGCCTCCAGATCCCGCAGAGCATCGCATTGGGCGGCCTTCTCGTGCTGCAGGAAATCCTGCAGCTCACTGGACTCCTGTTCGATGGCGGCCTTCTCCTGGATTAGCAGCTGCTGCGTGGCCAGGGATCTCCTCATCTCCTGCTGCAGGGCGCGGCACATGGCCCTTAGCTGACCAATCTCCTGCTGGCGCTCGAAGAGCTCATGGCCACTGATCTGGATCTGGGACTCCAGCATGAGCAGGCTGTCGTGGCCACTGCCATCGCCACTGTCCTCCGAGGTGGGTGTTCCCGCACTGGCACTGACCACCCGGGCCAGCTCCAACATGCCCATCACCCGCTCCGTGTTCAGGTGCAGCTCCTGCTGCATGGCCAGCTTCTCCTCCCGCTCCCGCTGCAGCTTTCCGCTCAGTTGGCGCACCTCCTGACGCAGTTGCTCCAGTTCAAAGTCCCTCTGGTCGGGCTCCGCTTGGGTGCTTTGGTGCCGCTGCTCCACGGCGTCTAGGGCACGGGTTTGCAGTAGACCACCGCCAAGGACCTGCTCCAAATCTTCGCTAGTCAGTGCCGTTTGCACTGCGGTCTCGTGATAGATACGCGTTCTGGGTGTGGCTGGCTGAGGTCTCCTCAGGGAGTTGACCTTGGCTGTGGCTGGAGCCAAGCTTCTGCGACTCGTGGGCACCACCATCACCGAGGAGGTCATGCGGGCATCCACGACAGCGGCACGGCTGATGGAGTTACTCCTGGACAGACGCCCCCCAGTGAGATCCTCCACGGACTGCTGCTTCCGGCGACGTGGTAGTGTACCGCCGGGCGCGGGACTGCCCCTCATTCGATTTGCCGTCACCTCCGGGGTCACTGACATTCCGCGACGAGCTGCTCCTCGATTCGCCGGCCAGCGACCATCGTCCGAGGGGGTTCCCGGCGTCCTGGCCCGGCTCAGCGAGGGGGTTCTCTGCACCTGCGAGAGCCGCTGGACAGACTGCGCCCGATTTAGGGCATTGGGCAGGGTATCCGGTTTCTGGGGGCGTGCTAAGCGGGCCGACGTGGGCGTGGCCGTGGAACTGGGCACTCGAAAGGACGAGGAGGTCGACAGGCGAGACTTGTCCCTGGGCGTTGAGGGTGTGGCTGGTGCTCCCACGGCCAAACTGTTTCTGGGCAAGCTTTCCGCTCTCTTTAGGTTGGCCACTCTACCACGCAGGTGGTCCTTGGCAGGAGTTCCCGTGGGCTCCGGCTCGAACATGGCCACTTTCTTCTTCACGGAACCCGTTCGCCTAGGGGGCGATGTCTTTTCACTGCCCGTTTCACTGGGAGCCTGTGGCACTGTGGTCACTTTCAGCTCGCAGCTGTCGTAGATCTCCTCCAGGCCATTGCTGCTGGTGTAGCCGCCACTGGTGCTGCTCAGTCCGCGCTGCAGGGTGACTCGGGAGTGGCAACAACTGGCCACATCCAGCCCACTGTCGCTGCCGTCGCAGTTGCTCGGGGTCACCACGGATTCACTCAGCTCCAGGCTGCTCATGCCCACAATCAGCTGCTGCTCCTCCAGGCAGACCACTTGCGGCTGTTCCTCCGGTTGCGATGCCATCTCGAAGAGAGTGGCGGACATGGCCGGGCACCCTAGTCCACTGAGGATATTGAAAAAAGGGAAAATAAAGGGAAATTCTGTTCGTCAGAGCACTAAGCAAAATCTGTATTAATATTTAAATCTAAGTTTATAATTTATTTTGAATTACTACATTTTATTTTAGCATTTATAGCACTAGGGTCTTTAATGTTTTGTCCAGCTCGTTAGATTCGATAGCGATATACATTTTCATTTTCCTCCAATTCTTTTCCTCTGTGCAGTGATTCACTTGGGGCGACCCACATTTCGGGAAGCGTATTTTTGGGATTCTGGCATTTCGCACCGGTGCCGATCCCCATTTCCCGCTCCCATTCTCTCGGCAAGCGACACAAACAAGTTGCATGCCACCGACCTTTTCCCGAATGCAAAAATAGGATTTTCGAGTGCAATTCATTTTTTCGGTCAAGTTGCCCGGCACGCAACAGGAACAGATGGACGGTGGACGATGGCTTCGTGACCAGGACAAATCGGGTGGCCCCCAGGCTATGATTGACTTGAACTAGTTCGCAGGAGACTGACATGGCACGAAGTGTGCACCTGGCGACGTCCCAGCGAAGTGGGCCATCGCCTGGGTCTGTCGTAAATAAATTATGAGGAGCATTGTCTCGTGGGGTCGTCATCGTCGAAATATGCTTGAGGTTGCCAGCACACACGGCGCATTTAGGTGGCTGTGGCACGTTGACCCACCTCGCAGACAGCTGTGGGCCATCGTTGCGGCACTTTCCAAATTCGCATCCAATTTGGCATGCCGCATTGTTGTACCACCAGTTCGCACTCTATCACAGCCATCATCATTCTAGTTGACTCACATTGAGATTCATAAAGACCGGGTCATAGATGTTGGCGTTAATTGAAAGTGGCTTTTGGATTTCGGAGGTGAGAACGGTGCTAATAAAAGTGTACTGCCACTTTTCATATAAGGCTATGAAAATAATAACCATTATAATAAAACTAGAGCAAAATGGGAATTTATAATACTCTTTTAACAGGAAAGCTACCTGGTTTTTAAAAATATTTCAACATCCCAAAAATGTATCTGCGAAAGAGTATTAGGGCTTCACCACTTGAAGCTTACAACTTGGTACACATTTCAAGCTTGTTTGGCTTTACATTACAGTCCCGGTTAGACACACGTCATTAGCGTCATGTTTGTTATGCGATCTCCCAGAGATTTGGGCAAATTTCGACGGTTTCATCACGCTGGAGGTGAGTGCGAAGGGAGATCTTAATGAAGTTGCTCCAGTTTCCAGCAAATTGGAAGTTTATTTGAGCCGAACTACCGTACAGACTTGGCCAATTGCCAACCGGTTTGGCAGGAATGCCCTTCGTCCTCCCCTCTAACTGTTTTTGCTTTTTCAATTTCGCTCACCAGCCAGAATGCAAGATCCTGCAAACGACCTTGTTTACGATATGTTAAAGGCTGTCTCGAGCCGTGCCCGCCACTCGGGCCATGCTCGAGTTGACTTTAAAGAGACGTTACAGCCGGCTTGGCTCGTTTTCCTATGCCATCTAGCCATCCAGACAAGACAGCCCCCAAATGAAAACCACTCGAGAGCGCTGATGGGGAAGCCTCCGAGGGCCTCCTCACTGGCCCCCCAGCAGGGTGCTAAAAGAGGCGAGGCGAAGCCATAAACAGTCGCATGTCCACACGGAGATACACACAAAGTATCTGCTGGATACACATTAAGGCGGAGAAGGGAATAGGATGGGAAGCCGGGATTGGGAACGGGAACGGGGACTGCGAATGAAGTTGTCGCCGCTAATCCACAAATCGATTGAAAGGCCATGGCCCTGGCAGTGAAAGATGCAAGTCTGCCGAGATGCCAGGAAAAACACGTTTCTTAAGCTGAGGCTGCGGCTGAGGCCTTATCGAAGTCGAGACTGTCACTATGTCGGTGCCAAGGCGCTTGGCGGAATTGTGTGCATAAACCGGAACTGACGCGGAATTTGTGCACTGGAAAAAATACAATGTGGAAAGTTTACAATCTGAAACAACCAATTTTTTGTTCCTCCATTATATTTGATGTTTGTTTTAGAGTCAGAAAATACACAAATCAAAGTGTAGATTGATATTCTCTATTTTTATAACTTTCAGTTACTTCCTTATCTCTCTGGAAGACGTTGCAAGATGCAACAATGTTTTGGCGAATAATAGTTCAAGGCGAAAGCTTTATAGATACACACTGGTACGAACCCACACTGCGCGGAGAATAGAAACCCTCGAGGGCGATTTCGTCACGGCGCATTAACTCCAATCAATGGGCAAAGTATTCCTCTCCGAGGGCCCACTAATTCGATTAAGGCGCTCGGCAGAGCAAGAATATATAGCGGAGGCAAAGGCACCGGCGACGTCGTGATGTCGCTGACTTGGCCAAGTTAATTGCACTTAGCCGGGTTGTGGGGCTGGGGGAAAGGAAAATGGGAAAAGTTGCAAGAGATGCAAGTGCCACAAGTGGCGCGCTTAACGCTTCGCTCGGCATTAATTGCGGCGTTTGATGTCTCTGATGCGTCTGGCGGCGACTGTCAACGGTCACACACCAATCCCGCCATCTCCCGGAGACATCTTCCATTCGCCGCGGATTAGCAGCCATTCATTGAGCAGAGGCAGAAGGCCTTATCTCAACGGTTTCGCTGATTTTACAGCCCACTCCTGGGAGAGAGTTTGGGATCGTCGAGATAACCTGGATTGAGAAAATGCCTAACAGGTAGTGTGGGTTTTTCCCCAGCATCTTTATCGGAATTTCAGCAGACTGAAAATGAGAGCAGAATTCTGAGACCTGCCGAATTCAATGGCTTATCGCATCTACGTCTGCGGTCAAGCTGTTTTCTGGGAACCGCTCGGCAATTTGTTCTTCAATTATGCATCCCATACAAGCAGATATATGAGCATATGTACTCCAAATCGCATGACAATTCAGAGCAGAATCTGCATAAACAGTGCGTTACAAGGCTATACAGCCATTTATATATATCAAAATAAAACGATGGATCTTTAATAAATGCATTATCTTTCTTTGAATTTTAATGAAATGTTATAATCATATTTTCCCGAATCTCAGGCATATGCATATGATTATTTATGCGATCGCAGTTCCCTGGTCAGTGATTCTGCGCCATATGTTCCGCAGTTTCTTTTTTCAAATTGAAAAGGGGAAATACGAACGTTCACTTGCATAAATTTCTCCTCGCGTTTTATTCCGTCTGTTGTGGCAGTTGCATTGAAAACAATTTATTTCCCCATGCAATGGGTATCTACAGCAATTTATTTTGTGTCGCAGATTGAGCCAGGGGATAAGCGGAACCCCTTTTTCAATGTCCCCTTGCTGGAACTGAAATCCCAGATACTTGCAGCTCGTAGAACTCAATTGGCGGGGCTTCTTTTTGGGAGGGAGTTGGTTCTGGCGATGGCTAATTGATATGGAACCGGGTGTTATGGGATACCCACGTTCTGTGTAACTGCCTTTGAAACAGGTGGTCGTGCGCGGGCGATTGCCACGCCCCGGAGAGGCGGGTCCACTCCCCGAAAAGCGTTTTGTTGTTTGTCAAAGCACTTCCTGTGCCGCCAGCGATCCACGAAACTCAAATGAAGTGAAACATTTGTGCCGCGAATTACAATCGAGTTGCCCCCGGTCGGAGGCCCCTGCCACGCCACACCCCCTTTTTTAGTTGCAGCCCGCATCTGCCGAGCAGCCGAGTCCCTCCTCCCCTCGCCCCACCACAGCCCGCAGCCAAACACCATCCCCTCCGGCCCCCGGTGCAGTTATAATGAGTTGCAGTTGCAAGTTGTGCGCACAGTTTTCGTCTGGGGGACGAACGTCAATTCAAAACTGCGGACACTGAGAAAAAAATATTTTAAAATTCGTGCTTTCAAAACAAAAAAAATCATTAATATATTTTTACCGTTTGGCAGGAATTGAATAAACATCATAATAAATGGTTTTTAAATTTAGAAAATTTTAGTTGTTCATATTTCCTCTAAATGGTATAATTCTTTATATAAATATTTCAAATTATTAAGATAAAACCATTAATCCTTGATCAAATCGATAATATCTTCTGTTTTCTTGATATTCCCAATATTTTCTTATCATCTTTGAAATTTAGATATTATACCAAGATATCTTTACAAAAATAACGCGTCTACAATTGTATCTTTATAAAGAAATAACATATTATCAAATAATTTTTGGAAGAAACAGAGTTTGGTAGAAAGCCCCAGATGGATCCATGATTTTTTAGTTTTAATATATATTGTTGATCAATATTTTTCCCCAGTGCACCGAGTTTATTATTCGTGGAAGGGGCAGGAGTCATGACAGTGGGCAGTGGGGGAAGTCGAAGAACTTTCCGACTCTTCCGGGTTCTTTCCCCCCCGTCGTATCTGGCTTCGCCTATATTTCGGTGTTTTCGTTCCGTATTGCACCTGCCGACTTATCGCGCATTATGCACACAGAGCGGACCAGAAAATTGTAAGCATGATTTTCTAATTTTTAGCTGATTCCCCTGCCTCTGCTTCGCGGCTTTGCTTTTCTTCCTTCGTTTTTCCCAAACAGTTTCAATTTGTTTTGGGGCCAACTCCCCCCGGCCTGGGCGAGTGTTTGGGGTATCAAAGCAACAAGAACCGAAACCGAAAAGGGGCGGGGTACACAGATCTGGGGACGGCAGGGCGTGGCTGGGCCCCACAGCGGTGGCAGCTGGCTATCACGAGCACAGCTTTTGGGGATCGGGAGTATTGGGTATTGGGTAACGGGAACGGGAACGGGCTCACCGGCCCTGGATCAGATATTGGGCAACCATAGTACGAGTGGTCGGCGGTGCAGGAAGAAGCGGCCGACTGGATCGCTCATCGCTTTTGAAGTTTTCAGCGCTCGCCTCTGGTGTGTTGTTGTTGATTTAGACGCCGATGTTGCCTCCACTGTTGTTGTTTTGCCCAGTGCCGTAAACTATAAACAATTTTTGGCGGCTTCTCAGTCAACGGCAACGGCACGCAAAAGTTTCGCTTTGCATTTGCTGGAAAGTTTTTTCGAACAGCAGATTGGGCAATGTAGTGAAAAGTAGGCAACTCCCAAGAGCTTGGAAAAGCAATATAAAACACTTTTGATTTTATTTAAAATAATAATGCCTAAATCGAAGTCAGTAGTTATACGAGTATGTAAAATTCCCGTGCTTGTTGCCATATTTCGATGGTCTTTAAGAATATTTACCATTTCAGTCCTAAGAACATGTGATTCCCAGGAGGGCTCTTCATATCTCTAAACTCTTTTTGCATTTGAAAGGCCCGGTTACTCATGTTTCCCGCATTTTCTAAAAATATCTTTTAATAGGCAGGCTGCGATTGAAATGTGCTCCGCCAATGGAGTCTTTTGTGACAAATGTGCCGCACTTGATTTGCCTCAGATGTGCGGAACTGCCGAGGGCGGAGTATCGTTCGTTGGCCTGGTCCAAATGCGAACCGGAATAGAGCGGCGTAGACCGGAATGGAACGAAATGGCTGTGGCGATGGTGACTAGTACTTCTCCTACCCATTATCCCACTCGCCGCTGCAGCGCTCTCTTTGTGAAACTCTCCGGCTTAATTAACAACCCATTGCGTTGGCAATTACGCCAACTACTAAAATTATTTGTCATACGGCGGAGAAAGTCGGGATTGCGATCTCCATCGCAATGCGCGGATACTTGGCCTATGGCAACGTGGTCTCTTAACAGCTTTGGGTATCAAGAAAATGGCTCTTTACGACATGCCATAATACACATAGTTTTCATAGCAATGCGGGCAAAAGCAATGAGTGGTGTACTTCACGCTCCGCGGAGTTTTTCAGCGGCATGCGCCACACCACACTCTCCGCCGCCGAAAGTGGGTGGTGGGGGCAGGCGGTCTTGACCATTGACCAGCGCCGCTCAGAGTTGAGCTTGACTGGCGGCAATCCATAAAGCCGAGGCAGCAACACAGGGAAATATCAAGCCTATGATATAAAATCAACATTTTCTAAATTCATCATAAAAAGAGGCAGATATGAGTTTACCATTGATTCCAACCTTTTCGGAAATCACCCGATAATATTATTTGTTTGCTATCACTAAGATAAACTCTCGATATGATAACAATATATTTTTGGAACCAGAAATGCCAGCTAGATAAGCGACCCGCTATCCCCTATAAAAAGAGTGCATTGATGACATTTCACTGCGATATCTTTTTACCATATTTCAACTCACATTTTCTTGCAGTGCACAACAGCCGAAAGCGGCACAGACAAAGCGAGTGGCAAGCATCTGGAGACGCCTGAAAGTCTCGCCTGAGAGCCTCGCTCATTGTCAACGCGTGTCTCGAGAGCTTTGGCAAGGTTCCAGGCAGGGTTCCAGAGCCGTTCCCCGAGGCAGCACCTCAGAACCCTCTGAAACGCAATAGCCGACTGCCCATTGTCCGGGGAAAGACGAGATGGGGCTGCAGCCTGAATTCCGCTCTGTTTGCCCTCGTTTATCGTGTTCCAAGGGTTAGCGAATCGACGACCAAGCAAATCTGGCCATTTAACTGACCTTGAAAGCCACCCAGACATGTGCTCGTATCTGAGTCGCCGTTACTGATCATAAACAATGCAAAATTCGGACAAGTTTCAGGGGGCTGAGGGAGTGTCGCCAAAAACAGGCTCGAATCGGAGAGCTGCTAAAATCGCACACTTTAACCACTTGTTTATCATAAATTAATGCCATTGTTATTGGGAACCCGCTAATCGCACATTTATATGCCGGCTATCAGGGGAAATACATTGGAAGTGCACTGGTTATCTTGGGGAGTGGGGCAGCCAGAGTGGTAAGAAGTGCTAAAACGGGAAAGTGCTGATAAATCGGTGGGACGAAAGGCGTGTGGGAAAGCGAAATGTGTCACACGATGTGTGAGGAGGGCTGGTTTCTTACGGCTCTCGGCGGAAACTGCATTAATTGAGCCTTAATTAGCGATTTCCTGAACTCACTCTCCATTAAAGCAGCCCCTCCCCCGCTCCGAGTAACAAATTGTCGCATTATGGAGTAACGGTTGCAATGTCCGCTGCTCCATCGATCGGGCTTATGAATATGGTAAACGCCACTTAAAGAGGCCGGAGTACACAGGGAAAAATTGGACTACACCTGCATCAAGCCCACCTCTATAATACTATATAAATAAAAATTTAATTGTGGTAATTGTAGTAAAGATTAAAAGCCTTTTACGATCTAAAAACTGAGTTGTTCATAAAAAGGCTAATGGCTATCATTACTCGAAAGCAAAAAGGAACTGAGTAGATTTTTGCTGATTTTTTTTCATTGTATCTCTAACGCGAACACGCCATGTTGGCCCCCATTTCGCAGCATAACTTTTTGCAGTGTGTCAAGTTGTGACTGCTTGGATGACTGACTGAATGACGGACTGACATCAAATTGCACTCTTCCTGATTGCTTCGTCGCTTCAAAATCGATTATCGCCGAAGTCATGCAACTGAAATTATATTCATCGCTTGCCCCATGCACAAGCGTACAAAGTTAACGCTGCATAATGAAGCGAGCGACGTGGCTAGGATGCAAAGTCCGGAAGCCCCCAGTCGAGTCGGTCCTGACCTTTTTCATTTCAGCTGAAAACCAAAGCCACACGACGCCAAGACATGAGGCCTGCCACCTCTGACCCGCCACAACCACCCCCTCGACCGCCCTGCAATGTGGTTTCAACTTAAGACGCAGCTCATATTCGATAACCACTTTCTACCCGCCAAAGGCCTACGGTAGGGACTTAATAAGATGAACTACCACATAGGATGTAACCAATTTGGAATGGGCTAATAAAATACCTTGAAATAAACAACATGTCCTTATGGTGTTTTTTATATAATTATAGTTTTTACGGGATCTTAAAAAATTGTCATAGCAAAATAAAAAAAGTCGAATGTCAAAAACATAATTATTATGATCTGATATTATTAAAATACAAGATATAGGTATGATAATATTTCGATAGGCTATTTCCGTATGATGATGAATATTGCCCGATTCTAATAGATGAAATTATAATGTGAAAGAATCTGTGATATTATCCCAATAAGATATCCTTATGATGATGATAATATTGAACGATCCTTATATATGGAAAGGATTTAAGTGTAGCAAATAAGTTTATTATTAGCATTAGTTAGAACAGATTGAAAATGTTTGGAATTTTTTTAAATTTCAAGGAGTGCTATTACAAAGTAAAACTCCTTAAGGTACGCCTTAGTGGGCTACCACTGTAGCTACTCACCCACGGAGTTGGAGTTAAAGGAGGAAAACTGTGCCAGCGGTTGAGGCTGCTGGAGTTCGGTTCGTCGATTCGCTCGTTCGCTGTTTTGTTTGTTTGCTTGTCGAGTTGTTGTTTCGCTGCTCAGTTGTTGTTCCTTCGGTGGGCGACGATGGAAATGTCAGAGGGTCGCGGCATTACGGCCTCCCAGGGCATTCTCTTTTCGGTCTCTGTTGTTTTCCAACGCTGCCCGATAATTCTATTATTGCTCTCGCTCTCTGGGGGGGAGTGCAGAGTTATGGATGGCAATTCGCGGACGGAAATTTGCAAATTTAGCGACTCGCTTCAATTGTGTGCAAATTGAATGCACAAACACAGCGGAGAAGGGAGAGAAATTATCGCCGGTGTTCTCGTTGCCACTCTCTCCCACACGCACACGCACACACAAACACACTGCCTTGCCCGTGACAGCTGCAACAGTGATCACTCAAGGACTCGAACTCGTCCTTTTCGACCGTTCTCCTCCGCTCTTCTCTCTTTGTTCACTTCCCTTTGTTGTTCCGTTTACCTAAGCCAACGGTTTATTTGTGCTGCCAGGACTCGCACGTACACACACAGATACTCAACACTAGCGCACTGCAGCTGGGCTCAAGAGGAAAAATCGATGATGAATCTGCGAATTAAAAGTCCGTAGCGCAACATCGATTAATTTGCTGCAAATGCCAGACTGTCGTTTTAATTTAGTTTTGCAGCCTTGTTTTTTTTCGCAGCTTGAGAGCAAAAAGGCCGCCAGGCTTCGGTGGAAAACCCGTTCCGCGCGCAGGATAGTCGGAAAAGCGAAAATCGAAGAGCGGCTGGGTAAGGAAACGCGCCCACTCTCGAAAAACAACAAGTTTAAATAATAATTAAATCGATAAGTATATTCACTAAATCAGAATATACAACACTATACTTCTTTTAAGTATCCATAATGTTGTTGGCGAAAAAACTCACTATCGCGACGATTTCCTTTTAAGTTCGTTTGAAAAATGTCGGTTCAAATGCCGCAACTCCGCAGGCTTTGAAGGAATATTGATGTTTCTTTAAAAGTATCTTTAAAAGGAACCGAAAACAGCGCGCGCTGCAGCGCTCTCTCGAAAATTACAGAGAGAACTGGGTGCTGGTGGCTTTTATAGACTTTTGAGTCTTTAGAGAAACCGAATAAGTGTAACGAAAAAATACCAAATGCGGGCATTCTCTCAACCTGTTAACTGTCTGTTATATCCACTGTTAGGACTCACCCGCTGTTAACTGTATCTTTCTGGTGTACAAAAGTATCTTTTAGCGATAATTCAAAATTTGTATTTATTTAAGGCTAGCAAAGTGGTCATATCAGAAATATTTCAGATAAGCAATATAAACTCATTCAAAATTTCTTTAAACGGTAAACAGAGTCTAATAAAAACAGTTTTTTTGAAGGCATGTTGTTGGCGGGCAATATTCAAACACGGTTTTAAAATACCAGAAAAATTTTAGATTTTATACGGTCCTGTCTTATACGCTATCTTATAAGTTTTGTTATCCGTGTTCGAATTATCCAAAAATGCTTGGCATTATGTAAATAATGAAAGTTTTATAACATTTTTTGAATGAATGTTATGTTTTTTTATTTTGTGAATTTTATTTGAAAGGAATAATATACTTTAAGAAAATATTTTTTAATTCATAAAACCTTCATATATTTATAAATTATTCTACATTTTTCAACAGATGTAAAAATATATATTGTTCTTTGGCTTATAAAAATTTACATTTTTTCCTTAACATTTTAATTAAATCTTATTAAATATTTAAGATTACATTCTTATGGGAAATTATCAATAAAACGCTTGAATCATGTTATCAGTTATATTTCAAGATTTCACTAAACAAAAATACTCCATATAAAAACAATAATTTCAACAAACTTTAAAAAATAAAATTAATTATACATTTAATTTAACGAAGGTAGTTGTTATTGGACCAAGTCTTAAAACTATTTCTAATATTTTGAAATTTATAATTTCGTATGGTTATGAAACACTTTTGAGGTTACCTTTGATCATACGATATTATGTAAGATCCAAAACACGTGAACAATTAAATCATTTTCCCTGAAAACGATTTGACTATAAATAGCCACGGTGACGTCACCTTTATCGCATAGTTGTATTAGTGTGTACCTGATAAACAAATGCAAATGTTTACGATACAAAATTCGCGATAAGCTTGGCGCCAAAGTTGCCTATAAAGGCTGAGCAGCTGAACGCCATAGAAGCCAGTCAAAATCCAGTGTTCAAGTGAAGCAGCAGCAATATTTATAGTCGCAACAGTACCAGCAGCAACATCAACAGTTCCCGCAGCAACATCAGCAGTTCCCGCAGCAATATCAACAGATGCAGCAGCAATAAATCTAAAAACCAAGGTGTAAAGTGACTTTCTTATCGAGTCAGGTGTAAACTAGTGCGAAAATGTCGCAATCTGATAACGCGGCACGTGAGCAAACTGCGGCAAATCCTGTGCCCGAGGCATGTCAAGGCTGCCGCGGCCAGCTGCCACGTACTACGCCCGTGGAAGTGGAGGACATTGCCGCCACGCCGTCGCTGGAGAAGCTCATCCGAAAGGCCAATATGGCCCAGAAAATGCTGAACGATGTAATGAGGCAAATCCAGAAGCAGCAGGAATCTCAGGTGTCCACCAAGAAGACCAAGTCCAAGCTCCGAAGTTCCGATGGAGGTAAAAGACGACACGGCGGACGAAAGCATGGTCACCATCACCACTCTAGCTCCTCTTCCAGTTCCAGTTCCGGCAGTAGTGACTGCGAGCTGATTCTCGCCGAGAAGGAGGAGCTCATGCCCAGGAGGAGACACATCCGGGAGGATCGCAAGCGGGATCGCTCCAGGTCCCGTGGTCGCTCCCGTGGTCACTCGCGCGGTCGTTCTCATGGGCGTTCTCGTTCCAGGTCCTACACCGACTCCCGACGCTCCCGAGCACTGCCCCTGGCTCTGCCCGTTCGGATTTCAGTGTGAGTATCCTGGCTTCATTTAGTGTTATTCATTATATCATTTAGCTCTTAAGTGTGCACATACAAAAATCCAAAAAAAATACAAAATATTATAAAAATACCTTAAACTGAGTTTTATTTTATTTTCCCTGGGTTATTTTATATTTGTTCCGTCTTCCTGACCACTTTTCAAAACTTTATAAAACTGATAAGGAGTTGCAAAATTATTAACAATTATAAATGCTTGTTTGGAATTAAATGCTATAAAGGGGCATCTTACTATTATACAGCATTTTTCAATCTTACCTGGTTTGTCAGAACTAGAGCCAAGAAAAACAGCCTTTTGGTATTTTTAAATATTTCTTATATTTTTTAAATGCCGTTTGTTTTTACATTAATAGTTTTTATTTTGTAGTTGTTGTGCTAATTATATGTTAAACATAAAAATTGTTTCTCCTCCTCGTATAAGTACTTGCTTTGTTCTCGTTTTGATTGTGATCTATTAAGTTAATTTCTCTTTTGATTTGTAGACTTTGCTGTGAGGTTGCTCCTTGCAGTCGCAACTTGCTGTTTGTTCAATAAATTCGTAAAATTCGATGTTAAATGTAATAAACCATTTCATTGCTTCGTACAAGTAAATTCATATAAAAACCGACTAAAATCGCTGGGGCGTTAATGCCGCAATCGCTATATAAACAAGGAGTGCTGTTGGCTCGTGAAATTTCGTTTTATTTTGAAATGAGCGACAAAAGAACTTTTGTGTGGCTTGGGGCCAATAAATTCCCCCAAGTGAACACCTTAATCTGCAACTTTATTCTGTGGATTCTGTGTCTCTAATTTGCATGTTCATATTTCATGGCTGCTATTTACTCGCATTTCACGGCTTGCATATTTATTGTTTACTCGTAATTTAATGGAGCTTTGTCTAAAAACAAATTTTGGCACACGGTTTCCAAAAACGGGTTCGATTCGTCCCTCCGATCCTGCTGCTCCTCCTCCTCCTCGATTTTAAATGACTGTTTAATGGGTTCCTTATGCTTTTGTAGGCTAGTTAAAATACAGCTATGTAATCATATTATTTGGATTATTCGATACGAACTAAGAGTTATATTAATTTGTAGTTTGTTTGTCTGCTCCTAACTTGGCTTTCGATTCGTTTTTCTGCTGCTTGATTGAGTTTCTGTGATAATTCGAAATTTGATTACGATTTTTATTTGATTCTCCTACAGGCTCACCTCGTTCCTTCCGCTATTTCGCTTTTAAAAACATTTATCTACAACTCGACGAATGACAGTTTATTGTAATGGAAACACTAAAGTGTGGTTACTGTTACTGTTACTGCGATATAATGTCATATTTTCTATGAATACTGCTTTGAATTCAAATTCAGCTGGCGACATATTCGAGTGGGTGTACATCGGCTATATCGAATACATTTAGTTAACATTTTCATTGTGGCTTTACTTGGTGTCTGTGTGAGCTCTCCCGGCGGAGTCATGGGTCTCTATCATTGTCAGTCCTTTGAGGGGTTCACTTTTGATTATTTACAAAATACGCTTGGTACTCTACAAGTACAGTACTAACAACTAGATGAGTATTCTTCAATTGTATATTTCGGTATATTTATTCTATATACATGAGCACACGACCGTCTCATAACGTAGACACGCACACGGACACAGTTAAATATACATTCATATAAATTTGTACACAGCATATATCTGAGTTTTTGGTTTAGTTGAAATTTCAAGATTAAATTCCTCGTTTCGTCGCCCTGGTGCACTACAAAACCGAAACTTATGGGCTACTTTAGGAGTAGCTATGTGTGTATAGGCCAAACACTCGCTTCTTTTCGGGACACCCACGCCTAGAAGATCATCCTTTCTACATACGATGAAAAACAGTTCGATTCGATTCGATTCGATACGATACGATAGTATGCGATAGTTTTGCAGTTAGTAGTTTGAGTTACAGTTTCGAGTGATATACGCATTAGTCGTTACGGATACTTAAGAGACTACGTTAGTATATGTACATACAACATTTCTGGAAGTTCGACAACTGACCTGGGTTCTTTCTGGGCACATGCCATGTTCATTCGCATACTTATACGTGGGTAGCATGCACAATCGTTAATACTTATAAGTAGTATGACCTCTATGGATACGGGCAGGAGTTTATAATGGGAAGTGTTTCGATTTGGTATGTTTTTGGTTTTGGATGGTTGGTGCAGAATTTTGATACTGATTGTCCGAAAGTTGACTGAGTGTTCGTCTTTTCTCTTGGGGCAGGGGGTGTTACTGGGTTCAAGGCATTACCGAAAGGGTGGACTGTCTTTTGGGGGGAGGAGGGGGCCGGGTGGTTAGGTAACAAATGCACTATAAAAATGTACAAAAACGCCCAGGCTGCCGTTGCATTTGTGGCTATCAGGGGGCCTGGTCTCATCCTATGTGCTGATCTTGCGATCAGATCTTACCTATTTCTCAGACGGATATCGAGTAATCCGATTTCTCGCTAAGCAGTTTTTGGCCAGGAGCGGGTGAATGTTGTTGTTGGCGTTGCTGTTGCAGTGGTTGTTGCTGCTGCGGCTGCGGTGACTTCGAATGCGCTCGTTTGTGTGGTTGCGATGGCTGTGGTGGTGCCTGCTGCTGCTGCTGCTGTTGGTGGTGCTGCTGTTGCTGCTGCGCCTGGTGGTGTTTCTGGTGCTGCTGCTGCTGGTGGTGCTCCTGCTGCAGCTGGGAGGTGGTGGAGGAGGGTCGCGACCACAGCGAGGACCTCTGACCCAGCTTCAGCTTCTTAATCGTGTCCACATCGACCTCCACCTCGGCCAGCTCGATGCGTTCGCCCAGGCCACCGCCGTCCTCGGTGCGGTGGAAGGCGCCGGTGGTGCACTCGGCCTGCAGCTGGAGCGGATGCAGCGTGCGCAGGATGCCGGCCCTGGATGCGTGTTTTTTTTCGGGGAGTGGGAGGGTGGTGGGTGGCGATCGTTGGGGGGTGAGGGGTGCAAGTACAAGAAAGGGCCAGAGTTGGAGTTTTTTCTGATTGCAACCACAGCATTCAAGCATTCATTCGGTTAAAGACCTAGTGGTGTAGTTCTAGTCTGGTTGTGTGGTTGGGTGTGCGTGGGTGGGCACAGTTTTCACGACCTGGTTTAGCAGATGAGATTGCAATTCGAATATTTGTGGAAAATTATTTGATATAAATTCCTTTTAATTTCAAGTATATTCCATTTTTATAATTTAACAGGCCTAAAAGTGTGCTACGATTCTTTTATAAATGCGGAAAGAGGCCTTTCTTTTGCATGGCATACTTTTAGGCAGCCCCAAAAGTGACTTAAAACCTCTTAAATTCTAAACTTTTAAAGATTTCAGTGGCTCTAAACCAAAACACATCAAATTATAATTTATAGTGGCTATTAGCTTGAAATATCGACTCTCATCTGATCAACCAGGTCGCGAAAGCGGCCTTAACGGGCCCCCTCGGGGGGACCACACACCTCACCGTAGGCCAGGTCTCATGTCTGATCTATCGGGTCCATGTAGGTGCAGGAGATCTCGCCGCTGTCGTAGCCGAAACCGTCCATGGCCTCCATGGCACCACCAACGTACTCACTCCCCCCATTGGCCGTATCCTATTTGGGCAGCGTGGGCGCTGTGAAGAACTTGGACGAGAGCATGGCCGTCGAGGGGTTGAGCAGCGTGCCCGGATGCTGCTGCTGCTGCTGGGGATGCGGTGGCTGGTGGTTCTGGTGGTGGTGCGGTGGCTCATGCGCGGGCATTATGGTCTTGTGCGGGATGGGGCGGAACTGTGAGGAGGGCGGCATGCAGGCTACCAACGGGCTATGGCTATTGCCGATCCCGTCCAGCCCCATCAGCTCCTGGCCATTGCTGGCCTCCAGCTGATGGAGCTTGGGCGTGATCAGGAGGGGCTGCTGTTGCTTCAAACTACTACTGTTCGAATTCGAGGCGCTACTATGCTGGGCATTACTACTACTCTGCAACTGCTGCTTGTGGAACTGTTTCTGCTGCTGTGTACTGATCGATGGCGACTTGACCAATGTGGGTATGTGGCACTGTATGGAGTCTTGCGATTTGAAGGTGCTCGATATGGATTTCAGATTTCCGCCGCGCGGCGATAGAATTTTGTTCGAATTGCTCGATGTCGATGGTGTGGCTGTCGTATTGGTGGCTGTGGTGTTCGTGTTGCTGGTGGTGTTGTTGTTCATTTTGTTGCTGTTGTGGTGGCGCGGTGTGGTATTGGTGGAAAACTGATATTGCTGATGATGATACCTGGAGCGACCGCGGCGGGGCAATGATTTCTGTTCGGACATTGGTGACAGATCGGAGGAGGTGCTCGACTGTGCTCCATGGTAGATGATGCCTGCGACAAGTCGCAACAGCGGATCAACGGGTCAATGGTGGATCGCAGCGCAGGCGGAGTTGTTAGTGGGGAAGAAAAGAACAGAAAAATAAAGAGCGGGCTGATAGAGAGTTCTTTTTTTTTGGGGTACAATAAGTAACAAACGTTTCAGAAAAGAAAACTTAATCCTAACTTATGACTACCATCAATTACAAATCGGGTGGCTTAGTCTTATTTGTTGGCCTGATCTTAGTTGTTGGTGTAGAGTTTTTGGTGCTGTGTCTGATTGGCCTACTACAGATATGTTATCGAGATATTGTGGTTTGGAAAGTGTTGTATTAGGCTAGAGTCTGCAAAAACAAAGCAACACAAAAAGAGACTTCAGCGGGCAGTTTAAAAGCCTGGGAACTGAGATCAAAGATTATCTGCAGTGAAAGTTGTCTCAAAATTGTTAAGGCAATGTCTTCTCGAGTGCCTAAAAATATGAAAAAAAAAATTTTTAAGCTTAAAATTCATTCACAAGGACTAGCATCCTTTATTCATTGCATACTTTTATGTATTTCAAAGTAGATTTAAAAATGATTTCAAAGCTTTCTTAGTTTTTACCTTTTATTTTGTTACCTTTCACCGCAGATAGAAACTAAAAGAAGACTTAATATTTTCTTAAGATGATGTGAAGAAAGGCCCTTTGGTTAGTTCTCTTCAAATGCATCCCATTAAAAGCAGTAGAACCCTAGTCTTGGACTTACTGTGCTTGATCTTGCCCTCGTGCTGGTTGGAGGACTCGGTGCGGCTGGAGGTGAGTTGGTCCTGGTCCGATTCAGACTCCTCGCTCTCGGGCTCCGTCTTCCTGGAGTGGCGCCTCCGGTTCTTGGACTGCACATGGAACAGAGCGGGAAGTTAGTCTGGCTATATCAGCAGGATATATCAGCTAGCGACTACAAAAGCGCCTGGGAATGGAACGCTTCTCGAACAAAAGATGGGGAACTCAAGATTGGCAGGTGATTGGCATGGATCCGGGGGGTCAGCCCCTGGGCATGATTTACGGCATTGCAATTAAAGGGAACTGAAGGGCAAACAAATACACGAGCAGAGAACAACATAAAAAGCACGTAGTACACTTAGGAAAACACTAATTGTGGCAGGACCACACAGATCAATGGAAGTTGAGTACGAGTACGGTAGAGTAGAGTATAGTAGAGGGAGAGCTAAATCAAAGAAATGAATAAACAAACGCACGATATTATGGAACGGTGAGGTCTGATAATAATTATGAATTGTCTTTAGTGGACGTTGGTGGTGGTGGTGGTGATGGGTGGTGGTTGGTGGGTTCAGTACCGCGGCTGGTGGTGGCGACGAGCAGCCCTCGGCCAGGGCCCGCTCGTGGTACATGAACGAGTGGAGCAGCGTGTTGGCCGGGCCGCCGTGGTGCGGCTGCGACATGTTGCCCCCAGCCTCCGACAGCTGGAAGGTGGCGTACGGCGAGATGTCCTCGGAGGTTTCTGCGGAAAGTCCTCGGGCGGTGAGCGGAGCTGATCAATGGGGACAATGCAGCCAGGGCTGTCACAGAAATCTCAAGGGGTACTCCTGTCACTCAGACAGGGGGAAAAAACTTTTTCAAACAAATTGGATTAATTCCAGGAATTCCTTTTTGGTTCTCGAGCTACAACTTATTCTTTGTCTACATATACACAAATTCGTTGAAACATTTTTTTATGAAAGTATTTTAAACTAGATTAATTCATATTTCCCTTTTTTTATTTGGTTGAGATTTCTGTGACACTCCTGGTAACCCGAGACTCACCTGGGATCTTATCGTTGTTCTGCATGGACACCTTGTGAATGGTTGCATAGTAGCGTTCCCGCTGGGCAGCCTCCGAGTTGGCTCTGTTCTCGAGCGATTCCTTCTGAATGTGATTGGCTTGTTCTGCGTGCGGTTGTGCATTTTTAAGCACTGAGTCAATTAGTCGATCATTGCAGTTAATCACAAGTGAATGGCTATGCTTACTGTGTCTGTAGCAGACGATGACCATGATGATGGTGCAGAACATTCCCGACACCGCCGCAATGCTGGGGATGAGCAGGTTCATGTTGGCGAAAATCACGGTGGTTTGACCGCGATGGCCGCGGTGCACGATTTCCGGTGGTGGTGGGTCTCCGTCCTTGGTCAAGGTCACAAATGTGAAGTCCGCCTGCGAGATTCCAGCCACGTTGTGCGCCTCCATGCGGAGTTGGTAGAGGGTCGATGGTGTCAGATTGTTGACCACTATGCGACGCTGCGGCTTCAGGGCGTTAGATACTGCACAGAAAAGTAACAAATTGTTTAAAAAGAGCAGAAACAAAAGAGATTTTAGTAAAAAAAATACTCCTACTTTTAGCGCGTTTTCAACCGTATTTAATCCAAATTAGGGCGTATAGCTAAAATAATGACTGTTCTGAACAGCTGACAACCTAGGCTAAAAATCCTCATCATTCTTACCAAAAACTATTTTTTGACCAATTTTCGCATTTTTTATAAGGGGATTTGCCAGCCAAAACTGTGATTTTTAAAGCGGAAAAAACGTAAAACTCACCCAGCACCCATTCTGCGTCCGGATCCTCGGTCACCGCCCTGTACTGCAGCACGAAGTACAGCAGGGGACAGCCATTGTCCGGCCAGGAGTGCAGGCGAACCAAAAGCGAGGTCGAGTTGGGGGCCAAGAGGGCGGTGGAGGCGGGATGACCAGGTGACTGACCCTGAGTGCGCACGTGCAGCATGGTGCTGGTGGGCGAGGTGCCCACCTTGTTCTGGGCACTCAGGTGGATCTGGTACGTGCTGCCACAGACCAGGCCCTTGAGCTCATGACTGGAGGCATGACGCGACAACTGCATCTCGTCCGTGTTGCCGTTGGTCCGCCGGTAGAACAGCGTGTAACCGGTGATGGGTGCGTTGCCCGTGAAGCCGCACTTCCAGTGCATCAGGATGCTGCTCGAGGTGGCACTGGTCACATACAAAACGGGCGCCGTGGGCGGCACCTGGACCACCAGGGTGTGGGTCAATCGATCGGTGCCGATGCCATTGTCCACCTGGCAGCTGTAGTTGCCGCCATCGGCCAGCTGCAGGCTGGAGATGATCAGATCTCCGCTGTCCAGTAACTGGGAGTTGTGCATGCCGCCCTGCCGCAGGGCCACATCCGACTTGAACCACTCCCTCTTGGGTTTTCCCACCGCAGTGCAGGGTAGTGTGACGGTGGACCGCCAGGGTCTGACCACTGAGCCGCCGAAGGATATGATTCTGGCGGGCACGCGATTTGTGGTAATCTGTGAGGATACCCGCGAGCTTTTGCCCTCGCCCACTCGAGTACTGGCCGTCACCCAAAACTGGTACTCCATGTGGGGATGCAGACCCTTGGCCTCGTAGTAAGCTTGCTGGGAAGGAAGACTACGCTTCTCGTTGTTCAGCTCTTCGCGACCGTTCACCACCCGGGTGTACAGACTGTACTTGGTGATCACTCCGTTGGGTTCGTTTGGAGGCAGCCAGGAGATGTACAGGGATTGCGATGAGCTGGAGACCACCTTTATGTCCGCCGGAGCCTCTGGCACGTCCTCTTCGCTGTGGCAAAACAACGGCTTGGAGACCACTCCGTCACCCATTCGCGTGTGGGCCAGAACCTGAATGCTGTAGTTGGTATACTTGCGAAGGCCTGTCAGCACCATGGTGAGAGCCGTGGTCTTCCGGGACTCCACCTCGTCCTTGCTGGGCTGGATGTCGTCGATGATGGGCTCAAAGATCAGCTTGTATCCCTGTAGCAGACCATTGGTGTGGTAGATTGGTGGTGGTTGCCAGGAGACCTGGAGCGATTGGGATGACAAGGCGGCACAGCGAACGTCCTCTGGAGGGCGACTGGGGACTGTAAATAAATTTTATTATAATTTTCAAAATTATTAAATGAAAATTATAATTAAATACAGTTTTCGGGTTTCTAAAAATATGCGGCTATTAATCCTAAAATATATTGTTGCGTACTTTTAGACACCTAAAGTGAAATACATTTATGTGAATCAGAAACAGTGTCTTACCATCTTCCATTGTCTGAGCGCCTGTGGGTTCCGAAAGAGGTCCGGGTCCCACCTGATTAAAGGCCTGCACCACTACATTATATCTAGCGAACTTGGCCAGACCGCTGAGCAGTAGCTCTCCATTGCCCCCATCATAGTCGCCGGCAACGGAGGTGAAGTTATAGGCCGTATTTCCCGAGCTGGACAACTTGTAGCCCACATTGTAGCCCTGAATGTCCCCGTGTCGCAGTTCAGGCAGCGGAGCCACCCAGCTGATGAGCAGTTCGGTGGAGGACAAGGGTCTGGCCGAGAGACTGAGGGGAGGTCCTGCGGGTCGCTGTGGCTCCGTGCGAACTATCAGCTCCTGGCTGGGAGCACTTCGTCCCGCCGAGCCCTCTGCAATTACCCGGAAAGCGTAGCGCGTCGCCGGCTTGAGGTTCTCTATCAAGGCATTGAACATCGGCGGATCCTTGACCTCGATCTGCTGCCACTGCTCCACAAACAAGGCTGGTGGGAGAGAGCCTTATTTAAAGGAATATCATATATATCATCTATAATCAACACTAAGAAGGGGTCCTATACGTACGATCTGCCTCGCGGAACTCCACCAGGTACTTGGTCACATCTCCTGTGCCCATGGTCTTGGGCTGCCACTTGATGTTCACCGACCGGCTGCTGATCATGGCCGCCTCCAGGACACTGGGTGGCAGAGGAGGCTCCTGGACCTGCAGCTGCACCAGCTGCTGATCATTACCATAGAGATTGCTGGCCCGGCAGAAGTAGGGACCGCTATCGGTGGCATCCACGGTGCGAATTTGCAGCTCGGCAGATACTCCGTCCGGGGTGGCCTCCTGCTTAACGGAGATCCTGAAATTCAGCGGGATTAGTTGGGCTGTTTCAGGATCCTTTGGACTACACCCACTTGTAATTGGTTGATGGATTCAGTGTGTTCTTGCCCGAGCGCAGCCAGACAATGTTAATCGGCTTGTCCCCGCTAACGGCGCACTGGAGCAGCGCCGTGTCGCCCTTTTTCACCATCACGGAGCGGGAGGTCGAGGAGAAGTACGGCGAGGCTGGAAGTGGCGAGCATTTTGCCCATTTTAATTACGGCCGCGATTCCTCCGGGGCCTCGGCAGTGCAATTAACCAAATTGCCACAGCGACGTCCCCTGCTGAAATACTCACAGTTCACTTTCAGCTGGATGACCTTTCCGATGCCGGTGCCGATGCCATTGTTGGCCTGGCACAGATAGAAGCCCTCGCGATCCTCCTTGACGTGTTGCAGCAGCAGGGAGCCGTTTCCAAGGAGCTTGGTGAAGGGACGCTCGCGCACCTCCTCGTACTCGCCGGATTTACTGCCTGTGGGGAGACATTGAAGAACCGGGGAATATGTGGGTTAATGGTATGATACATGCACTCAAAATACGCGTCCCTGTATTTATCAAATATACTGATTTAATAAAACTATTGCACTTTCCTAGGTACCTAAGTCTTAAGCTGTTATTCAATTCAAATATTTTTGACTCTTTTTTTATCCATCTAGGTTTTAACATTTTTAACAAGTGTTATTTATTGTATTTTATTTAATAAGTAATCCCTTACTTACTAAATTAATACTTTACTAAATTAACTAGATCTGATGTCATTACTTCAAATACAATAATTTGTTAATATGGTTTAGAGTTCATGGCTTGGAGTAGAGTAATAAATATTTAGTGAACTTAAATCATATGTCTTTTATATCTACCATACTCGCAATATGCATTTAAATTCACAATAATTAATAATAATTTTAATGAGAACAGTAACATGTTTTGTCCTAGTTTTAGGACAAGGATACCTTAATGAAAAATAAATATTAAATGATTTTTTAGGACTCCTACCTGTGGCCTTCTTCCACACTATGCTGGGCGTGGGAACGCCCTGGGCCTGGCAATGCAGCATTATGTGGCGATTGCGCTCCACGTTCGCGTCCACGGGCTCGACAATCCAGCGGGGCGGCACTACGGGGCGTATGCGTGATATGGATAGTTAGTTAACTTACTTAGAAATCAAACGGGAGCGCAGAACGAATGATTCAAATTAAAACTGCTAAGACATACAGTAAGAGTAATGGTTCTTAGAGAGATATAGAGAGAGACAGAGACAGAGAGGAAAAGTGAAGAGTTCTGGCAAAGTAAAAAACGGCATAAAGAATTTTGCTGTTTACGATCTTAAGATTTTCATTGTGCCTAGCACAAATGTAAAAAACTGGTTGAATAGTGGTAGCAATATAGTAGGAACTTTTCAACTAATGTACAAAAGGATAGTTTGGTTTTTTTTTTTGGGTGGATTGCTTCAAAATCAAATACAAAAATAATTTCATATGCAACTCAGTCAAAAATGGAACAAAACGATATGTTTATTCTTCGGGGGTTTCTCATGTTTAAGGAAAATCGTTAGGGTATGTCCGTGGGGTAAATTAATTATAATTTCATTTGTTGGTGTGCAAGGATTTTATTTTAACTTCTTTTCGTTTATTCAAATGGATCGCTTTCTCTTTTGTGTGTTTTCTTTGATACGCCCACGCTCTGTGCCTCACGGTTCTTTGATGGTTGTTCGAAAAAATCGCAAAAAAGGCTTAATATGTTCTGGTATATATGCGGCGCATAAATTAAATAACAAAGGCATGCCAGAAGCGAAACGGAAAATATATTTGCATAGAAATTATAGAATGCGCAACATAAACGTGAACGTGGTGTGAGTTTTATAGTTGGACACGCAGCTAACAAAACACGAAAAAAGCGAAACAATAAGCTGGGAACTCAACCCACCAGTGGATTGGCGTTTTCAATAAATTATAAACTGTTTACTTAGCAGCTGCATTTAATTGCCAGCCTTTGTTTGTGCAGCAATAACGAAATGAAAAATTTTAATTAAAAATTAAACCCAAACAAGGAGCAAATTATAGAGCTCCAAATGAAATTAACATCTGGCCCAGGGCTAAAGTATTAATTAAAATGGTTTCTGGTTATTGTGGTGTATTTTTTTCACTCAGGGTGTATTTTTTGCTTAGTAAAAAGCGTTTGGGTGGGGATTTTATTTCTTTTTTGGGGACAGCGTGCCTAATTCGAATACGGAAAAAATCTTTGCACACAACAAGACCAGCAGCGTCAGCCCGGGAAATGGGGCATTGGCAAAATAAATAAATTATATTTTGAAAACTGTGTACGTCGTCGAGCGCTTCGCTCGGCTGATGGAAATAAATATAATTGCCCACCCCCGGGACTGGATGGCTGGCGAAATCGGGTGGAAAAGCTTAACGGAGCAGTCTGCGTGTGAAAGGAGGAAAACCCGAAAACGAATTAAAACCAGAGCTTAAGAACCGAGGAGGACGGAACGGAATAAAACCAAGAGGAGAGCAAGCAAATCATAAATAAATGGAAATTAAAATTCATTTGTCACAGCACTACGCGCATGCAGTTGGCACAGAGCAAACTAAAAATTGCATCTCTACTATGTACAGTCGGCATGCAGAAACAAAAAGTGCAGCGCGCTGGCCGGCTTCTAGATAAAAACATTCATTCTCAACTACATTAGCAAATACTGCGAAGCTTTAAGTTTCTTATCCGTTTATTTTCGGTTGGTTCTCCTTAATTTATTTCATTTCGTTTCTTTATTTTTGTGGTTTTATTCCGCTTGCTCTGCAATAGGATTATGTTCAAGCGTTTTGTCAGTCGCACGCACACACAGGCAATCAGGCACTCACACAAGCGAAAGGGGTGGGTACACCGAAAAAAATACCGCATTTTCAGATCTCTGCATCTGAGAAACGATCATTGTATCCAAAAGATTCAACGATTTATGTTTATTGTATCCCATTTGTAAGATAGAAATATTTCTTGATGTATATCTCTCTATCTACAAGATTTGTATAAGATATATATCTATAAGATATACTTCTTTAAGATAAATATGTATATGTATGTAAGATAAATATATGCACTTTTAAGCATATAAATTTATTATATCTTAATTGCATTTATTTGTATATACATTTGTATCTATTATTATTATATTTATCTAACAAATGGGATATAATAAATTTCTGTCAAAAATTTTCTATCTTTGAATCTCAAAAAAAATTTTTACAGTAATTATATTTTTATTTAGATTGATATTTTTTGATTAGAGAAATATATATTTTTTTTAGATTTTTTAAAGTTTTAAGTACTTAAAAGATTCATTGAATTCTTCAGATATGAAATACATTTTTGTCGATATCTGAAGATATTTGTTTCGGTGTGGAAATAAGCGATTAGAGAGGCCAAACCAAATTGAAGCATAAGCGCGAGTTTCATAGTATCTTCGGCGGATTTGTGGCGGCTTCGTGGCTTTTAATGCGATCTCAATCTTTTTCAGCCTTCGCCTTGTTTATGCGTTCGTTAATTAAGCACAGCACATTGAGCATAGTAGATGAAGTGGAGTTTTTCGGAAGCTGCAAGTCAAAAATGAAGAGAGGAGCCAGGGGTAGCGGAGGAGTTGCTGCACTTATCCTGCAGACCGAGCACCAAAAAAGGACACAGCGAATAAGGCAAATGAATCTTAAAGCAGCTTATTTTTCCATGTTTATGCAGGAGTATTTGTATAAATCATAAATTACAGCTAATCACGAATGCCGTGCGCCCTCCAAGCTCGTTAAAATGAGGGACCGCCAATTGAATTTCGCTTGGTGGAGCGGAGAACGCACCCAAATTATGCATCTAAGGACCCGACTTGTCGTGTAAAAAGCGGTTTAAATCATATGCAGCAAATCAAAAGAGATATTCATAAGCTTTATACGTAATTTGTTAGATTTTTTGGTTATGAAGCGCATAAGAAGCAGTGCAGTTAAAACGGTTTACCTGGTGAGACGGTTGTCAAAAAAACCCACAGCGTGCCAAAGCGACTTAAGGGTGTCGGGGAACTCTTAATTGTAGATTAGTGGGGTTTTCGGGGGTTTTTAAGCGGTACGTTTTATGGAGTTAGGGGGAGTTTTCTTAGTGAGAGTCAAAAAATCAAAGCGCCTTCGGGCTGGGCAACGTTCAGCTGCGCCGGAGCTAATCGAGGGCTCCCAAAAAGCTTGATCAGCCTAGATTTCTTTGTTGTTAAAAATCAACCAAAAATTATCATCAACAACTGAAAATACCATTAAGAAGCTGTTCTTGAATACATCAGCGGGAAAGCAAAAAGTTATTGAGGGGCAAGTGAAGTTCGCTTAGTTTTGGTTGTATGCGTGTGTGTCTTTGGTAATTGTGTGAAGAGAAATAACATCGCCAATTTCGGATCGAATACGAAATACATTTTATTTTCTTTATAAACTCCACTTCATGCGGGTTATTTTAAGGCACGCAGGATTTGAAAACATTTATTTGGCGCCTATAAGTATGCAACACACTTTACCTTCGTAATAAACGCATTTCTTTTGAGTGTTGAGAAAATTCTGTTGCATACTTATAGTCAGTATAATAATTGTTTTGAAACCTCCATTTATTTTCGCTATAGTTTTATTCGTAGTCTTTTTCGACCAGTGGCTCTGATATTTTGGTGTCTTTCTCTTTGAGTGTCTGTTGTTTAGCTGTGTGTAATGGGTACGCTAGTACGCTACCTTTGACCTGCAACAGGGCCGTATACTTGATCTCGGCCGCCGGATTCTTGGCCACGCACGTGTACTCGCCGGAATGCGTGGCGGACAGCGACGGAATGCTCAGCAGCGAGCTGTACTGGTCTAGCATGGTGACATTGGCCCCCAAAAGGTCGGGCAGCGGGTCACCGTCCTTCAGCCAGATGAGCTTCAGCGGCGGATCGCCCCGGGAGACCCCGCAGACGGTCCTCGTCCGCATGCCCTCGGCCAAACCCTCCTGGAAGGCGAACGGTTCTATGCTCGGCGGCACTGCAAGAGGAAAGATCAGGCGAAACGGGTTAAGATTGGCAATGGTCGGCGAAGACACCTTGAGCGGAGACTCCTGCGATTCCCACGATGATGTGATATGTGGCTTATCCCGATTGTTGATTGCTGATTATCAATTTGTAAACCTTCGCAGTTTTGTTAACACATTCGAATGAAAACGCTACTTAATCTTGTACAAACATTCCGAAAGTGGAAACATCATTTACAAAGGATAGCAAGGATCTTATGAATATATATAAGTATGTGTATATATATGCAATTCAATGGTTCTGTGTTACATGGTACATGAATCAAAGTGCATACGAAAGGAAACTCAACTACTTGCAACTAAACGGGATTACGGAATACGGAATACGGATTACTGGTTAACTCGGACTCAAGTCGATCGTTATATCGATATTTCGTTATTTTTACCATTGACCAGCAGGGCCTGCGAGTTCTCCACCTCGGCGGCCGAATTGCGGACCACACAGGAGTAGTTGCCGGTGTGGTCGCTGCCCAGGTTCTCGATGACCAGGATGCTGTTGTACTGGTCCACCTGCTTCACGGACATGTGCTGGGTGGGATCGATGGGGCGGCCGTCCTTGCGCCAGTTGATGGTCAGGGGTAGATCGCCCTTCACCACCGAGCAGGTGAGCGAGGCCCGATCGCCCATGTTCAGCTGCAGGATGTTCGTTTGGAAGGGACTGAGCTTCGGCGGCACTGCAAGGGATCAGCCATGGATTGATGAGCCACAGGGTGGAAGCCGAAGGAGCAGAATGGGGCGCAAAGAGTCGCGATTTATGAAAATTTAATCAGCACGGCGCTTCATTAGGGCGCGAATTCATTAACATTAACACGGAGCACTAATGAAAAAAAGGGTGCCGCTCGCCGTGTCGCTCTCCTTCGGCTTCCCTTTCTTAGCTTTTTTTAATTTACCAACTTTTAAGCTTAGATTATTGCGCATACTTAATTACAGCAGGAGCAAAAAGTACGTATACACACCCGGCCGAGAGCCAAAACAAAACAAAATTAAGCAGAATCCAAAAAAAACGTGAAAAGGGAATGCAAAAAGGTTGGCCAAAAGGAACAACTTGAAGCGCCATAGGAAACTACTTAGTTTGCTGTTAATAATTAAAATGCAATTTTCACTTCGTTTCGTAGCCCGCTGCTTGATGTCATCGTTGCTAAAAAAGCTGTGAAAGAAACCAACCTCGACCTCCTCTTGTCCATCTAGATTTTCCTTTTTTGTTGTGTTGGTTTTTCCCGGGTTTTCTTTGGGTTTTTAGTTTTTTGTTGCGTTTGTTTTTTCTCTTTTTTTTGAGAGACACCCGGATTCACATACTAACCTATGACCGTCACCTCGCCACTCCGCCGGGCGCTGTGACCCTGTTTGTTCCTCGCCCAGCACGTGTACACCCCGGAGTCGGAGTTCTTCTGCACCGGGCTGATGGTCAGCGAGCCGTCCGGCTGGACCCGCTGTCGTATATCATCCGGCAGCTCCCGGCCGCCCCGCTCCCAGTGGATCTCCTCGATGGGATAGCCCGCCACCGGGCACTTCAGATTCAATGTCTCGCCGGAGACGGCGGTTACCTTCGGAATCAGTCGAATGTACGGAAGACCTGTGACGGAAAAAGTCAGATCAGACGGTGAGTTAAAGAGCCTGCGATGGGAAGGATAGGGTATGGGTGGAGGGAAATGCTTAACAGATTTGCGCGCACGTTGCTTTTTTAATAATGCAGTAAACAACTACACATACAGCGGCAAAAGCGGATACCACAAGGCACAGATACACTGGAAAAATATTACAAATATTTACTAAAATAAGAAATGTTCGTATATGACCTAAAACATTATTGTAGTGCTTAATAAAACTTGAAAACACATTTTTCACCGATCTGTAAGTTAGAATCTTTAATATTATATTTCCCAATACAAAATTTCATTGTTTTATCAATAATAATTTTTTTTAATAATCAAAGTTTTTGAAAAATGATAGGAAAGGCCCAAAAAAGGGTTATAAGTTTTTTTTTTTAACAAAATCTATTGTTTTGAGAATATTTGATTTCCTAAATTTTAAAATTCTTTTGTATTATTTTCCTCTGTGCAGAGAACAGGAAGCGAAGCACAATGTAATATGCATATCCTGGCTGGTTTCGTCCTGGCTCCTGTGCCCACCGCCTCCACCGAAACACTTTTCGGGGACGTGGAAGGAAATAATGCAGCAACTGTCGGTCGGCGGCGGCAGCTGGAGGAGCCCTTGCCTCTGGTTGCCTTGTGGGCCTGGGCTGAGGGTTTTTTCCTGCGGAATATGCATAATTTTCGAGCATGTCATACGTGGTCCCCGTGTCCGTGCTCTCGGCGGAGTGGATGTGGATGGAGATTTTTGTAATCACCGCCATTACCAAGTCGCGCAATCAGCGACATCGCCGAGCTTTAAACTAAATGATGATGGTGGCAGCGGGATTCATTTGCTCTTTTTTGCGAGGCGGCGGCAAACAAAGCTTCTCGCAGGGTATGCGGAAATTGTCAAAGAGTTTGAAAGGGAGGTACGAGCAGTACTTGTGGCACACTTCTTTCGCCTTATTTGATTATCATACCAAATCACTTGGGTCTTTAACTTCAGCCCAAGGATAAGGCGCTCCTTGGTTTATTTGATTTGGGTGATAAATGTCGAACAGGGAGCAGAGAATTCATCCCATTTCTTTTTCGTTTGTGTCACCCCACCAGCAGAGCATCGTTTAGTCGAGTAGGGATTTTTTCGTGAATTTACTTGACTTTATTTTTCAACTTTTTCACTGCAAAACTTTGTAAACATGGCGCAGTTTTTGCCGCCGCTGTCGTTTTGTGTTTGCACTCCTGCTCCGGCTGCTTCCTTCTCGCTGGCAACGCCATTTTGTTTGCCTGGCGACACAAAAATATTTGATTTCTTGCAAAAACAAGGCAGATGTTGCGCGTGCTGCTGGGAGCTGGAAAATGGAAAATGGGCGGATTTTCGGACTGGCAGTGGGGTAGGGGGCTTTCGGAGGGTCTTTGTGGGGGGAAAGCACTGCAGCCCAGCCGAGAGCCATGTTCAACAAAAGTGTGCGCCTCGAACAACACTTCACTGCTGCAAAGGCTCAAAAGTAAACTTGAAGGCGGACGGGGACAGGGTTGGCCCAAAGGATCTGGCCAAAAACGGGGGAAACAGAACGAGGAACAAGGCAAACGTGTTGTAAAACAAAATCAAGCAAAAGTAGGCAAATGCCAAAAAGGAAGAGGAGCCTGCCTCGAGCAGGGAGAACGTTTAAGTGCATATGTAAGTAGCTGGCCATATTTGTATCTGCACAGAGGGAAAACGTACGACAGCAGTCTTGCGTGGTTATCTAACATTTTTTAAATACCAAGGGGTCTGCGCTGAGGGGTAATTTACAAGACGGTCTTGGGTGGTCATCATATTACCAGGGGATTGTAAGGAAAACAATTTCTAATATGTTTTATCATGTTCGGTATTTTTTATACACTTTATAAATCGTAAATATATATTTTAAACTGAACTAAAGTACAATGAATTCATTCAGAAACTCGTAAATTCCAAATTCACTGCATACTTTTAGGCATTTAAATGATATGATAATTATAAAAGGATTAATATCCTTTAAAAGTGAATTTAAAAACTCCTTGATTTGTTCGGCATCCCCAACATACAATTTTTATGTTTTATAGATGTTTTTATAAAAATCCCAAGTCAATAATATTTTCAGATCATAACTTATGTATGTTATACCGAAAAACCTTCTGCCTTAGTGATATTTTTTCTGTGTATCTGTACGACTACATTTAAGCTCTAAGTGTGAATACAACATACCATAAATATTCAAGCGGGCCGCATGCTGCACTCGTCCTGCGCGGTTCTCGGCGATGCAGGCGTACTCGCCGCCATCCTCGACCATGACGTGGCTTATGTTAACATGACTAATTACATCGCCATGCACGGTGATGTATTGTCCGATCATAAATCTGCAATGGCAAAAAACGGGATGCTTTTCGTATGAGGGCGCAAAAAACACATTAATATTGGGCTGGTTGCGATTTTAAGCGGTTGCACGCGGCGTATGCGCAATGTGTGCGGGTGTTCGGTGTGGCACAATTGTTTTCTTGTTGTTAGGCGTACTATACACACACCCGCACACACCGCTGCACACTCATCAGCTAGGCACACTTCAAAAATGCAGCCTGACCCAAATCCCTTTTGGCTGTAGGCTTCATTTTGATTTTGTCGTATTTCTGCGCTAGTTTTTCGCATTTCGCATTTCTCGTTTCCATTTTTTTCTATTTTCGTTGCCATATTTACTCGTAATGAAGGCTGTCAGTCGAGCTGTCGGGGCTTAGCATAGTTTCCATATTGCTGTCAATGTCATGTGCCACGCCCACGAAGCGACTTCCACTTAATGCGGCCGTAACGCCCGGGCTCAAATAATGAGTGCAAAAAGGATTTCACGGAGCGCTCAAGTCGGCATTAAGTTCTGCGTTCTGCGCCTTTGTCTGCCTCGCCTCCTTTTATTGGCACAGACATTAATTACAGGCAACATTGTTACGCATACGCCATGTGGCACTCACACAATCGGCTTTTGCGGCATCTTATGTATGGCATGGAGATGGCGATGGGGATTGGGTTGGGGATTGGCATCTAAGCCAACGGCACCCGCCGGCTCATTAGTTTGTGGCCCGGCTCGGTGGCAACTTTTCAATTGGCATTACGGCCGCAGTTGGAAGTTGAAGTTGAATCCAGAGCCGGAACAATAACGGCGGAGGCAAAGTAATTACAATTTTAATTAACTTTTGCAGCAGCCGCATCCTGCGGCTTTTGGGGGCGGCGGTAGGAAATGGCCGCGGGGCTTATGAATGCATAAGCCCGGCCAGAGAACGCTGATTTCGCCCAGCAAGAGTGTGGCCAAGTCAAGCCGAAAAATCTTTATGGAGTGTGCCCAGGCTTGTAAAAACAGCAACTGTAGTTAAATGAAAAACGGAGTCGTATTCTCCCGGGGGTGGCCGGTGGGGATAAAGACATTCAGTCGTGGACTACAGCACTTGAGCGCATTGAAACAATGGCGGGGACAAAATTGCAACAAAGTCGCACACATCCGCATCCGCAACCCCATATCCACATCCGCATCCGCACAGCTCTGGCTTAAACGGCTTGGCAAAAGTTTAACTGTGTGAGTGTTTGCCAGTGTGTGTTTGGAGCGTAAAACGCTTTGGCTGCAACAATATAAACCTAATAGCCTGGCGCGGCTTTTGTGTGCTGTTTTAGCTGATTGCAGAGTGAGTGCCCAGCTTTTGTGGGTGGCTTAATGCCAACCAGCCAGCCAGCCAGAAAGGGGAAACAGGAATAAGAATTTCAGTAGGTGCCACTTGCAGTTTGGCCCTCTTATGCGGCAAGGGCGAAAAGTTTCGTGGCAAAAGTTTGCGAAAAATTATGAATTTCAATTTACGCGAATCCAGTTTGCACTTGGAGCCAATCAATTAGTTTGCAAGCGCAGATTAAGCGATGCTATGTGCGGAATAGGGTGGACCTTCATAGGGTTATCTTAAAAACTTAACTTTAAAATGGTTTGCTTACGAAGCAATAAAAGTTTTTTAGAAGTCTTTTAAATGTAAAAGAGCTTTGCTATTTTTATGTTTACTTGAATGATTACAAATATTTACTATGTGAAGGCACTTCCCTTATTAAAAAAGGTGTGGTTAATAAAGTTTCCCTTGAATTCTACGACGCCTACATTATATACGTTATTCCGAAGTTAAGTGAATCTGCTTATTTTGAAGGTGTAAAATAAAATACTTGTATCTCATGCAGCTCTATCACACCTGACAGCGTTAGGGCGTTTTAAAATTTTAATTAAATCCCTGGTTCACTCTAATTCACATGGCATTATATGGCTTAAAAGCGTTCCTCCTGCAGCTTAAGCGTTTTCTCATTTAGGCCAAAATTACACACATTTCCATAACGCCTGCAGTTGTAGACAAACGCATCACGCACACACGCCTCCGTCGCCGGCGTCTTGGCAGCTCCACAGGAAAAGCGGAGGAAGTCTGGGGGGAAATTCAGGGGAAAGCTGGAGAAAGACGCCTCCTCAGCTGTGTGTGGGCCTGAGTTGCTGCTCGGTACCGCCGCAGACAAACTTTTGAAAATGGCGTAAAATGAGCGTTTGAGTGTTGCGTTACCTCGTGCGCGCAATCATTTAATTTCCGCCTCGAGGCGTCTGCCCCCGCCAACCGTTTCCTCCGCTTTTCCGACCATTTCCCCGCATTTCCCCATCGTCTGTTTGCCTGCCTGTCTGTCTGCCACTCCGAGCTGTCTGTGTGTGTCTGTGTATTAAATAAATACACTTACCAAGTTGATATACCTTTAAACCGAATAATGTAAACCACTTAAAACTCGGCAATAACAACGCAAACGGCAGGAGAATTGCTGCAGCATTGCGAAGGATGTTGCCATCCTGGCAAATTAGGTTGCCAGCGAAGCCAGGATAATGCCTGCGGGTATTATGTGTCAAAATTGTGTTGCTCAGATAACTTTTAAATTAAAGCCATCGGCGTCTGCATGTCCGCACACAAGTTTCCGAAAGCAAATTTTCACACCGACCACATAACACACAAATTTTTGTAATCAATTTTGCCTTGTGGTCAAGCCGTCTTCCTGGTGCTGGTCCTGCTCCTGGACCTTTTCCTTTTTTACTCGAGTGGACTGGTCGAAGGACCGAAGGATCCTGCCAAGGATGACCACTTGAGCGGAGCAAATTCATGGCGATGTCGTCGACAGCCCCGAGTTGAAGTTTCAAGTGCTTTACATGCATAAAATCGAGTCATATTTTTACAGACTTTTAAATGGCTTACGACTAATGGAGCCTGATGTGTTTCCAAAATCTCGTCTTCTAAACTAATTAGACTTATAAATTTTTTTCAATATATTTTCTTAAAGGTGTCTATTTCAAAAAATGCTCAACTCAAGTTTATATTTTTTATATAAATGGGTATAAATATTTTTCCCGCAAGGCTGCTCTTAAAAGTATCATAAATTCATCAAAACTAAGAGGTACTTTCTAAACGAATCCTCCTAAAAACCCTTCAAATCCACTGTCCTAGCAAGTTGATGGGATCTCGTCTGCTGCCCTCGACATATTGCATAAGTTTTAATTAAAATATTGCACAGCTGGGCGACGCAGGACAACAATCAGGACACGGCTGCTTTAGTTTTTATTTTACTTTATTCTTGCGCTGTATTTCGCATCACTAGGCAAGAGGAAAAGCCAAAAAGCGAGTGCAAATAGCGAGTGCTGCTGATTTTCCTGATGGTGCTGATGGTATTTTTAATCAACAACAGAAGTCAACACAGTGGGGAGGGGCGAAAACTTTGACTTGCAAATCATTACAGACGTAACTCAAACAATTAGTGGCAGCTGCCAACGAACTGCAAATGAAGCAGGACTGCCGCAAATCCAAAAAAAAAGGAAAAATAAAAGGAGTAAAATAGATTTTACCAGCAGGTAAGGGAGTACGATAAAAATCAAATGAATGCCACTGACAATGTCGCAGACCGAATTGCCAATCAATCGATTCGCTGTTGCATTTTATTTGCCAGCACACTGGAGCCAAAGCCAGCCAACTGCCCGTATTTGTGAAGTCTGGATGCAATTTGATGCGATCTCTTCGATTTTATTCGGCCAATGCAAATGTCAATGTCATTAAAGAGCTGCATTCGATTCAATTTGGTTGGCAACGGGCCAGCTAAAAATGCAATTAAATGCGTAAGGCTACTGCCGGGGCTCGGCCGGCCCCACACGGGCTTAATTAACAAATAGAAAGGCAAAGTCGAAACCTTGGGCCAGACGCAGGCCCAGATACATATACGTGTACCGACTGGGACTCGGATTCAGATTCGGATTCAGATTCAGATACATTTACAGTCGCACGAGAACAGGAGTGAATGAACGCTGGAGCAGACGAGGCCGACCCACACCACCCACCTTTGTAGGCGCGGCAGTCGGCAGCCACTTTCTATATATGTATATGTTTTTCTATATATTCGAGGGGCAATGTTTTTGAAAGGAAAGCGCAGAAAAAAGAGGAAAAAGTAAAGGAAAATATGGAGGGAAAGCGGAGAGCACACACACAACGAGTGCAATAAATGCAACCGCAGCCGCAGTCGGGAGCCGCAGTTGAGATAAATTTTTGCTGGGCGCCCGCAGCGCCGCCTCTGCGTTGCCATTGCCAAGCCCGTCACGAAACCCTACCCCCTCTTTCACCCTGGTTGCACCCCCTATGCAAGCCCCTTTCAACCCCCTTTTCAGCCTCCCTTCGGCCCCTTTCAACAAGTTCAATTACCTTCCGTTTGATGGCAGCGGAAATCCGTCCAGTGTCCATGAAATTTGCGGCGTAGGATTGCCGGCAGCGGAGCACTTGAGGCTCACAGCTGGTCCTGGCTGGAGGGTCTGCTCGATGAAGCTGTACAGGAGGACGGGCGGCGCATCTGGGGGCGGGATGAGGTGGCAAGAGGGCACATTAATATTTCAACGATGAGCTATTCCAATTTACGGAGTATTATAGTGCTCAAACGAGGTAACAAAACGGTTTCGAAGTGAGAAAAACAACATTTATATTTTTAAGAAAATATTTGAGCTTGTTTTCTCGTCAGTATGTTAAAAAAGTAGTCTTGAAACCTTGGCAACGTATGTAAATTAAGAAGTTAAAAAGGGGCCAAAAAAGTGTACTTTAAAAAACAGTTCCAATTGAGAATATAACTTGAAAATGAATATTGAAAATAATATTGGTATTCTGTAGAATTGTTGTTAAAGTTAAAGCTTAAAATTTTTTGTCTTTTTTATAACATTACATTTCTAGTCTAAAAGTTTTAAAGCACTATTATCCAAGGAAACAAATAGCGTTAGGTTTAGATTCTTATATAGAAATACTGTTTTTAATTTTGTTTGGTGTATAGACATAGTTTGATTTAATTCTGCAAAATATGAAAGTAAAATCTTTGACATTATTATAAATGTAAAAAATCAGACAAAGGATGTCATTTAAATAGATATTTACTAAAGTTAAGTTTTTTTTTGTGAAAGTTTTAAAATGATAAATAGATTTTTGATACTAAGATTGGAATGCGTGTAAAAAATGAAAATACCATCTAGATAAAATAAGAAATTCAGAATATTTTTCGAAGTGCATTGATATTTAGCGGACTCACCTCCAAGCTGAAGTTCGGCGGTGGCCTGGAACGTATCGCCCTCGGGGCGGCGCACCACACACTGGTACATGCCGCGGTTCTCGCGACTCACACGGGGCACCACCAACGTGTCCTCCACGCGGCCCGAGGAGGGCAGCTGGCGGCCGTCCTTGTACCACAGGATGTTCTGCATGCCCACCGGACTGCCGTTGCTCGTGACCAGGCAGCGGAACTCCGCCGTGCCGCCCATGTGAACGCTGAGCACATTCGGGGAGATTTCCACTTGGATGGGCGTGGCCACCGTCAGGCGGAGCTCGGCACTGGCCTCGCCGCCCACATTGCCGGCGGTGCACTTGTAGACTCCGGAATCCTCGCCAGTCACCGCCTCGATGGCCAGGATGGGGCCGAGCAGACGGACACGAGGGCCACTCAGGACGGGCAGGGGTCCGGCTCCATTGTGGGTGAACCAGCTGCGGGGAGATGGGAAGAGGATGTGGGAGAGTGAAAGATTTATGTGGATCAGACTATTGTAAATCGACTCCATTAATCGTGATTTTCAATTGGAAAATTTAAAAAGAAACGAGCAGAGGAGCTGTGGTTATTGCAATCTATTCCATTATTCAATGCAGTTGAGAAAAGTTCGTTATGCACCAGAAATACAAATTGCAATGAGAACTACGTAAGTAAAACTAGTTAAAACCTAAAATGCTAAATTAAAAGAAAATAGAACCCACAAATACAATATAATTATCTTACTTTGAAAATAAATAAATATAAGCATTTAAAGACTGCTTTTTTCCCTGTGTAGGTACGTAGTTAAGTAATTTATAATTAAAAGCTTCGCTCTGCAATATGACACAGAATACATTTCCAGACAGACTTATATTAATGGAGCTTAGCTTTTGGGCAACTGCAGGCCATTTATCACGGACCATCTGGTCTCCCCGAAACAAATCTAGCATCTGAAAGCTGTCAAAGTTTTGCAAAATTGTGGAAGAGTATTTTCATTTGGAACTATCAGCCAACCAAGCGAAGTTCAAGGCCTGATGGACTGTATAGCTTTAACATTCTTTATCCGATACAGCCCATACCCTCATGTCTGTGTTGATGGTTCCCTTTGTTTAACGTTGCATTAATCCTTTGCCAGGCTCATTATCCCCCTTCCCGTAGGACCTCGTTCCTCACTGTTCTATTAATTATGAAATGGCTACAAGTTTTTTCCCCTGGCACAGCTATCTATCTATATGTGCGCCCCCGCCCATCCTGTAGCTTATAGATTCTTTTGTTTTACGTCAGCAGTCTGACATTGTCCCACGTCCTGTGGCCCAAACCCCTCGGATCTTGCATTACTTGTCTGCTTATCAAAGCGTAATTATGGGCACATCATATGTGTGTTCGATGTGGCTGCAGACCTTCTATCCCGTACCTATATACACATCATTACCTAGGTCCTGGGCCATTGTTCCCGATCCAGGGTGTACGTTACGCTGCATAACGCATCCGACCCGGCGGCAGTCGAGAAAGTTAACTAACGCTTTTAGCTCACATTTCAATTAAGGCAACACATTGCCAACTCTTTAGACACATTTTACACAATAATGTGCACGTCAGCTAGGAGTCTTCACCCCTCATCCCTGCTATTTTTATCCCTAGAGCGGTTGTTTATTTATTTGGCTGGCAAACTAAATGCCCTGGCCGCACATTTTATAGATGTATGCGTTCCAATTAACTCACACCAGCGTGGCATATCTACCATTGCACAGGGGAAAATGCTCTTGAATAATGAATTTCAAAGATTATAAATTAAGATTTATAGTGTAATATATAAATTATTGTTTGTGGTTACCAAACGCCTTTACAATCATTTTTATACACAAATATAATCTAATTAAAAAAGAACGATAAATGATTAGAATAATAGTTCTATCTAAAAAACTAAGATGCAGTACTTTTTGATATTTAAGAACCAAAAATTCTTAAAACAATGACCTACGATTTTTTATAACACCTTCATGGAAAAAATAAAATAAATAGACATCCGCAAAAATACTGTAATTATTGTAGGAGTTCTAGTTTAAATATTTTAAGATGCACAATTTTCGAAATGCAAGAACAAAAAATTCTTGAACCAAAGACTCAAGATCTCTGAGTTTTCCCCAGTGCACTAATAACTAATAGTCCGGCGCTATAGTGTTTGGGCGGCCAGGACCTGTCAACGTCAAAAGTTTCGCCAGAAATGTGTGCTAAAGCTCTTGGCGAGCGAGTGAGTGACTGGGGGAGTCCTTTTGGGAGTGGTTGGGCCAGAGGATGGCATCGATTTGGGGCACCTATACACACCTGTATTCGGGCGAAGGACAGCCCTGGGCGACGCACAGGAGCACGGCGCCCTCGTCCTGCGAAACCTGCACATGGGCCGTGTGCTCCACCACGCTCGGCGAAATGATGCCGCGATGCGCTGCGGCGAGAGATGATAGAGATGATGGAGATATATGTGACATTGGTGCGATTCTGGGTTGGGGTCTTTCGGTTTTTGGGCTTGTCCCGAGGCTGGGACTGGGCATACTCACAATTAATACGCAGTCGGGTGGGCGAGCTGACGACCACCTGGCGGGTGAGGCGGTGCATGCTGCGGCAGCGGAAGGACTGCGACTCATCGCTCTCCTGCAGATTGTGGATGAGCAGCTCGCCGGTGGGCAGCAAGTGGAATTTTCCATCTGGGGGATACGAAAGAGAAGAAGTGATGAACTGAAGAACACTGACCCGAGAAGAGCCTCTGCCAGAAACGTACTCAGAAAATCAACCAAGGCATTTCGAAATAATTGGGAAGAGAGACGGGAAAGCCATAGATTCAAGTCTATTGGCCATAAAATATTTTATACTTTTTTTTTAGATAAGGGTTTTTGCGGACCAATTCAAAAATAAACGAACCATATTCAAAAGCAACCTTGAGAATGTTACGGATGTAAAAATAAAATCCCAGGAATAGACCCTGAATAGGCAGCCCTGTTGACAGGATTAATCAAGCTGGATGCCTCCATTCTGTTGCCCGGTTCTGATTTAAATCTCTCGCCAGACACTCTTGACCTTTCCGCGTAGTTTAGCCGCCACAAAAGACGGGGCAAAAGAAGAAACGATTTTCGAAAAAGACAGAAAATGTCCTTTGTAATATAGACAACAAGCAGGAGTGGGTTGGGGCAAGCCAAAAGCTCGTCTCAAATTGCTAAAGGACAATGTTAATTATGCAGCACAGGACCAAAGGAGAGTGGTGCAGGTGCGGATGAAAATGGCAGTTAAGCAGGCAAACATGTGAGGCAAATACTGCCAGCAAACAATGCACTTTGTTGGCTTTCCTGCCACAGGGACAAGGATGCAGATGCAGACTGAGCAGAGCTGAGCTGGGTTGAGCTGCGCTTCGTTTCGTTTCCTTTCGGTTTCTGTTCTGGCAGCGGGTCCTGGCAGAAGGACGACAGAAGGACGTCCCGCCCCGGGTAACTTACCGCCTTGCAACGAGGGATAGATGTAGATAGCGGGTTCATGAACCCACGAGACCACTCGTACCAATTCCTTGACGAACGTGGGCACCACGCAGCGCAGGATGGCTGTGCAGCCGCGCGACGCGGATAGCACCTCCACGTCCACTTTGTAGGCCTGGGCCACGACTGCAGGAGTAAGTAGATATATACCTTTTAATCTTGCCACGCCCACCCTGCCATCCGTATCCACTCACCCGCCCTCACTTGCACGTCCCGCGAGACGATGCGACCCACCGAATTGCTGGCGATGCAGCGATAGATCGTGTTGTGCACATCCTGGTGGTAGGCGGCCGCGGCGAAGGGCATCAGGACGAGGGTTCCGTTCCGCAGGACCCGTCGCACCCCGTGGATCTCGGTCACCGCCGACCCGTCCGCGTGCACCCAGTCGACCGTCGGCTGCGGACTTCCGGAGGCCGAGCAGTCCAGCCAGCCGCCCGAGGAGTTCGAGAACTCCACCCGCCCGGGCGGCTCCATCACAAATCCGGGACCGCGCAGGTGGGCTTCGAACGGTTCGCTGCAGGTGGTATCTGGAATGGGTAGGATATTATTAGTAAATAAGTATTGTAAAATAGAAATGCTCTTAACAGCTTATCTGTAAAACGTTATAAACCGAAATCAAAGTTCATTATCGTAATATAACTCAGGATTTGTTTTAGATTTTATGTGTTCGACACGATTTTTGTAAACTTTTCTTCAGTCAAAAATGATAGGATCGATCATAAAATATATGTTTTAACAGTGTTTTGTTCTCCGAAATCGTACTAACCTCTTTCCTGGACTAATCCCTTTTAACCTTTAAGTTTTTATCAATACAACTTTAAATTTAATAACCAATAAATAGATAACAACTCAAACTAAATCGTTATACTTCAAATCTGGTTAAAAATATTAAAAGAACAATAAAAAATCATTAAGTTAATAAAAAAACTAAGTATTTTAAAATCTTTAGAGTACAAAGGTCATTCCTTAAGCAAAATTTCAAAAAGTAAATATATTTCATTGGAGTTTATTTTTCTTAGAAGAGTTTCACCTATTATAAAAACGAGATCTGTTGAATATATGCATTTATGGGCTTTTACTGGCCCATGCATCATTGCGAACCGCATAAAAACTGGAAAAATATTCCCCAATCGTATATTAAAAATGGTGAGCTGCCATAAACAAAAGCAATAATCCCTGAGAGATATCAAAAATTCATAAAAAAGGCCGCTGGCCTTCTTGGGTGCGCAAATCCCTTGAGACCTTTTTGCACTTTAATAAGCATTTACATTTTTCATAATGCCCGGGCCATTGTCGCATTCGAGGCCCGTTTTCGCTTCACCAGAGAGCCCCTTTCGCGCGCAAACAGACTTAGCCTTATCCCAAATTAGAATAACAATTTCGTCTTTAGCCACGGAGCTCTTTCTGTTTCCAATGGCCCCCAGACCCAAATATGTACCTACACATAAGCAGGATGGCAGGGGTATATATCTATATATATATCTCCAAATTGACATTTCGCTTCATATTCCACATGAATGCGCCTCGGCTGTCTGTCTGCCACCGAAGCGGGCATCTTTCCCTGCGGCGCTGTGCAAATCCTTGCAACTCGTTCAATCTCCAGGACGAGTCCTGCCCAGGACTCCCGCCTCCCGCCTACCGGCTCCCCGGCTGCCCCGCCCCCACAAGTCATTGTGTCTGCAATTAGAGTTGTTTTTTGTTGGGTTTGTTTTTTTCCTCCTTTTCCCCTTTTTTAGCCTTGCCTTTCTGTGTTTTGTTCTTTTTGGCTTTGTACGCTTTTTGTTGTGCCTGGCCAGGCGCTTTTTGTTTTATGCTCGACAGCATGGATTTTTATGTAACTGCTTTCTGGTTTCGTCTCCGTCTGTCCCATCGCCTCGTCCCCGAGATGGTTCCATTTCGCTTTTCCCCGCTGATTTCATGGCTCTGCAAAGCTTTCCCCGGCAAGGATCACACAGAAAAAAAGTCTTGAAAAAGCTGGTATAGGGGGTTCAGCTTGGGTCTTTAATTTGGGTTAGCTTCACGAAATTTGGAATATCAAAATTATTTATAACTATCAAATTTTGTACAAAAATTGAACGGATTTTTCAAAGTACTTAGGTAATGATTTCAACGAAAAAATACTGTTTTAAAATGATTTAAAAATGTTAAGTACCTCGTTTAAATAGTTTTTTTATTAATTAAAAATTCAATTCATAAGAATTATATTTTAAGATATATATTACTACCTATTTTTCTCTGTAAACTTCACTAAAAACTAAAGAGCTGAGAAATCATCTAACTATAGAGTGGCTGGAAGATTGTTATATAGTTATTTTCAGCTATGTTGTACTGTTTTAACCTAAAAATCAAAGTAAATTGAAAATACTAATAGAAATCAGTTTCTACCCCATGTACAATCTATTTTCCCCTGTGTAACCATAGCTCCTGGTCCAGAATGCGGATAAAGACGAGGCCTCTGCCAGGCCATAAAATTATTGCAAGTATGTCTTGAGTATGCTCGGCACTCGTTTTTCATTTTTTCAGCTTTCTGGTAGAAAGGGTATGTTTTACGAGCTTGTGCCTTAGAGCGAGATCCCATGTGTGTATATGAACGTATAGTATGTGGTTGGGTGCATGTGAGTCGGCCTGTGTGTACATCCACTTGTAGGGGTTTTATTCTTTCCTGCGAAAACAAAAAGTCCACCCCTCCGGGATCCCGTGCGTGTGCTCTTCCTGAAAGTCCTGCATGTGTGCAGGAGCTTTGTTCTGACTCGAATATTTTTTTCCTGGCCTATTCCAATACTCCAATGACATATTCATAAAACAAGAGTCTTGTTCTTGGGCTTTTCTGAAATCTTTCACTTCTTATTTACAATTTTGGGAATTTAAGTATTTTAAAAATCTTAAGCATTTTGAATTCTGTGAAGAAATGCATTGAATACATTCAAAAATTATAAAATATTTATTAAAACAAGTTCGATTAAAATACCAATCAGCAACAGCATGTTTTGACAATATTATTATTAACATTAAAGTTGATTAAAGTTTTGTGTTTGCTCTGATTAAATTCGAATGACCAGAATGTTAAAAATCCATCAGCAGAATGCTAATGTGATAATTTGCTAATGCTTTCATCCGCACATTTACAGAGCTAAAAACAATTCCATCACCTCCACGTCGATACAATTGAGTGTGTTCAATCAATTCAGACAGCATTCTTTGGCCAATGCAAAAGCGCATTTAGATTGTCTCTTTTAGCCACAAATTTCTTTTCCAAATTGTTTTTCCAGCTCGGTTTTTGTGTGATACCTGCAGCAGTCATGGAACTCTGGTTCTCCGTCTGCATGTGCAGCTGCCCCCGGACCGGTCCACGCCCCCTTTCCCTGAGCCGCCCCCTTTCCCCAAACCCTTTCCTCTTCTTGGCTCGCATTTCCGCTCGTTTTGTGTCGTACATTTCACTCCTTTCACTCCGAATGTGTTTCCCATCCACTTGTGCGAGTCTTGAGGGGTTACTTTGCCGGGCTCCTCAGACATTATTCTCTGTGTGTGTGCTCTGTATTTCTTTTTTTCGCCCAGCTCCTCGAATTTTTTGCTTTTTCTGTTTGGATTATGCCCTTTTGGCACTTTTCGAAATTATTTCGTTGCCTCCAGGCGGGCGGCTGTGATGCATGCTCTGTGCTGGCTGCAATGTGTCTGCATTCGGCTTCCACTGCAGTGGTAATATTTCTAATGGCCCACGAACCTAGGGACAGGCCAGGGCACCCATTAAAGCCAAAAAAAAATACAAAGTATATATACAGCCCACTTTAAGACCGCAGAAATAACCGGGCCTCCGCCGGAAATGGGGGACGAACCTTGTAAGCAATCAGCTCGAAAAATACAGGATATTCAATTTTTATGCGCAAAAACAAGCGGCAGGAAGGCGTGACCCAAACACCCAAAGCTATCGACTCAATATTGCTTGGCCAAAAAGGAAAATGGGAGGAAAACTTGAAAGAAGTTAAAACGTTTACAGACCAACGCGCAGCCCAACAACAACAGCCACGAAACGAATAATAATTGTAAATAACTTGATTTTGTTGCTGCCCTGGCCAGAGTTCCACCAGGATGTGCTCCAGTTGGCCCAAAGTGCACACAGGACCCGGGTGGCCAAAGGACCAAGCCAGGACGGGTCCAATAAGACGTTCAAAATCTTTTGTCGGGCGAACTGTTTGGCAAAACAGCAGAAAGAAATAAAGTGGGGCGCTAGTGAATTTTTGCTGAATTTAAACGGTCCACGTGGAAATTTCACAAAACAGAATGCTTACAATATTTGTTCTTTTTGTAAAGCTTAGCTGGGAATTTCCTGTAACTTTTTGCGAGGAAAAGTATTATGCGTGGTCCATAATTTAAGTACTATATGTTATCCTTTCTAAAGTTGCTTGCATTATAAGGCAGTATCAAAAAAACCGGTGTTATTTCAAGTTTTCCCTAAAACACTGCTTATCAATATTTATAATATATGGATAAGTAAAACTAATAATTTAGATCGAGAATAAACCTGTGCGTAAACTATCCACAATTTTAATATCTTCTTGTATCTTTATAGATGAAGTCCAGATTTTGTGTGTAAACAGCTTACTTAAATTATTCAAAAATGGATTAGAAAAATACTACTATTTTACAAGAAAAATTATTAAAAACTCAATTTTTTGAATACTCACTATACTATAATGATGAAAATATAATATAGGGATGAAAACATAAATAATTGATACTGCAAAATTCTATTGAACTTTTCTAAAAATTTTTAATTAAAACCTATTCATACTTTAAAGCTTGTAGGCAAACACATTTTATTTAAATACTTTTTTTTTTAAGTCCTACAGGAAAAATAAAAAAATAAACACATATTAGATTGTCAGTCATAAAGAATGCAATCCAATATAGCAACTAACTGTATATTGTCAGTAAAAGTTCACACAACTTATGAGTCTATGCAGTGAGCAAGGTCATTAATAATGCCAGCTACAGAAACTAAGGTTTCCGATTCATTCGGCCTTTCAAAGTTAGATTGCCATCTGGTGAACATTTAATTTAAACTTTATCCCTTGCACTTCATTAATCCTGCAACAAATTAAAGCGTTTGTCATAAACGGTTTAAAACATAATCAATCATAGTGAGCTGGAAACTTTGGCGTTGGCCATAATTTTTCATAATTTTCCCACCACCGCCCCAAACGCTTCTCCCTCAGCTCTCCTCTAATCGGATTTTTCCATTGTTGTTGCTGTAGGTGCTGCTGATTTTATATAACGTATTATATTTTATGATTATCTGCATGGAAATGGAATAACAACACCGAAAAATGTGAGCCATCTCCCAGGAACCCAGGGCAAAAAGTGTGTGCGCTTAGACATTGAGCAACAATTTCATTTGCATATTTTTCATTTGCTCGCAGCTCCGACGAGGGTGCGAGTATATGTGTTTGTGGGTGAGTATGGAACATGAAATATCTGTGCGGAGTTTTGATATTTTTTCCGTTTTTTTGGGAAGCGAATAGACATGTAAGCCAGTTGCCATCGAATGGCAGAGCCAGGCAATGAAAATTGGAAAATATCAAATTTCCAAAAGAGGTTTCGCCCCGCGCACACAGTTCGTTCTCCGGGTATGAAAAGGTCGGTGGGTCGATCGAGTGTTCTGCTCCTGACACATTTCATTAGGCTGTCCCGCACACACATTCATAAGTGCACTGAGAGAATAATTTTGGAAAAAAGTGTGTATTATAACAGATTAACAAGAAGGAAATTTTTAGGGCCTAATTTGAAAAAAAATATCAAACGAAAAATGTAGCGTAGTTGAGTAAATGTTGTTTTGATTATTACAGATATGTTTGAAATACTAAAATTTGAAAAAAAACTAACAATTTTGATGATTCTTTAGAGTCCTTAAATGCAGTACTTCTCATTTATAAATAGTCGCATAACTTGATTTGTAAAAACGAAGATTATAACTAAAAACCATATTTTTTCAATTTCAATTAGTATATTCCTAGTTTCGCATGGTATGCAAATGAAGAACCATTTTCCATCTAAATATTTTTTCCTGTGTATGCACACATAACGAAGAGCTTGGGCAGTCGTTTGTGTGGCATAAATTGACGCCTGGTTTTTATCATAAGGCAATTTCATATTATGTAGGGGCATTCGGGCTTTAGTTTTGCCGGCTTTGCTGGCAATTTTATGGTCTCTGGTCCTGGCTGCTCCATAAAGCGACCAAGTCATTTGCACTTAGTTCTGGCCTAAAGACACTTGTATATATCATATAAATTATGGCACCTCCTCACTCGCATGAATCACCATAAATTCAGGTCTCCGTGCGGCACTGAAGATCTCCTTTTTCATGATAATAAACTGAGTAATTGCCTTGACTGGAGATAATTCCTTGACGCTTTTTTTCTTATTTTCTGCCCTAAGCCGGCATGAATATCCCGCAAAAGCCCCAAATCCTTTTGTTTTACTCGCAAGACTTAATAATAAGTTCCGTTTCGGAGGCGTAAACCGAGATCCGCAGAAGGGAAGGAAAACACGCCGACAGCTGTTGGGACTTATGGTAGGAAAATCTCACGCACAGCCGGTGGAAAAACAAAAGGCACTAAGCACACTTAGAGGCGCGTGCCGAGCGACTTAGGGAAAAGCAAGAAGAGGCGCCCAAAATGCCGGCAGGCCGGCTTAAGAGTTTTCCCAGAGTTTTCCCGCAGAGAGCTGGTGGCACCTACCGAGATGGAGCAGCAGGAAAATCACAAAAAAGCGGCTACTAATCCACATGTTTTCCGGCTTCTGTTTCGATTCTGATTTAAATTAGAATTTGAATTTCGATATTATTTGGTTTTTAGCTGAGCTTTCTTTTTCAGGATTTTCCGGAATTTTCCTCGGGGGCAGTGACTTGTACAATTTAGATTTTGGCTTTCACTTTTGAGCGGTTTTACATTTCAGACACTTGACTCTTCTCCCATTCTTTGGCACATTTGTATCTTAGAGATTGGTTTTCACTTTGCTGATTTGTTGATTTGGATGACTTGATGTTATTTTTTGGGGGGCAGCATGGCCCGGTGCCGGCACACTCTGCTACGCGACCAAAAGCACTCCCGCCAGGACAACCGACTGCCAGCAAGGACTCGACTTGACTGCGCGCCGCCGAAACGAACTTTTGGCCAAGTTAGGAGGAGCGTGGCTCTTACTGGCCAAGTAGGGAAGCTTCGCGGCTCTCTTCCGGACTCTCTTCGGCGGAAATTCACCACACGCGCACTCACTGTCGCACTCAGTCCCGATGCATTTTCAATCCAACTTCCGTCGTCCGCCAGAGCCGTGCGTATCCTTCGAGCCTCGAACAGCAACTGCCGGATGCGGCGGCCGATTCTCCGGCTCATCGGTGGCTCCATCGCCTTTCAGTGATGCAGTTGGCAGCACCGCCAACGCCGAACGCCGTGCGCTCTCCGCGCATGCGCACCACCACTTGTTGTCTGTGGTTAGGCACGAGGATTCTCGAGCCCTCCAAAACAGCTGTGTTTACACTGGACCAGTTGGGTATATAAACGGGTGGTTGGGTGGCCAGTGGGCGGTTGGGTGGTGCAGCCACATGCGTGAGTGCCTAGCTCAATGTTTCAATTATTCGGCCAGCTTCATCTTCGTCGGTATAGATTAGGCATCATGAACTCTCTCTCTCTCTCTGCGACGTTGATGACTTTTTCCACTCTGGCATGGGCCAACAATCTCATTTACTTTCAATTAATAAAGCAGCCCACAAAGTTGCTTTCAATTAATAACGCAATAATTGGCAACTCCCCAGTTTTGGCAGCCCAGTTAATGGACTCCATATTTGCTCGCATAATTCACTTGGCATTATGCAAAGCAATTTCACACTTAAGTCCCTTCCTGCCATCGCATAAATGTTGTCTACTTTTTTGGCCATTTCTGCTAATGAGCATCAGGGGAAATTATGGTCAACAACGGGCGCGGGGTATTTACTTGTACCAGAAATAAGAGCCACAGCAACATCGCATTCGGGCAGCTGCCAAGATTCATAATACATATTTGTACAAAATGTGCTTTTTAAAATCGCTGGCACTGGAAAAAAAGGTGTTAGAAAAGGCATCAAAATGGGACAATTATTTTATAAAAAGGCTTCCATAATTCTGTTAAAATTGGTTGTATCACTAAACGGACTTTGAAGGTTTTTGTAAAATGATTACAATTTGTTTTATAATCAAAAAACCTTTTAATATTAAGTACTTTATTTTTAATTTCCTCCCATTGCATGGATTTTCCGCGGACTTTCTGCTGGCCAATCTCTTGTATTTGGAACGCGTGAATGCGTAAAAAGCGGACGAGGGGTGGCTGATGGTCTGGTTTTGGCCCACATTAGGAGTGCCAAGGACAGTGGATGCCGCAGCCGCAGCCGCAGCCGCAGCCACAACAAAGACAACAACAATAAAACATAAGCCAAAACGTGTTTGCCTGCCAAATTTATTTCGGACCCGTTAGCACTTCCCACAGCCAACGCCGACCGAAAACACCGAAACGCCAGCCAGCAAACAACAGGCAACAGTAAAAGTAACCATACTCATGAGTCCTGTGTGCCAGGATCCAGTGTATCTGTGTATCTGAGTACCCTCTGTATCTGTGTGTGTGCGACTTGCATTTGTGAGCGTCATGGTGCTCGGGGTGGCAATGGTAGTGGTGCTGGTGTCGCTGCTAATGACAACGGGACCGCGTTGCGCATCAACGAGCGACACCAAAAAGTCATTGACTCATTGAGTTTTGTCCCGGTGAGCGTTTGTGCATGGGTGTGTGGTAACAAAAGGGGCAGGAGAACTTGTTATACCCTCGCGATGGGGCTTTTTACTTTATATTGATTAAGGAAAAACATTTTTTAAATGTTTCAAGGAAAAAGTTCTCTAGATTTCAGAAATTATCTTCTAACTTATTGGAGAAGAAACGTTCTTGAATTCAAAAAGAGGGTGCTCTTTACTTGGGAAATTATCTTCTCACTTGTTTAAGAAGAAACAGTATTGACTTCAAAAATATAGTGCTATCTAGTTTCTGTTTCAAGAAATAAAAATAATTACAAATTGAGACCAAAAAGTTCTTAATTTCACAATTTTAAAAATACTTTTCTAACATTTTTGAGAACAAACGTTCTTGAATTCAATTAGAACGTGCTCTAGGGTTCGTTTTTCGAGAAAAAGCAGGTTGAAAGCAGTCAAATTTTTTTTGAAACTGCATTTATAATAGTTTTCTTAAATAGCAAGGGTATATAAAGCTTCGATCTCGGGGTACCTCTTTTTTCTCCTTCCCTTGCCGCCACTCCTTGGCTCAAGCAGCGTTAGCTTGTTTGTTTGTTGGTTGCCTGGTTGGCTGGCTGACAAACTGACAAACTGAAGAACTGGCAAACCGGCAAACTAACAAGCTGACTGACTGCCAATGCGTGTCTGCACACGTTGGCAGCGTTAACAGGAGCAAATGCAGTCGCCGGACAGCAAAAACAACACCGCCGGCGACCAGGGAAGCGTCAGCCGTTATAGCCACTGTTCATACTCTGGGCAGGTCGCCCCACTCCGTCATCATTAGACGTGGACAGGTGGGGCTGGTGGATTGGTAGATTGCAAAATTGCTAGATTGGTAGCTTGGTGTATTGGTGGTTTGGTAGGTCGGTGGGCGCATCAGCTGGCCCGGCACTTTTGTGGTCACTCCTGTGCCAAAAAGCAGCAAACTTCCCAGCGGTGCCGTAAATTTTCGGTCAGAAAAGTTACTTTCGAGACTGCTCCTTTAAAATTCCATTCTATTCAGCTCAGTTGGTCATTCGTTTCTTGGCTCAAAATGCGGGCCAGCATTGTTCGGATGCATTCAATGGCCTGGGATTGGTTCACATCCGATGCTGGCCACTGGTCACCGTTGGCCTGTCAACCCAATTCTATAAATCTACATAACAATTATGATGCTGGTAATTACTGAAAACAATAACAAGAAGGGAGGTCACTGAGAATAAGTGGTACTTACTAGGTGTTCGAGGAAATTTAGCAAATTTAGCTTTATGAGATTAAAATAGTTCCTTTATAGAAATAGTGAGTGAGTGAGCTTAAAAAAATATTAAAAAATGGATTTAAATGTATTGGATTATTTTTTACATTTAAACAGAAGATTTGTCCACTCTGTTAGCTTAATTTTATGTCGATTTTGGAGTTTCTTTCGGCAGTGCATATATGCAAAACTATAGATCTGGCTCTGGCCACGGCTGTGACTACAACTATGGGCTATTAACTGTGCCGGCTGGCCATGTCCTCCGACAATTTCTAACAATGCGTTGGCAGCTGGGCAAAAAGGCGGACTTATCTGCAGGGCGCGGCAGTGTTGTTGCAGTTGTTTAACGTGGCGTTTATGCGCCTGTTTGCTCAACGTTTTGTATGTAGGTCAACATTTGCACGCTCCATGACTGACGTCAACATGGACCGGGAATGTCCTGGCCGAGCCACCGCACCCCGCCGCACCCATTATCCTGTGCCACCCACTGCACCACCCACACCACCTTGTCCGTTTCCGTTTCCCGTGTTTATGTTGTTGTTACACCCACTCCCACTTCCCTGTGATTATTGCTGTTGCTGCTGCTGTTATGGCAAACACCCACGATGCGATGGGCCTATGTAAAAGGAGGCTGCTGCAGCAGCTGACCAGGCCCAAAACCTGCCGCACCATCGCATGAATTGTGCGTTATATAGGGCCCATATATGTACCTACATGCCTGGGTACATATGCAGAGGCATCACTATTGATTTTCATTTTTGCGCGTTTTACAACAAGCTTTGTTGCATTTTATTTGCCCTGTCATTGACAGCAGTCGCCACATGGTGAGTGCTTTTCCTGCACCCCCCTCACAGCCACCCAGCCAACCAACCACCCCTCCACCCACCATTCGCCATCCCATCTTGTAGCACACTTTTTTGGGCGTTGTCCACTGCATTTTTAATTGGTATACAGCGAACTCATGTGAGCTGAAATGCGACGACGGCTGCGGCTCTCGGCTGCACTTGAAAAACGCAATCGTCAACGCATTTTACATGTTTTTCAATTTCATCTGCAGCATTTCTTTTCCGTTTTTTTCATGATATTTTTTGCCGCAATTCCTTTGACAACATGGCAAACGTCATTCACCATAATTGCAGCCTTGAGGCCTGCAGCAGGCATATTTTCATATTTTTATTTTACTTTTTCATACCTCCCACCCCTGCCGTTGATTGTTTATTGATTTTTGCCCGGCACTTGCATTTAGCATTTTTTAATGACTTTTTTCTCGCTCAACCATGTTGTTACTTCATTAAGCCAGAGATGTTTGAAGATGTTTGCGAAAATGTTGCATTTTTTCGAAACAGAATTTCTTCAAGTGGTTGGAAGTACTTGAGCAGGGCTCAGGGCAGGGGGCTCTTTTGGATGGGATAAAGAAGTGATTTCAATCAACTGATGATAGAAGGGGCTGGCACAAAGGGTATCACATACATCATTACAATATTTGCCCACACTTAACCCCTCGCGCCGGAGAAGAGACAAAACAAAGGCTGGCTGGCAAGTCAGGAAGCGCATTTGCATGTAACACGTGAGCTTACAAAAGCCAAGTGACATTGTTTGGGCCACGGAGGGTCGTGGCACATAAATTAAAGTGAGAGTGTAAGTGTGTGTGGCCAGGAGAGGGTTGATGTTTGACACACACACACTCGTTCTGATAGGGGGTAGGGTGGGCTGTGCTTGCATACATAGAGTGTCGTCACCCCACAACTCCTCAATTGTCAGCAAATGGGTTGAGCCAGGAGATTGATATGACAAGCTCCAACGGTGACGACGGGCGTGGAATGGGAATGCGAATCGGAATGGTAATGGGGATGGGTGAGGGAGTGGGTTATGGTTTGGTGTGGGCTCCTGAATGACAGAATGGCAAAGACGAAGCCTGCGCACGCCTCAGCGCACAAACAAATTATGCAAAATGCATTTGCAGTCCAACTCGAAGATGGCATTGTGTGTGCCAAACGTAGCACGTTAAATAATTAAGAGTTGTCGCAACAATCACTCAATATCTCAGCTGAACAGAGACCGAGAAATTCAAAACGAATCCCTAAACACCCGAATTTTGTTTTAAAGTTTGGAAAATAATAAAAAGACAAAGCCCAACAAATAGCTTAAAAAAAGCATTTTTTTATAATATCATGAGGTAGGGTCAAATTTTAGGTAATTAACTCAGGCGAAATAAATACAAAAGTAAATTCAGCCTCATTAGCACAATATGAAAAAGTATATTAAACGACGATAATCGCCCAACAGCAATCCAACTTCCCAATCAAAGAGTAAAACTGAACAGACCGAAGAAAAACTATTACCAGCTATAAAAAATAGATTGCTCTAAGATCGCTTTTGTCTCTATCAAACGGAAATTGCAATGGCAAACAATTTGCCAAGTAGTTGTTGAGCATTTCGACTGAGACTTTAGCCGAATGTGGCAAAGTTTTCTAAAGTTTTCCTCTGAATTCAGAATTTCTATTGGCGGAGCGGAAATTGCGATGAAGCAGGCCAAAATAACATACACAAATGCACACTTTAAGCAGAAATAACCGTTACTTAGTTTCCGTTTTAGCCAGAGACAATTGGCAACTGTAACGGCCCGACAGAGAAGTCTATTAAAGAAAAGTTTATTTGAAGTGATTCGGTCATAAAACATGACATTTTCGAACAGTCAAAGTTTTGTGAATGCCAGGCCAAACGATTGCCAGCTTAAATGCCAAGTGGAAACTTCATAAAATATGGGAATTCAAGAAAAGCCTTTGCAACTAAACAAGTTTTGTGTTTTTATTAATTGTGATAAAAGGATTCTTTAGTTAAGGAATACTTTTAAAGCTTAAAAGACAGTTGTGTGCATTTACTTCCTTAGAAAAACTTTCTCCCGATAAGCACGAGAGGTTACTAATGCAGTTTTAAATATCTTTTCGAAAGTATCTGCCCATTTCGATCAGCTCAAAAGCAGCTTACGTCGCACTTTTCCATTTCAAGTTAATACACAATAAACATCTTGGCAGTGGAGCCTGTCTTCTTCGCTTTTTTGTCCCATCACGTTGTAATGTGGCGCAAAAAAATGTAATAATCACGCACTAAGAGCCATTTTCAATTACCGTCCTCGAGGAATCAGGGCAGAAGATGGCGCACCGAAATGCCGCTCGTTCCACCGGCTAACCACATAAAAAACTAATCAACTTATTTATGAACATTTATTATGAACAATGGAAACGTGCTGAATTGCGCATTCCGCAGTGGACCAAAGTAAATAACGCAAGAGAAAATACTTTGGCCGGCTAAAAATGAACTTTGGCAAAGTTTCCACAGCCTGGGAAAAGGAAAGTGGAAACTGAAACTGGAAAATGTCCCTCCTGTTTATAATTTCTCTGCCGAAATTACATTCTGTGTGCTGGGGACTGTCATATTCGCTTCGTACTGGTCTGGTACGCACATAAAATGGCCAGAAATTGCCTTGGGCAGATACATAGATACTTCACACATGTAACAAAGCATGGAGCTGTGAGCTGGACGCTGCGACTCTAGGGATACTAGGGATACCAGGATAATGGGCCATGGAGCTGCCCTTTTTTTTGGTTCAAGGGTTCAAGGCGACGAGCAACCTCTTGACCATAATTTACGCCACTTAAATTACAGACCCATTGAGAGAAGGCACTACAACGCCACTGAGAAGGGAACATGTGCTGGCCGTAAACATTCGAGGACTTGGGGCTTGGGACTTGGACTTGGACATTCGACATTGACGACGACGTTTTTATGGCTGCCGCAAAAGCCTTTTATGCCGCCTCGAGGCGAATTTGATGATTTTATTAAAAGAGCAAGTTTGAGATATTTGGATGGTAATATCCAATATCGACTGGTCGACGGGCGGACTGCCGCTGGCTTTTGGCACGTTAATTAGCCATAATTACCCGCACAGCTCTTGGCCTTTGTCGGCTGGCTTTAGCGCCCTGTCACGCTCCTGATTTATGACCGCCATTTGCCTTTGGGCGGCTTAAAGCCGCACAACTTTAACGCAATCAAAATGGCGTCCGCACACACACACGCACACAACTACAAGTACAAGCGGAAGCGGAAACCCAGCACACGCACACTAATGCAGACACTGACAGCTCATGCGTGTGCTAAATGATTTGGAATTGATTAGAAACAGCAAGAAGCAAGAAAAATGAGCCAGGCGCAGGGAGGGGATATCTTTATCCGGGTAGTGGCAGGGCAAATAAAAATAAATAAAATATCAAAGCAAGTTCCTATGAAATTTTTATGTATCCCCAACCTCTCGGCGGGGAAACGTTATTGAAAAACAGCGAAAGGGTCTTCGCAGAAGGGTCGGAATGGGTTTTACGCTTTCCTATCCCTCCCGAACCGACTGACTCTTCAAAGATAATAACCCTCTGCGGCAGATAAACAGAAGCCGCCACTCTCGACTGCCGGTTGAATGTTGCCACATGCCAAATAAACTTCAAAACTGTTAGCGCCTCGACGCCTCGGCTAAGTTTCGCTGTCCTGACAAGATACAGCTTCTGAAAAAGGGATATGACCACGGTTTTCGCCCTTGATGGCGGGAAATTTTTATTGCCAAGAATTGAGAAAAACACAAGAAACTCGCGAAGAATGTGCGAGAATTGGGTAAGCAAAAGTATTTAGATCTGTCAAATAATATAACCAAGAATGTAAACCAACAAAATATATTGAAGATGTTTTACAACCTTCCTTATAAGTTATTGGAATGATATTTTAAAATATAGTTATATAACATTTAAATTGTCTTTTATATCAAATATGATTCTTATAAAGAGTTTAAATTGCCTACTATCGACTTGAGTGGATACTTTTCATTGGTTACAAAATGTGCAATTACTTTATCAAATTATTTACATCCTATAATTTGTGGAATTGTTCCGTTCCGCTACCACTGATCACTTCCCACGCAAATTTTGGGCCCAGAACTCTCCTGTCGCCGACTCCACTTGTTAACATGATGTTGCTGCCGGCAATGTTATTATTGCGGCTGTTTGCGCTCCTATTGCTGATGAAAATGTATTCAATTTATTATATTCGATATAGACACTTGTTTTCTGTTGACATAATGATACGCATGATGCGGCAGCTCTCCCAACTGTCAAGTGGAAGATGTTTCCTTATTTTTCTGGCCAACAGGATGGCTGGATGGAATGGAGCCTCGACATGTGTGCTTGTGTAATGAATCTATTATTAAATTGTTGTTGCTTGTGACAACAAAAAACAAGATGGGCGGCATCGGCGATGGGGCAAGCAAACAACAACACAAAATAACGTCAACAACATCAACACCATCGCCTGGTCGCACATTTCGGTGCCGCCCGCCCTCGAACCTCTGCGGCGCCCATGAAGTATCAATCAAATGCAGACTTTGCTGCCAGAACACGACAGCTCCTCGTGAAGGGGGAGACTTCACTGCTCTCTGGAATTTATGAAGCTTCTCAATGCCAAAGGCCATGAATGTTGTCGCCCCTGTCGCAAAATATGAACACCATCGACAGCAGCCAACTGAACAGCGTTGAGTGGCATAATGTGCAGATATTTTTGCTGCTTTTTCTTGTTGGCTTTTCGTATTAAGCAAGTTATGCACCTAACATGTTGTTTTTCCAAGCGGCTCCGTACTGAGAAAAATTCACTAAACACTCATACAAATTATTTAAATAAATTGTAAAGAGATGTGGGTTACTTGATTCATCATAAAACGGCATACAAAAAGGGTAAAAAACTTTAGATAGATTAAGAATAGAAAGGATAGCAAAGCTTGGGTAACTAAGTTAATACTCTGTCAATCCTAAATGTGTTGATCATTTACAGGATTTAAAGAATAAGTCATATATTTGGTTTTGTTAGAGTGCATCCTCTCGCAGGAAAAACGCTTTTTCTTGCAAAAATAAATTCCGCTGAAATTGCGATGCTCCAGCTGAGCGATGGTATTAGCCATCATCTGGTCTCAGACCGCCTGCCTCGGTGTTTTGGCCCTGATAATCGCAGCCAGCTTTCTGAGCACTCATTAGCAAAACGTTCAAAACTCTTTTCGGCCGGTTGCCGCCACAACTTTTGACTTCATTATGTCGCATTTGTCCCTCGCCACCGCCTCCGCCCCCCGGCCACGCCCCAGCCATCTTAGCCCTGTCGCCGCAAAATTGTGCAACGTTTCCGCTGCTGCTTTTGGCGCACATCCGTTGCCGCCAACATTCACATCCGCGTCCTGGCCCTCATCCTAAGTCCTGGCTTTCGGTCTCCCGCGCTGTGGTTGCTCGCCATTCCATTTTATTTTGCACATTTTATTATGACTGCCGCTTGCCAGGCAGCTCATACATTTTTTATTATTATGTCTGCTTATCAGCATGTGGCAAATATACTCCAGCTCCATCCGCAGCACCACCAGAGCCCCCTGAGCCACCAGAACCACCAGAACCACCAGAACCACCATCACCACCCATTAGGGCCCCCCGCGCGTTTGGGGCCAACACAAGCCAAGCGTTGAACTGTGCGTTTAGAGCCGCTCGTTTGGCTGCTCCGCTTCACAGTTGGCTGATTGTTTGAACGATGGCGGCGACGCCGGGGAGTCGGACTCGGAGTCCATAAAGCCGGGCTTGCGAACTAAATGCCAGCGGATTGTCATGCCCAGTTGAATATCAGCGCTCAATAGGTACATCCGGCATTCATAATTTTCGCTGGAGCTTTAATGCTCATTTTAGGGATGATGGGAGCTTATGTATTGTAAAAAGTTAAGCTTAAAGGAATTTTAAAATTACTTTTAGTGGTCTTGAGATTAAAACTAAATGTATAGACAGATAAATTTATGCAAATAGGTAAAAACCAAATTTTTAATGATGTTTTTAATATATTTTATAAATTTTATCTATTTTATAAATTTTATCTGTTAAGTGAACTTTGTTTGCTTTAATACTTACAACTAAAAATTCTTTAATTTAAAAAATAAACAAGATTTCATCTAAATTAATATATTAAAAAAAAGATAGCCGACTGTAGAAAAGATACAAATTCCAAGTTTAAAATGTGATACTTCTAATTTTAAATTTTATAATATTCAATATTAACCGCCAAAAAATTATATTTATTTTTGAAGCAATATTTAAGCCCTTTATTAGTTAAAACTATTACAAATTTCAGGTTCACCCCAATTTGTCTGTACCCTTTTAGCGCAGCTCCCTCTGCGATAATTGTTCAATATTTTGCCAACTTCCGCAGCGTTTTAATATCCGGCCAGGACCGAATGCGGTCAACGACCAACGGCCGTTGTCATTGTAATGGGGCAATGTCAGAGGCGTAGGCTGGAAATGCCGGTAGATGCAGACCGGGTGAAATGCAGAAATACAGAAACAACAAAACTCCGCCGCTGGGCCTATGCAAAAGGGCAAAAACCGAAAGAGCGGCTGGCTGAACCGCAAAAACTCCGCCGTAAACAGTGGGCAGGTGATGAGTGAGAGCAGCCAAACAGCAAATAACAAAAAGCACACGGCAAAACACTGGGCCCGCAGAAGGAGCGCCAGGATCACAAGGAGCCGGTGGCATTGGTATCAGGTAGCGGCAACCAGGCAGGCGCAGGTACCAGCCACCAGGCAGCATCGTGGCCGTAATGGAAAAGTGGCTGTTGCGCTGCAGAGGTAACCATCATGAGCCGGCAGGCAGCGGGCAAAGTAATTTTAATTAAAACTTATGGCAACGTCTGCGAGTGAGTAAAACACGGCGAAACGAGTTGATAAAAGCGCGCACAAACACAGGCACAATCGCAGAGCTGGCTAACACACACAGGCACACTCAAACACACACACTGGCAAGCCTTAAACGAGGTAATTAAAAAACGTAAGCACCTTTATAGCAAGCCAACTCCCATCTCACTCCGTGTAATTTCCATTTTATTTTATGCCAGCGTTTTTGTATTTGCTGCACTCCTTTCTTTTCTGTATTTACCTTTGTTGTTTTGTTATTTTGTTTTGTTTCCGCGCTTTCTCTTTTTTCTCTGTATTTCTGGCCCGAACCCCCACCCCCACCCCCGCTCACTTTTTTCGGTTCGGTTCGGTTTGCCTTTAAGCCGTAGCCGTAATCTGATATTACGTATACGACGTGTGCGCCAGATATTTAATAGAAATTCAACGTTTTTAAGCTTTTCAGCCAATAGAAGGGGAAAAATGTATTCTCATCCACCTTTTCTTTCCTTTTATTTTCAGCAGATAGTTAAACTGTCAGCTATATGGCCATAGGTAATGCCGGGTAGTGGCGGAATTTACTGCTGCATCTGGTCCTATTTATTCAGCTTTTGCCTGGCCTGATCCATAAAGCAGCTTACTGCAGTCGTAAAAATATAAATTTCCAGCTGGATTCGAATTCGGTGCGGGTAAATATTAAGTTTTTGATTTAGAACCCGACATTTAGGGGCCGCAAAGCAAATAATCTGGTCTGGAAATAAACTAAGGTAAGCTTACGACGCCATAAAACCCGTCAAAATGGGATGTTTTAGGTGGAGAAGAAGAAAAGGTTGTTTACTAGACCTTGTTCATCGACTTCCCCCATTGACCGCACAGCCAGTTTGCGAAGTGGCTCAAAGTCTCAGTTTCAGCCGCCCGTCAAGTGCATCCATCAATTACATATCAGTGCACAATGGCCTTTGCGGCGGCTCCCTATACTCCTATATGCTTAAAAGTTTATCCAGGCATTATACTAATTCCCGTATAGTTTGCAGGTCCTTTCTGCGGCCTGTCCATGGCCATGTCAAGCATGGCACACCTTTGCCAGCGTTTGCCTTTTTGCACTCGGCCTATTTAGCCCGGCTTTGGGCTTTTGTTTATGTGCGTTTTCTGTACATAATATACCCGCTCCACTCCGTGCCTGCACTTGCAGTTAAGCAGCCGGCACTTGGAACTCCGCACCACCGAGAGCCACCCACTCCACTGCCACCCCATGCCCACTCCCAATCGGAATCCCAGTGCAACTTGCTGTAAAATGAAGCCAAAAGCTGTTCAAGCCGGCTGCTTGATTAACCATTCATTGCAGTTTTGTAGTGGCTCAATGGGAGAGCTACACGGAGACGAAAGAGTAATGGGCTTATAATAGCAAGGCAATGTCAATAGAAATAAATTCACTATGCTAAAATATTTTGAAAAATTATAATGTGAATTATGTCTATTTAAAAGGAATTTCCTAAAACTAGTTCAAATTTAAAACAAAAGTAAGTATTTAAAAAAAAAATAATTTTTAAATTTCAAAACAAAATTACTTTGCCTTTCTATTAAATGAAAATCTAAAGAACGGATTAGGTAAACAATTTTTTCAGTGTAGCAACTGAGAACTGGAAACTGGAACTCGCCCCGATGCCTTCCTTGGTCTCACGTTTATTTCATTTGCTGCCCTTTTGGACCGACCCCCGGGCTTTACTCGCCTGACTGCCCCGCTTTGTGTGTGTGCAAGGATGTGGCTGGGTGTGTGTGTGCTTGGGTGTGCGGGTGTGTGTTTGTGGCTCTGAAACTGACTCCTACTTCGAGTCCGGAGCCGTGCAATTTACGCTCAAGTAGTAAGCAGTAAGCAGCGGGCGAAGACTTGCCAAGTGGCAATTGGTGCAGAAATTATGTTTAACTTTAGTTTCAAAGCCCCGGCAATGCAAGTAATGCCCAACAACTGTTCCGACCACTTTTTCCACTCAACCAGCCAGAGGCAGCCCGGCTGATAACGTTTTAATTAACATTTAATTTGGCCTAAAAAGTTGTGCCTAGGCAAATCCGCACAAAAATAAGGAGTCAGCAGGAACAAAGCCACGCAGCCTGCATGCGAATTAAGTTTTTCTCTCCCACTGACAATCACAACAAGGATGCCAGCAAGGACTCCATATGCATAGTAACGTTACGGATAGAAAACCTTTCTCGTGTACGAGATGTTGCAACGGCAATCCCGGCGCTCTTGCATCCTGCATCCAGAATCCTGAGTCCTTGCACGTAGCGGAAGCAATGATCTGGCAAATTTTAGTTTTACTTGTAGTAGCTGCAAAAAGTTTCGCCGCTTCTCACACTAAATAGTGTTGGTTGATGAGGGCGTTTCTCGGGGGAGGGCTTTTCCCAGGTTTTCCCGGGCTCTGCCGCCCCAGGGCCTGTGTTGTTGACGTGCTTAGGTGTTGGCTTATGATTGCGCTGCCAGCTGCCCTGCCAGATGCTACTTTTATCCTCCTCGCCAGGAAGATGCCGCAGGTTGCAGCGGAAGAAACTGCAAGTAAGTTTCTCAAATTGCTGCAAATTTGAAGGCTACACTGAGCGCTTTCAGCCAGGGGCGAGCACGGAGTGCGACCTTTCAGCTAAACGCCAGCTGTTGCACTTCGCCCGGGGACACAAACTTGTTGGCAACCGATCGGATAACAAGTTTCCCTTCGCATCGGAGCTGCAAGTGCAAGAACCCTTTTCAACTAAGGTGGGAACCATTTTAGGGAGTGTGCTTGTCTAAATGGTATTAAATCCTAAAAAGATGCTGAAGATGACTATAAAGTTTCAATAAAAATACATATTTAATGAAGCTAAAACCAGAGCAATACAAATTTCAATCAAATTAAAATGAGTCTTGGGTATATTTATTCAAACATATTCTTAAACAACATAAAATAGCATTCAAATCAGTGTTTATTGGTAGTAAATAACGTATTTAATGCATTATGTATTTTATTATATTAGTAGGAGTAATGTGCTTTTTAATTATTACTAGGAACATATCCATAAATTAATTATAATTTTCTGAAGTCTAAGCCTATGTTAGAAAGTCAGATGGTTAATAAAAATAAGTGAATTAAAAAGTAAATAACTTTCAAACACTTTGTCCTATAATCTTAAAAAACTTATGTCTATATTTTCTTTTTCTAAAACTTATAACTTTAAGAAAAGTCAACCAGGCTTTCTTTTATTTCTATACATTTCCTATGCCCCAAGAGTGACCATCACAGTAATCGCCCCTTAATTTTCCCAGTGCAGCCTAACTAAGTCACACAATCTGAAATCACATTCGCACAGTCATAACCTTTGACCCGCCCACTGCAACGTCACGACCGCAACTTTCAGTTACTTTCTACGTGTAGATTTAGGCACGTGTGCCTGTGTCTGTGCGAGTGTAATTTCGCAAGATTTTATATTCATAGCATAATCCTTGGGTATAAAATAGAAAAGTTTTCGTGTACCAACTTGAACGGGCGCCATGGGAAAGGGAATGAAAATGGGATGTCGGGGGAAGGATGCACGCAGGATGCAATTTTCAATTTGTTGGTAATTTTATTTTATATTCCGAAATCCAAGTCAAGACGAGTTTACCGAAAAACGTTTTAGCGTGCAAATGATTTTCCCTTTGGCCCGTAATAGCAAGGAGTCCTGGACCTTCTTGGCCAGGAGACACACAGAAAAATTAGCATTAATTTTGATTAAGTTTAAATTAATTCAAGATCAATATTAAGTAATGGCGATATTTTTTTAAAGAAATAAGTGGGCTCTTAATAAATTTTTGTTAGTAAGAATCAACATTAGTATTGAGAGAGGGAATCAATCAGATCATCAATCAGAAATAGATACTCTTTTCGGCGAGTGCCGGTGGCAAGTTGTCTGAAAAAGTTGTAACTGTAAGCAATGGGCCAGTGAGTGACAGAGCAAGGACGCAAGTTGGCCAAAAGCTAAGGGCAAAGTTTTGGCCGCCCCTCCCCTTTTTGTCATCCTCGGGTCGTCCCTTTCTGCAATCAGCCAGGTGTAGTGGAAGGAGCCGGCGGCAAGAGACTAAATTCATTCATAAAACGCACAATCAGACACACACATCTGGCCAGGTGCTCCGTCTCTTAGCCAGGCTCAAATGAGTTTTCACGCAGGAAAAAGCGAGCGGGTTTCGAGCGATGGGATGGCAAATAACAACGCAATTACCCCGGGACAACGATGCCTGTGCGGAGTTCTGTTAAATGGTAAAAATTCTTAACACATAACAACAGCCGTGGGGAAGACAGAGCGAGAAAGGCAGATTCAAGGGGAGAGAGATAGATAGAGGCTTCCCGCAAACGTATGTCTGCTGGCATGCCAATTATACAAACACATTTAACACTCAGGCACTGAGGAAAAACTACAGCAACATCCACATTTACTGAAAAGAGTAAATAAAAAAAGTTTAAGAACAAATGTTGTACTTTACATTTAAATTTTTTACATTTTAAAATTTAATTAATAACCAACTAACTTTAAAATAATATAAAAATAGATACTATAACATAATTGTAAAGCCTTTCAGTTTAAGTTTTAGCTTTCTATCAGAGAAAATTAACGACGTTAATTATTCGGATATATTGTTACTTTTAAAAGCATCAAATCAATATTTTTTCGGTCTTACAAATCAATTTATATATATTATTTATCTATTTAATAATATGTCTAGTTTTTTAACCTGACATTGAGAAATCATTGGAGCCATACATACATAAATATAAGTTTTTAAAATGAAATATTAAAGCTTATTAAAAAATAAAACATATTTCTAATCTAAATACAATATTTCTCTTAGTGTACGTACGATGGCATGCTCGCATATTTGTCGCATTTTGAGTCCTTGCTGCCGTCGCTGCCTTTTTGACTTGCCCCGCAGCCTTTCAGCATTTGAGCACCAACAACGCCCAGGATGCCTCTGCCATCTCCCTCCCGCACTCGCCAGCCATCGCGCTCTCTCCTTCACTTCCGGTCGTGGGTTATTTAATCAGTTGTAAGATTTGAGTTTCATGCGGAAATATTTAATTTGGATTTTAAATGCGTGCCGTGGTGTAATGCGAGCCCAGGACCAGAGCAGCGGCGAAATGGAGATGCCGAGCACCGGAGACTCTTGACGGCGACAGGGAAAATAAGACAAATGTTGCAGCCCACACTTACACACACACCTCGCAGCGGAAAACGCTCTGCGAAAACTTTTTTATGGACTTGGAATGTCCTTGGCATCGCAGGTGCAGGACTGGATAAACTTTGAGTGTCGGATCTGTAATTACTCAGATTTCCCTGGGAGTTGTGTGAAGTCTGCTGGCTGAAGATTTGTGGTCTGCAGGTTGTTTATCTTTGTTTGGCTCGAAACACGAAACAGATTTGTGATCTTAAAACTTGGAGATGAAATAAATTAAAATATTGCTGTGCTTGCTTGCTACAATGCAAATGGGTTTAAAGTGTCATAGTTTTGATTTACTTAGGAAAATGTATAATTATAGTTACTATTACTCTGAGCAACCTTTTTCTAATATTTACATACATATATTTATTGAAATGTGTTTTTATTAAGCCGTTTTGTAACGAAATACATGATCAATTAATTAATACATGTCACTTAACTTATTAAGCCCATCTCCTCGTTTCTAAACATTCCCAAGACGTGTTTATCCAACATTTTCAATTAGTTGCAGCTTGTTTATCAAGCTCTTATCCCGACTTTCAAGTATTCGCATTTCGGAGCAAGCCATTCATTGGTGACTCGCTTTCAAAACATGTTTTGCACTTGGTACCTGAGCTGCCTGTTTGAACTCCGGGCTGCGGACCAAGTAAACACGAAGCACTCTCCTGGAGCGGCTGAATCCTTTGAGACACAGGATGTGTGTCAGGAGATGCACCATCATATCATATGGAGCGTGCTCGGTCACAAGTTAACCCACTTCTCCGGCTCTAAGTAGCTCCGCAGCCGCAGCTTCCCCTTCCCGTTGGCGCTGGTACATGCATTTAATTTGTAACATAATTACGTAATTAATAAAACACAGGACCTGAGCACACTCATGTACACGGAAAAGGGCGTGTCCAGGACAGCCCCCGTGTAGCTTAAATAAACACTCGTGCAGCGTGGCGATGTCGGTGGCGTATGCGCAATATTGACATCGGGGAAAGATTTACGGAACCCACGCTGAACTTTGACACACACACACGCAAAGTCAGAAACAAGGATAATGGCACAAGCAACAGCAACAGCACCAACAAGGCGGACACGAACCAGCAAATGCTTTCAGGCAATGCTTATATTTGATTACAATGTCATTGAGTAATTAATGTGTCCTTGTCAATAAAAATGCCAACAGGCATACGCAGTGCTGCCAGTCAATCCACCAAGGATAACAGCAGCAACAACAATGTATGCTACGTATGTGGTTTGTGTGTCGGTGTATCGGCAGCAGCAGTCGTATCTATATCTCCACATGCATGAAACTAAAATCCTTTTGTTTGCCTTGCTTAATTAATCTCATCAGTCAGCATCAGAGCCAGAGTTTTCGCATCGTTGTGTCCTTCGGGCGGATGTAACTGAGACGGAGACCCAGAGACCGAGAGTCTGTTGTTGTTTTGGTCAGGTGTCAAGAATAGCCCCAGAGCTCTGGATCCTGCATCCTACATGCGGCGGGAGTCCTCCTTGCCGCCCACATAAGCACTTCGCCCCGGGCGAATTGTATTTCTAATTAATGGCCATAAAAAGGCAATATTGCCACGTATGCCGTAAAAGTTTTCAACCGAAAATTAACATGGTTGGACTGGCAAAACAACAACACCCGAAAACCTGGTTTGAAGGCAATCAAAATAATTGCCGTGTCCTGGAAAAAAGCCATTCGGATATAATTAAGAGACCATGGCCCGCAGCAAAAGCAATTACAAATCCAAACAGCATCCTGCGATAGTCTATCTCGATTATAGTTTCGGCGACAGGATATTAGCTGAAAGTCAGGGCAAAATTGACTTTGTCCACGGGGGAGAGAACAGAACCTAGACTAGTTTATTTGATTTATTAGCTGAATCGAATGTCTGACCTGTTCTAAAGAATAACATATACATAATTAGAGCAATTTGCATAATTTTCGCAAGCCGGACTTTGCAAAGTTATTCAGCATTTAGTCTTTTTTTCTATTGAGAGCAAATGCCTTTGTCCCAGTTGTCGCAACTTGTTGCCGAAAAACTTTCCGCAGAGCTGCAGCTAAAAGTATTTTAAATAAATTAAAAAGGCACCCGAAAACCCGGTCGAAAGTCCTTCGGTGACAGCCGCAAAGCGAAATGCTGTGGCTGAAAAAGTTATGTCACGGCCGGGGAACAGGGTAAAACAGGCCAGTGGATCGCCTCTGGGGGCTTGATTGTGCATCTAATAAATGCCAAAGCCCGGCATCCTTTGCTGCCTTCTTGCTCTGGAGGGTCCTGGCAATTGCTTAAGAAACTTTCGAGTCGCTTTGCCTTTGGCTAAGCGAACGTAAAAACTTTTGCAGCATTGTAAACAATTCCCAATACACAATTCAATGCGCTTCAACACGCTCTAATGTATGCTGCGGACCAGGCAAAGTTTCTCAAATTCCAAATGGGTTGGGGCGCAAAGTGGAGATAGTTAGGATAGCACTGGCGAAATATGGAAAAGTTCTGCTGCTTATGATTGTTTTACTTTTTCCTTGTATTTTCCTCTTTTCCTCGGACAGCCTCGAGAGTTGGTCGTGTAGCTTATGTTCAGGGTAATCCCGATGGGTTTCCATATGATACGCATTCCCAGATGCGGAATGTCCACTTTTTCTCCCCCTCTTTTTTTGTGTTTGCACTTCCAGCCAACCGGTTTATCTCGAACCACCCACACTCTCAATTTGCCCGGGGCGTTATTGTTTGCAAAATATATCAAAAAGTTTTTCCATTCACTCATCGTATGCCTTGGCTCCCTCTACACCCCCTATGTCAACATCTTTTATGTGCATTTCAGATTGGTCATCATCATTGTGGCCTGATTATTATAATATGCTTATTGAATTGACCCGAGTTCACTGACCCGACCCCCATGCGGGCGGGCAGATCGAAAATGTTACCTAAACAAAGTTGATTTTCCATAACAACAAATAAAAACCAAATCAATTTCCGTTCTCCGCTCGTGTACAAACAGAAATCCAGACAGGGCTTAGATCGTTCAATTTTGTTTGTGGATTTGCGGGCGACGTTTAATATCGGAGCACGCAGCGGAAATAGAAATCCAAATACATAGAAATCCGGCTTAATTGTGTGTAATTGACAGTCGCTTTGCATTCGCAGCTGAAGCATCGGAATTGAAATCAAAACGAACAAACCGCAGGCGGATGTTATTAGTTTTGCATGACGTGGGCTCGAAATGATGGTGAATCCGTGTTGGCGTTTATAATAAAACTACTGTTCAAGAAACTGTTCCTTACACTCGTCGGAAAGAATTTTACTCTATTTTGTAGTTTTGGGGTCCGATTCTGAAGCCATTAGAATTACGGAAAAGTCGGACATGAAAATGGGTTAAAAATGTGAACCTCTTTAAAAGGAAACATTTTAATGTAGAAAGTTAGAGCATTCCACCACAAACTCAACGAGGTATCCCACATTAAAATCGGATTCATATAACTCAAGTTATGGGATCTTGAAGTGTAGTTTTGGGGTCCGATTCTGAAAGCTATTAGAATTACTGAAAAATCGGACATGAAAATGGGTAAAAAATGTGAACCTCTTTAAAAGGAAATGTTTTAATGTAGAAAGTTAGAGAATTCCAACACAAACTCATAGAGGTATCCACAATCAAAATCGGAAGACAATTACAAAAGTTATGAAATCTAGAAGTGCAATTTTGGAGTCCGATTCTGAAAACCATTAGAATTACGGAAAAATCGGACATGAAAATGGGTTAAAAATGTGACCCTCCTTTAACGGAAATATTTTAATGTAGAAAGTTAGAGAATTCCACCACAAACTCATAGAGGTATCACACATCAAAATCGGAATCAAATAACTCAAGCTATGGGATCTTGAAGAGTAGTTTTGGGGTCAGTTTCTGAAAGCCATTAAAATTACGGAAAATCGGACATGAAAATGGGTTAAAAATGTGACCCTCATTGAAAGGAAATGTTTTAATGTAGAACGTCAAAGAATTCCGCCACAAAGTCACAGAGGTATTCCACATCAAAATCGGAAGTTAATAACTCAAGTTATTGGGTTTAGAAGTGTAAGTTTGAAAAGCCATCCCTGAAAGCCATTTAAGGAAAAATAGGACATGAAAATGGGCTTAAAATGTTTGACCCTCTTTAAAATAAAATATTTAAATTCAGATCGTTAGGGTATTGCAGCACCATAATAAATTGAATTTCATTTATTCATTATTTTTCTGGAAAACCGACTGTTACCACTCTTAACGAACAAATATTTTAATTAATTTCGTAATTCTTTAATGAAGCTTTTTAATTATTTAATCGATGTTTGCATACCAAAATCTATCTCAAATCATCCCTATCATTCAATTAAAATGAAACTAAGCAAACACTTTGAATGCGTTTGGAAAAAATCAATTTCAAAATAAAGCAAAAAAGCCAAACACATATACCTACATAAAATTGCCGCAAATAAACCTGGAAAAAATATGCCAAAAACCTCGTAAAAAGTTGGCTTTCCGTTGCCTGGCAATTTTAAATGCAAATAACGCGATTGCAATTTATGCACGTCAGTGTGCTGCTACATGTACGTACACAGCACGTGTGTGTGCGTGCAAATACAGTGCGGCTCATGTGTGAGTGAACGTTACATTTTAAATGAATTGTTCGCGTAGTTGTTTGCACAAAACGCAGCGGCAAGCAGCAAATTAAATAAATAAATTTTATTTTTATTCTCTAAAAAAAGGAGATTCAAAACGATATATGCATGGGGCTTCCCAAGCGAGTGTGTTTGTGCATATAAGCCGGGGTCTAAAGCGGTTCAGCTGCCGCAAATGGCAATTTTAGTTGGCATTTTGTTAATTCCTTTTGTTAAAACCCCGGCCACGCCCACATCGCGACCAGCATGTGGGTCAATAAAAACGTCAGGGACAGGCAATAATTTTGTCGGCTTAAATTAAATACAAACAGGATGCTCGGCAAAGCCTTTCTGCATGACGCTTTTAATATTTCATAATTTCCGCATAATTTATACAAGTTTATAATGCCTACTCCTCCGCCGCGCGGCTTATCTTTCCCTCTCCGCATTAATTGATCCCCTGTATAGCAAAAACTAGAGTTACGTAAAGTTTTGGCCCCACACTCGGGCTTTGGCTTTTAATTATGCCGCCGGTCCTGATGACGATGCCGGCAACCCTTTTCCACAAAACTCAATCCTGGCACTGCACCATCTCCACAACGCCACCCACGGGGAGCACCCTCAAAAATTGTGGCTCATGAACTGTGCTCATTGTTTAAACTTTCAAGTTGGCGACAATAAACGTTGAAACTTTTAGTTTTATTGCGAAACTTTCAACAAGATTTTCGGTCGAAACAAAATACAAAAAGGCCAACGCAGCCAGAAAAAAACGAAAGTTAAACAAAGGAAATTCGTAAATGTATAATAATAACCGCACAAGCATTTTCGGTTACAATTGGTGGCCAGAGAAAGCCAGTCGGGGAAAAAGCACTTTCTCTCCAATTATATTTGCAAATCAAGGCAGGACAATCAAGTTGCTGAGCAACGCAATAAAGACAGAGCGTTTAAAAAGTGGGCTCATGAAAGTGGCAGCTCTACCCTGGACCTTTATATTTTATTTTCTTTTGTTTATAAATAATTGTAACCATGATTTTATGGGACACGGCATCAAAGCAATCTGTCAATTCTGGGAAGTATTTCATGCATATTATGTAAGACTAGGAACTGGTTAAAATGAAGTACATCACATAATCACTTACCCATATTTTCTTTGATAAAAATTGTAAGATGCAAGAACTAAAAAATAAATGTAAAAATTAGGTAATAATTTTGTATATACCAGTCATAAAATTAAAAATAAGCTGCCAAAGTAATTTTATAATTATGCCATGATCAGATATAATTTGTTTCTTTTTATGGTAAATGTTTTCTTCGCAGAATTAAAAATCAATATTTCAACTCTAGGCAGGCGGCTGAGTAAAGGTGTTTTCCCGACATTTTCCCCGCCCCTCGTAAGTCTTGTAAGCCAGCTGGAATCCAGAGGAGAAGCCCCAGCAATGAGGCAGGCCACGTTAAACGGCGCCCGAGTCAAACTGTGCAAACCTGCACGTACCTGCACTTGATCTATGCGGATATTAAGATATTGAATTACCTTTTTGTTCGTGCAGCTCAGACTAAGACGGCGGCGGAGGCGGAGGCGGATGAGGAGGCGGATCCGGATACGGATACACTCTCACTTGCCACCCGGAGTGGCGGGCCAACATCGCAGAGTGATATGAAAAAATGCCGAGACTGTGAGCCCGGCGATAAATCTTGGCGGCAATTGAACGTTAATAGTTAAATAATACAGTAGCCAGAAATATGCGGCAAATTATGCTTGAAATTCCGGGCATAACCCAGTCGAGGAATCCGAGGAGCCCGAGCAGACGGGCCTGTGTGCAATGGATTAGGCTGTCAAAATCTATTAAATATGCAACATGCGTACCAGGACCGAAAACAAAGGAAGTCGATGGGGCACATCCTGGCAAGGTGGGTGGATGGTGGTTTCTGGGGGTTCCCAGAAGTCTTCAGCAAGTTATCCTCGTCGAGCCACATTTAGCTCGGTGCTTTACTGATTTTCTGATCAATGCTGCTGCATTCATGAATTATAAACTCTTCTGGGAAGCTCTAATCAAGCTGTTTTGAAGCTCAAATCGTTAAGAACTTAAGCGTCAATAAATCTTAATAATCATAATAATATAAGGAACTTTTTAGATGAGGTTACTCAGCTTAATACTCTCAAAGGAGAGTGGAGCAACATAAATATTTCCAATGAATTAAATATTGCTTTTAGATGTTAAAGTCCTTAAAATTATATTGGTTTATTAAGAGTTCCCCAACTCAATTATATAAATTAATACAACATTTAAAGTCTAGCTAGTTACCCTTTCATCCTTGATTAAGACCCATCAACAAGATGAAGCCCCATTAACATTTTCCTTGGGGGGTAGGAAGACACAACTGCCAAACCTTTCGAAGCTGCTCAAACTCCTCCGGCTGTTTCATATTTTATTGCCTTTCATTAGACGACGGGGCAAAGAAGTTATTGTCGTACGCGTTATTTAATAAAAACGGAAACATGGCTGGGAACTCGCTCTGCGATATGGCCAACGAATGTTGTTTATGGCTCGAAGTATTTCTAATTAGCCCAACTTGTTATGTGACAGCTGGGCCCAACTCCATTTGGCCTGGGCGGGATGGCGACCCACTAAATCAGTTCGCTCAGAGCTCTAATGGGAGTTCTGAGCTGAACTTTATATCATTAAATGGCTGTTATCTTTATGAGTTTTGCGATTGCTTCTACTGTTAATTACTCCATGCATCTAAACAATGTGGCTTTGCGGAATTACTTTCAAATTTTAATTGTTTTGCCCATAGCTATAGAAAGGATGATTTTTATTTTATTTTATATAATATAAATATATATAAATATAAACATATATATATAAATATATATAAGTTACTTTTTGTACAACTTTAGAGCGGCGATATAATATATTTATATTTCTGAACCAGAGAAAAATTTTATTCATCAATTAAACGTTTTTATATATTAGCATTTGTGCAAATAAATACTAATTGGCTCCGATTAGTTAGTCCACTTGGCTTGTCTACAGAGTGCATTACATCAAATTTGGTAAATCTCTTTGACTTTATTTAGGGCTATATTGCATCAAGTTTGGTATTTCAATTAGCCTAAGCCACAACGCTTTCGAAAGGACAAGGGCCAGAGGGCGGGAGGTAAGAGACCCCAGGGGTAATAGAGACCCGGGTGAATCTTATTATTTAAGCATTTACATAATTCACAACTCCCGAAACGAGGGCAGGAAAGCCGAAAATGCAAATGCCGCAAGAGGACCAGACCGGAGCCACTCCCATCCTGCGACTCCGGGCTTGTTGCAACATGCGGCAGACCACTTGTTGCGCCTTCGCCCAAGAATATGCCGCCGCCGGAGGAGGAGCCGGGATCCAGGATGGAGGCGGGAGAATGTCCTACAGGCACCGCCATCTACCCTACCCTTTTCAAACTTTCCGACATGGAATTCACTTAGAATGTCGTGGCTGTCGTGTGCGTTGGTTTGGTTTCTCCAGGCATCCGCATACATTTGTAGCTGACAGGACGGAGGATGTAGCGCCTTGCATGCAAATACAATTTGGCTGGCTTGTTAGCAACTACTCGGGATCTGGGATCTGGGTTCTGGGCCCTGGCTTCCGCATCCGCATCCTGTCTTTGGCCTTCGGTTATCCCTTCTTGCGAAACAATAAGACGTTGGTTTGGAGTCCTCTGCGTTGCTTTTTCATAGCTGTCACATGGACAGCCATTGGAAATGAGCTTATGCGGTTGTGGTTGTGGCTGCGGATCCTGCGACTGTCGCGTGGCAACTCTAATAAATGCCACAGCTTAGCTGACAGCCCCGACAGCCGGGAACTGCCCCCATTTTCACATCCGCTCGTCCCACCCTCCATCCAGTTACCCACCCGCAATTCCTCTTCAAGGCAAAACATCTTCGCCCAATGTCATTTGCGTGCGGTTCGCTTTTACGAGTCGCCTGGGTGTCATAAGTGTGTAAAATTAATGTCCTTAATGCACAACATTTGTAATATGTGCTGGCTAACGTTCGGCATTATCTTGCTGAAATTAAAGAATAAGGCCAGGAGGAAAGCTCTGATGGATGGGTCTCTGATAAGGTGTCCCAACATCAATTTAAAAGCTTAAAAAACAAACTGATTAAGGAAAATTAATTTATTTAAGAGTTTTTTGTAATATGATGTTGATACAAAATTGCAAATTTAATTGACAAAAAAGGATAATATACTATATATTAGTGTACCTTTTTTGGACTGAAAAATGTAAGTCCTATTCAAATAAGAATAAGTTTCAAACAAGAATAAGTGCTACTCACAACCTTTTTTTATTTTCCCTTGAGCAGTTCAATTTTCTAGGGTTCTTCTAAGACTAAAACCAGCTCCCTTTTTAAGCTCAGTTAAATCAATCTCAGCCCAGGCAAAAAGCAAATTAATTGAAATGAGGAGGGCCGTCTGATAATGGCAATCCAATAACTTGTTAAGAACTGACCTCGTCAATCGGAACCGGGTGGCATTCCGAGTGGCAGAGGGCGTTTTTGGGGGAGGATTCTGACACACATTTGGTAAATTGCTCGGGCCGCTCGACATTGTGTGTTTGTGCTGGTGTTTCGGGCCTGTATTTGTGTTTGGGTGCCGTGTGGGTTTTGTGCGCTGCTTGTGCGGTTGCTGAAGTGAGAAATGCCAAAGCAAAAGCCGTAACCACTTTGTAAGTGTCAAAAACATAGCAGCAACGAAAATTGGATTGCAGTAAGAGCAGCCAGCACCTCCACAGCTCCATTCCCGTGCCCATTCCAATCCCCCCTCCAATGCCACGGATGCCAGGACCAACAGGCACCAGCCGGAATCGGAAACGGAAGCGGCCTGACCTGACCCATGGCGGAGCCAGCGTTATGACCATTGCGAAATTGCTGCCAGCAGGATGCTGTTTTGCTGCACGGCCAGAAAACTCTAGTATACTTCTTTAAAAAAGAACTAACTAGCCTGGTAGAGTAATGTGGTGTAAGAACTCTATTTGTTTTTTAAAATTTGTCGTCTTGTAACAGCGAAATATTATAATTCTGGTTTAATTTTCAGCTCTGACCGCAATTCAAAAACTCTTACCGATTCATACCAAGTTTCGGAACTAGATTTAGGTCTTATCAAATTTTATTTCTTTTAAAACAGATGTAGGAAGGCATACATGGTATTTACTTGCCCAGATAAAAATATCAAAATTTCTAACCATTATTTAAAAAATTATTTTAAGGAGTTATTTCTTTATTTTACTTATTTCAAAACTATCATTATCTTATATCGAGCCGACATACCTCATCCTTTTTCTTTCAGTGTTTGTCAACTTTTCTTACCATTTAAAATATATATATTTTATATTTTTTAACAATAATTTCCTATTTTTAATGCCAAACATATCACTATCTTATATCGAGCTGATATACCTCATCCTTTTTTCTTACCGTGTACTCTTGCTATTGCCATTTGAGCTGTGTGTTGCTGCTGTTGCGGCCATTATGTTGGCTAATACAATACATACAAATAAGCACATGCACAGAGAGGGGGTGGTGGGTGGCGTTGGGTGTTGCGGTGCAAGGGGGTTGGGAAAAGGGGGAGGCTGGGGGAGCTGTGCGAGCGGCCGAGTCAGGAGCACTCATTCGCAATGTGGTCTCTGGTCATTCATACGCAGCACACAATTGCATACAATCAGAGAGGAGAGCCGGCCCGGCAGAACGCAGACCCATGATCGGGTTCGAGGACGAGGCTTGGGCGTTGGCCGGCTGAATACTGACCTGGCCCAATGGAACATTGGCCAGAACCCCTCCACAAGCACACACCCATACTCACATGGCCCATGTTCGATATATATTTGCTCTATTGCCCCATCGATTTGTAGGCTTTTTTTGGGTCTGGGTGGGGGTGGTGAGCCCGCCTGCATGTAAATCTCTTTTCATTTGCCGGCCACAAATGATTGCATAATTGCTGTTGCATTTGTAAACAATTTGCGCACAAAAGCGGGGCATTGAAAGGTTGATTGAACTGTAAAATGTCCGGGAAGGGGCTAAGTGGATGCTGGGGCCATAAAAGCAGTCCCTGGTCCGGTCATTCCTGCATTCGTGCGGGCGACATTTTTCATATGACATATTTTATGGCCAATATAAAGCGGCGCTCCTGCACGCACTTGGGGGAAATAACAATAAAACTTCCGCTTTGGCGTTGGAGTTGAAGTTGACGTTGGCAAATGCCACAACCGAGGGCTTTCAGGGGCTTTCTTTGCCCCCAGGGGGGGCGTGGCAAAGCCCCCGAAGTGCCGGCAGTAAGCCAAACAGAAGCCAAGCAAAACAACTAGAATTATGAGAGAGAGGACGGCGTTTGGAAAATGAAAGAAAATTGTGGCGGCCAGAGGAGCGGAATGGGAATGGCAAACCTCTACAATTTCATTCCCCTTTTTTTTCTGGCCACGCCAAGGGTAAGGGGTTTTTGTTAATTACTGCAAATGTGAGCGGACTCAGAATTTTAAGCTAACCACTTGGGGGGAAAACTGGAAGACTGTTTGCATGGTGAGGCAGAAGGAATGCAATTCTTAAAATCTGACGCTTTTCAGTGTTGCCACAAAGGCTTTTGACACTCGGGTGTATGTATTCCCAGGCAAGCACACATTCTGGCACACTTCAACGGTCCTCGAGTGGAGGAGTCCAGGGAGAGGACTTGGGAGGATATCCCTCGGCTTCCCTACGGCCCCACATATTTCTACTTAAGGCATTCAAGGAAATTGGCTATGACATGCATGTATGTACCGAGCACGCACACAATGGAAAACCCTTCTTTTCTCAAAGTGTAAGTAGCAGTGTCCCCCTGGAAAAGTGATGAAAAATATACAACTTTCTCTTGCATTAGCAACCGAACATAAACAGCTTTAAATGAAGTGCAACGAAATTGTCAATGGGAAAGGAAAAACAATGAGGGACATTTAAGCTGGCAGCGCGTGTTGGGGGAAAACTCTATTACCAAATGAAGCATTCAAGAACCCCTTCCTATTCCGAGAAACTTTGAATTTTTGAGAAAAATATTTGTTGGTTTGTTCACAGTTGGTAAACATAGCTCCCCAAGCAATACAAATATTATTAAATTAAAGCAAACTCATTAAATGTGCTACGAGTTCACTGGAGCATGAGTATACAAACAAATACATTTGGCTGAAATGTCAAGAAAGCACCGGGAGATTAATGATGTGCAATCAATCAAAAAAGCTCAAGGGCACACCCACGTGTTGATTAATTGAAGTTAATGTTGGTGCTTAGCAAAGGCGAAGGAAATACATTAAATTAATAAAATAAACAAAATGATACTTATTTTATTTATGGTTTACTTATTTTATTATGGTTTTATTTATGGTTTCTGGACAGATATTTCATATTATTTCCGGCACGACCAAACCAGATATCCGCTGAGCTACTTGGCAGCCGCTCTTTCAAACTTTCTAACTAAGAGGCTTCCAGCTATTTCAAATTTTTAATTATTTCCTCTTTTGCAAGTAACGAGAAAAAAACTAAACAAAAAGAACGTTCCAAACTTCGCGCTGTGGCCACTTGAAAAAGAACAACATTTTATGAGCATGCACCGCAAAAACTAATAACACTTTTGGCCCCAGCACCCCAAAAGCCATCAGCAGCTCGCCCCCGTCCACAGCAAACCTTCCCCTCTGAACCTCTGACCCTCGAAAAACTTGGGGGCCCAGACTTGAGGTTGACCCCAGAGAAGATTGGCCAGCTGGCCAGCAGCTCTTTATTTTTTTATATTTTTTCTTTTTTCAGTTTTTATATTTGAAAAAGTTGAACATCAAGTGAAACAAAACTAAAAAAAATGTGCCAAAGGAAATGCCAACAAAATTCACATAATGAGTTGGACTTTTTCCGCGCTTTCAAAGGGCAAGTCATAGAATCCAAATTTCTTTCAAGGGCCAAGGAAATATTGTGGTGCCGCGTTTTGTTATATATAAACTCTCAAATTTATTGAACGGATAACCCATTTTAATTATTTTTAATAAACCATTTTACAGGAATAACGTAGACCTTACTAAAATAAAAACTTAACTTATTTCAAACTTTTTAAAAATATAACCATTCAGTTAAAGATTTTTTCTACAGATCTCACAAATCCATAATTAATTTAATTAGGAATAACAGAGCATGTATTTGGACCATACATTAGTTTATTATTAACTTTATAAAATTGAAGATCTTTTAGATCTTTAACTTGCAAGCCCGAAAATGTATCTTGTTTCTCTTTTGCTCTGTTTGGGTTGGGATTTGCGTATCTAAGCCGAATTGTTTGTCGCGTCCAGAACATATAGGTCTAAAGTTACAAGTGTGTGGAAGTTTGGCCAGGATTTGTTGTCGCCTTTTCATTTCCTGTGCATGTTGCATACGCACACAGCGGCATATTGCGTCGGCAAGTGTGTGCGTGTGTTTGCGTATTTGATTGCTGCTGATTGTGACATTACACTTGACATTTACGGCTCCGAACTGCAGAAACTCAACTCTCCTGTTAACTTGGCTCAGAGCTGCCTAGCCATCCCAGCACCCTCCCCTTTGGCCCACCGAATTTCTCTTGTTGGTGTAGGCCGCCATTTTGGCAGTTGAGGCCAGGGCGCATGCTCACCATGACACAAAGAGAGAATCGCTCTTGAAAGCCACATAGCCGCATAAAGCCGACACCAACAGGCAACATATTATGCGGCAGTGTGCGTGCCACATCCATCCCCATGGCCGCCCATGGCCGCCCATCGCCGCCCCCTATCAATCCCCAGCACCACCCCTTAACCAATTCCCGGCTCGCCGCCCAACCTTCCTGCTAAGTGGCACATTTTTATGAGTCTCAACGGGTTTTCGGTCCAAGTTGATAATTTCTGCTGCTCCTGCTGCCGCTGTTTCTCTGTTTCTGGCGCTTCTGTAGCTGTTATCATTTTGCATGTGCTGCGCATTTAATCAATTTAATGCAAAAATCTCCCAAGCGTATTTGCTGAAAGATTGTTATTTATCACGTTCGCCTTTTATTTAATTATGCAGCAGCAGCGGCAGCAGAAGCAGCGGCATCCTCTGGTAATTTGCTGATTTATGCATCTCTTGCCAGATGATGATTATAATTATTATTGTGTTGCTTAATTACCATTCCCCAAAGAGGAGACCCAAAAAAAGATGATTATTAATAAGCAGGCTCGGGCCAAAGGGAGCGAAAGCGAGTCAAGTGGAGCCAATTTGCAGATTTAGTTTAGTTGGGCACTGAGGAACGGAGGGAGAATTTTAAGAAATACCCAGCCATAAGGATCTTAGGTTTAAGATATCAACAGAAAAACGAAGAATATTTAGTTGGGCACTCAGAAACGAGATGAAAATGCAACGAAATACCATGCCGTTAGGATATTAAGTTCAAGATGTCATAAAATTAACAGAAAGAGTAAGATTAATGACTTTAAAGATACTTTTTATAGACTTAAGTAACTCAAGTAGGCAGAGAAATCGTAGTTCTTAAACCAAACATTCGTGTTCTTGAATTATTTCTCTCTCTGGAGGAGCGGTGGGGATGCCGAGCTGTTGACACACTTATCAGACATCTACAGTGGAGCCTGGGCAGCACCGACCGCCCACCAACCACCCATCAAGCATCGCTTGGAACGTGTTCATTTGCAAATTTATTTGTGTGTGCTCGGGTAAGTGGCAGTTTGATGCGCAATGTGGCTCTTCAAATGCCGCCTCATGTGCAGAGCTCCTGCCCATGATGTTGTTAATATTAAGGCACATCAACGTTGCCACCAAGAAGTCATTGACTCGTTGAGTTATGCTCGCACCCTTCCCCGAATGCACTCTCCCCCACTCGGTTACACAATTTTGTACTGGGGGAAAGGACCGCAAACACGGTGGGCCTAGGGGAGAAAGCAGCGGAAACGTCGGAAGACACTGAGCCTCTGAGATAGAGGACGGTGGCAGCGCATTCGTGCCTAAAATTATGCTAACATTTTGTCCGTGAGGCGGTCTCAGTTCGTCCTGCAAGGGTTCGCCACCGTCTACGTGTTTGCCCGAGTGTGCGTGTATTGTATTCCTTGGCAGGACGGAAAAGCCGCTTTTCTATAAACGTTTTGGGAAATGCACTGGCGAAAATATGATTTTGTTTTTTACAAATCTTTTTATTTTAATATTATTTTTATATTTTTAAGATTTTATTATTATTATTTTTTTTTTTAATTATCAATATCCATACACATGCCAATAAGTGCTTTAATCGGACTATTCATTAAAAAGTTATAATCAAATAAAGTCTCGAAAACAGCCGAATTGCTGTATGCATAAATCTACCTCACTTGCACTGCCTTTAGCTGGGTATCTAATAAAATATAATACTCCATTTATTTTAAAATTTAAAGAAAGAGCTCATAGGATTTTAAAAGCGCATTCTTCTTCTAAGTACACATTTCATTAATCTGCTGCTCAACCGCTTAGTGTTAACCGATCGTGGTCGGGAGCCCATCAAGCCGACTCCACTCCAGCGGCATCCACATTTCCCGGCCCGGGCAGGCCGAGAGCTCTCGCCCCTCATCAGCCTTACGGCCTGGCCAAGTTCCGTAGCCGCACACCACATCCACATCGGCTGCCTCATCCCGACATCCCGACAACCCGACATCCCCGAAAAGTTCTCTACATGGCCAGCACTTTGCCTCAACATGGCCTAACACCCAGGGCGACTTTATATACCACGCACGTTGCCTAATGCGGCATTTTGCGACAAGTGTTGCTGAAACGTCGCCGACATCGTCATCAGCACGCACACACTCACCCCTCCCAACTAACACAACCGAAGCTGCACACACACACCCATACATGCGGAGCAATTGTACGTAAATTGCGTTGGGGGCGACGGCCGGGGGGAGTGGCAGATAAGAGGAAAGGTTTCGCTCATTCACTCAAGCAAGAAACCGCACTTCACATGAAAGGACCAAGCTGCAGACGCCGCGTTAAGTATACGCCATGTTACATTCGCCCCGTCACCAAATTAGGCAGTAATCAAAATACTCACACACACCCGCAAAATGGGAAAGGGGGCTGGAGCCAACCTACTTTTTTAGAGAACGAATTTGAAAACAGTTTTGCCGGAGCTGCCGTTTTTTGTGTCCTTTGGGGACAGCACACTAACCTGTTGACCTTAATATTTTCTAATCTGGCTGCCAGGCTATCCACACATTCCTCTCCCTATTTCCCTTTTTCCTCAGCATGAGTGAGTGTGTGTGTGAAGGAGTAATTTTAGATAAGCTGAAAACGAAGCAAAGGGAATGAAATGAAAATGAAAAGTTTTCATGCCCATTGCCCGCTGAGTGTTTTTCTTGTACAAGTCTACTCAGAAAATAAATGAATTCTGTTAAGCGGTGGTCATAACAATAATTTTGCTGCTTAAAAGTAGGCAATAAAATCTGTTTACAAACACGCTGTCACTGCCTACTATTAGGCAGGAATTTTGTTTTTAAGCAGTTCGGTCATTTGAAAACTCCAACTTAAACTATGATCGTCACAATAATTTTGGTGCTTAAAAGTCGGCGCTTTTTGTCGAGTAAGACTTTCTTTTGCCTAGTTTTAGGCTGGTAAATAATGTTTTAAGGTGTTCCAAAAAAAACTCAAACAGGTTTTATTTTAAAGTATTATAACTAGGGTATTTAAATCTTTCGACGGAGGATGGACATGTGTCCTGTGTGGCAGACCACTGATAAATATTTAGCACTCCAGCCCCTCCACCATTAATTAACAACACGGCAACTTCGTTTCTGGCAATTAAAACAATTTAATTATTTGTGCGTGCATAATTGAAATGGCATCGGTGGAGCGGCGAGGCGGTGCGAAGGCAGCCGCAAAACACTTGAAAACCAATCGATAAAGCGGCCAACGCCCAATAAAAAATGTCGAAAAAAATTGCAGCTGCAACAGCAACAGCAAAATCAGCAGCTGCAGCAGCAGGAGCGGCAATTTGTTGAGAGTTCTATATACGATATAAACAAATATACATACAATAAATAAATTGGAGCAGGCGTAAATGCAAAATGCATACACACGCACACAAGTGCACACGAAGGGGGAGGGAGATACACACGCACACGCAGGCAGAGGTGGCAATGCAAAATGTATGCATGCAACAACATCAGCCTGTGGAACAATAAATAAAATGCAGCAAAATGCATTGCAAAGAAGATGAACAAAAAGAAGAAGAACCGAATGACGACCAGCACACAGGGCTGCAGCAAACGTATATGCACACGCTCGTATATAGAGTGGGTGTGCGCGTGTGTGCGTGCCCGTAGAATGCAATAAGGGGTCAGGCTTTAAGAGCCATAACAAATGGGTTAAGTAAGCCCGAAGATGGGAAAGGGGAGCGTCCGGGGGCAGGGGGCAAGTCGAGGGAAGTAGCCATGTTATGCATAACAAAGATAAATGGCATATCGCCGGAATCGATGCAGAAATATGCAGCAGAATTAGAAAGTAATAGATGGGCAATGTGCTGCCTTATCATACTCGATGTTAAATATTTGATGGCACTTACTCATGCAGACCACCTATTAAATGCCTGCCTGCAAGCAAATGGAATATTTGAGCAATTAAAGCCAAGGTAAAACAATTACATTTCGGACAAGTGAAAGCCTTGTTCGATATCAGAGATGAACTTGGCAGCAAACAGAACTTAATGAACTTATTCTCTTTCCAGATGTCCAGCGAAATTGACAAGGTACTCTTCTTATAAAAAGGGGACCAAACTTTTATTTTGAAAGTTAACTTAACATTATTATTATGTTATACCTAAACATCTCAAACTATCTTTCACTGGAAAATATCATATTTTAATTGACTAATTTCCTTTTTTAAATATAATAGGTTATATTTCAAGAGACTTGAGTTAGTTATTTTAAAGTATTTCTCAGCTTTCAATATCAGAATTGTAGTATTTTACTTTACTTTACTTTATATTTGGCATACAACTAGCTTAAATTTTAAGTGCTTCTAGTTAGAGAACTTCAACTATATTTCTCAAAAAAACCTTAAATTGCATCTTCGTTTGTGACCGTATTTATCTTGAAATTTCATACAGTCAGTACGTATGCCCTTTGTTGGAATTGAGCGCAACCAACTGCTTGTTTGCACATTAAAATTAAAATATTTTCGAGTGGGACTTCATCAATTTGTAATGGATTTTAAAGGCTTCGATTGCTGACCCAGTTTCGCCCGACTTTCAGCCCGTTTATCGTCTGCTGTGGCGCAGCCCTGGTTTGCCACGTAAATGAATAAATTTTTTGTGCAATTTTTTATTACTTCTTCGTTTGCGATACTCTTTTTTCCTTGCCTTCGTTCTTTTTATTTTTGTTGGTGTTTCGTTGGTTGCTGTTGCATATATGAGTAATGCAAGTGGACAGGCGGCGAGGGGCGAGGGGCGCAGAGGGTGCAGGGGATGCACGAAGCGAGGCGCGGCTCACAATGGGCCACGCGGCGTATACGCAATACAGGCACACATGGCAGACTGGACCGAGGACTGTATGTATCTGCATCTGTCTGCCCGTGCATCTGTGGGCTGTACATGAGTATCTGTGTGTCCGTGTGTGAGTGGGCAAAGCGGATTTCGTGTGCACAGTGCGAATGCAAATGGAAGCAGGCAGGCGTCGAAAACATAAAAACCTGAGAGCAAGAGGCTGCCGGAGCACCAGATGGGGAAGTGGCATGCCAATGGGAATGGTAACGGGAACGGGAGCGGGAACGGGAATGACCCACAATGAAAACGGACTGCACATGGAATGCACATGCCTATAAATATAGCACACACATTCGCCGGCGAGGGAGAGGCCTATGTACTGCCAGACCCATCTCTCGTACATAGGCGAGTATCGTCGTAGTAAAACGCGCTGGCAGGTGACTGCAACAGCAACAAAGGGGGCAGAGTCGCCCAATAGTACTTTGCAAATGTTTCAGCCGAAAGCTGCGCTTTGAACAATCAAGCGGCAAGACAATGAAAACACAGAGCTCACACACACACCCGCAAAAAGCAGGCCAGAACAAGCGTCTTCTGGTGCAAATGAAAAAAACTGGGTGGCTGGCAAACGGAAGACCAGCAAATTGAAGCAAAACAGCAATTGCAGCAGGCACACAACGAGCAAAAAGAGGAAAAAAAACAAATACCATTTTCGTTGCCTACTTCCAGGCGTGCGTATACGTTATATCAGTGCGTATACGTAATATCCGAATGCATGTGTGTATGGCTGGGTCCGGAGTTAATCGGCTGCAGCTTTTGCGTATTCAGGTCATCATTATTGATTCGCCAATGTTGCCGCCTGTGCGTATAGAGACATGAATTTTGCGTACGCACTCGGCACACACACACAGCCACACTCGCCTGCAAATACACATTTTGGCCATTATGTAGTTACACACGCACATGCAGGAAATGGCCACATGGCCTGGTTATATATTTTGAGGCCTACATGCAGGCGCTATTAACTGTGTGGTCGGCAGGGCAGGGCGGGGCAGGGCCAGGCAGGGCATGCCCTTTGCTCTAATCAGGCAGGCATTATATAAAGTCAGTCGGCAGTCGGCTGTGCAGCAGCACTTGACCAGCCCAATTTAAATCGTTGCGAAATTGCTGCTGCAAATCCGAAATTCCTCTTGGCAACATTAGCGAGCATCGGCCGTTGGCTCACATTCACGTGCTCACCGCTTACAATTATAATTTAAATTCCCGGTCATAAATTCCGCCGGCAAATCTGCCCCGGCTGTCTATCCGCGTAACGATGTTGGGGCCCCCCAATTTCGGAAAAAATTAAAACGATATCCATTTTGGCTCAGCAATTTTCACTGTCGCCGACAGCACCACGAATCCGCAGTGCGTTCGGCAATTTGCTGACTGCCATCAAATCCAAGTCAAGGATGCTGTTGCCTAGGCCAGCACAAACTCGTTTAGTTTTCATTTTACCCACAGAGCTTAAAATGAAGGAGGGCAGCAGAAAAAAGTGTGAGGAAAGATGAGTCTAAAAATTGCGTTTGCCTGGCAATTTCAGCCATTTTCACAGCTGCCGTGGCATAACCTTCCCCATAACCTCATTCAATTTCTTTTACATTTATTAGAATTTGCGAGCAGAGTCGCTCTGCCACTTCCTCTCCTCACTCAAAAATTGGCGCCCGACCCTGCATCCCTGCTGTATGTAAATAGCGACGTCTTCGCCAGCACCTCTGCCATCTCTCCATCTGCAGCCTCTGACGGGGTCCTTTCCCAGGATCCGAGGGCCAAGGATCCCCTGACTGGGCGACGTCTTCTGTTTAGGTGTCGTAAAAATGCCTTTTGCCAACAAGTCGTTGGCGACAACGGGAACGGCACACCAAAGGCTAAGGATACCATGGGTTGAGAACTAAAATATTACAAAACATAGAGGTCCTTTTGGTTTAAAGATTAAATAAATTCTTAGACATCTACTTGAGATAACAGTAACTATTCCTCTTAAAACCTGAATTAAGACTACCTCAATTATTTACTTAATTAAAAAGTCTACCTCATTTTTATAGGAATTTCTTTTAATATCCTTGCTTAAAATGTCAGTAAATGCTGTATGACACTGGCTTGAAATTCTACAATTTTTTTTTAAATTCACCTAAAAATATTTATTTATTTATTTATTTGTACACTGTAGGCTTATTTATAAAAACTAAGCTACTTACTTACTAAAAATACATAGAAAAATGCCTATGCATCTCAATCCTATTTATTAAATTCAAATACAATTATGTCAAAAGTCTTGAAAAATAAAGAAATCCCATAAGATTATGATATAGATAAATATAGAAATATCTTAGACTTCAAAGTTCCCTACAGGATAAAACTTAGGATATCTGAAGGGCTACTTTAAGTTCGGAAAAACTATATTTAAATTTATGAAAATCCCCGCTGTTTATCCACATATCTTTCATCCCCGCCCATGGTGGCGACCTGACTTGCACCTTTGCCATCTCGTTGTTTATTCTTTACCCTCTGTCTGTTGTGGAATTATTTTGTACACACTTTTTCCTGTCTTCTCCGAGTTTTTATAACGCTTATTTGCCTGCCGCGCTGCTGCTTTTTGTTGTTCTTGTTATTCTTGATGTTCTTGTGGGCTGTTTTCTGGGTGGCTGCAAGTCAAACGTGTCTGGCGGAGGAGGATGACTTGCTACCTTGCCCTGATTAGAGGCGTTGGTGATAAACCGTCTTTTCATTTTGAGCCCAGACTGCCGTCTAAATTATGCATCAACAGTTGCGGCGCTTTGCATTAGGCGGTGATAATCGCCCCTCTCCCTTCTTTGTTCGAAATTAACATGTTTTTCAGCTTGTCGTAGAAGTATATATGCAGTCATATACATTTACATGGCCACAAAAGCCTGGAGACCCACAGGCTGTGGCGTTAAGACAACAACAACTGGAACACGAGCTGCTGTCATCCGCAGTCGGCGGCATTGTTAGAACTAGAAGCTGACCAGGACCACAAAGCGCTGGAACAATGCTGCAACGGCGACAGCAAACCAACATGCACTTGAAATGCAAGTCAAGAGCAGTCGCATCGCACACGAGCCCAGCCGCCCCTTGAAGTATGCAATGGATTTTGGGCTCCAACTGCTTCCTCTGAACTCGAAAACCTTCAATTTGGATTGGATTCGTTTGTTGTTCTTTCGGTTCTGCTCCAAAAGTAAGCAAAACAACGAGGGATTTGTGCCCTGTTTGCTGATGAAATTACTCGCATGTTTATTGGCTTAGTGGTAGCTAGAACTAGTTGGTATACGGGTATATGAGGTACATATGTACTTCAGGGAAGCACATTGATGTTGATCATCTGATAAGCCAGCCAAGCAAAAAGATCCACTTAAGTATATAGAGGCCACAATTTAATTGCAAGCAATTAATTGATAAGCAGCAGCAGTACTTTCCTAAGGAAGAATTTATCCCACGGGAGGGAAATTATCTTTGCTGAAAGCTCTGCCCGTCAGTTTTCATAAATATTTGCTGACTCCGGGGAGCGGCATGCCGTTAAGATAAACTCAATGCTATGCAGTGCATCGACTGCATTTGCTCAAATGGCGTAAAAACTGAGCTGCAATATGAATCTCGAGCCGGAACTGGCGCTGATGCCCCTTGAAATTCCAGCGAGCAGAAATCAAATATGCGCCCACAAGTAAACCGAGCGGCGGACAGAAAGCAAAGCAAAGAATCCACGTTTCATCCGGAGCAGGAATGGCAAATGGGAGGTGGAAAGCGGGAAATGGGAGGCGGGAAAGCCAGAGCAAAAGCAAATCGCGACCGGCAGCACACAGGCAGCATAGGAATGAAGGCCCGCCCGCAGGACACACGGGAGAAAAGCACGCTTCAAGTTATTTTTTGCCATGAAATCTCTAAGGAACTCCCTGCCGACTTTTGCACACTATGCACGCAGAGAAAATATTTCATCAAATAATTGAGAATTTCTTGTAAATTGAGTTCATTGAGTTAATTTCTTTCTGCAGAAGAAGACTAAAGCATCTGCAAACCTGGAAAATTTAAACGAATCCGCTACTGGAGATTATTTTCCAATTTTGTTATTGATTTAACTATTTAAAATATGTTGGTTACTTAAAAAATGTTGGACATTACAAATCAAGGATTTTTACAGAAACATATAAAAGATCTCTCATATATTGATTACATAATAGGAGAGGCTTCTGAGGGAACCATAATAAATAATATCTAAGTAGCCGTTTTCAAAACATTATTTACTTTAATCTCTTAAAGCGAAATGTAAAACTTATCTTAAAAATACGTTATATCTGTTATCAATTAATAATAAAACAACAGAGGCTTCTTCATTTTCTAACAATGTTTTATTGGAGCTCATTCATTTAGACCGTTCGTACTATAACTTATGTTTAATAAAAATGTTAGACTTTTATAGTGCTTGCTATGCGAATAAAAACTATAAAACCAATCGATATGTATTTCTAGCACTATTTATTTTCTCTGTATAGTTACGTGCATGTGCTGGATGACGAGCAGATGGTGGGGGAATTTGAGGCACCGTAGAAACACAGACATGGACCACGTTCATCTCATCTCATGGCTTCTTTCTGCTGGTGGCTGGTGGCTGGTTTGCTGGCTGCTCAAGTAGCTTCAAGTTAGGAATTCATTGTTAGTTATGCGATTTCATTGCTTGTTTTCTTTGCGAATTCCTCGAGACGTCGCAGGACTACGACACCGAGGCGAACTAAACGTCTTTCATTGGATTTTGGCATGCCAGGCATCACGGAATGGAATCACGACATTGTGCGCAGGAGGAGGGAGAGGGGAAGGTGAAAGGTCCTGCCTCAATCGCATCGCATTGCACGGCACCAGGACAAAGTCAAAGTGTTCGACATTATTTGAAATTCATGAATGGCAGCCTGTCCTCCGGCATTCGTCCTTGTGTACCATCCCCTCCAGAACTCCCCTCCCGATTTCAGGTCCTGGGATTACGTGCTGGCCGGGTCTTCAGCTTTGTTTATGCGTGTTTTGTCTGGCAAATAAATTCAAGTAACAGCAGCTGATAATGGCTTATTACCAGGACTACCCCACCTCGCCCAATCTCAGGCAATCCCGACTCCGGAATCGAAGACCTCGGTGCTCCACTGGCATTCTTGATTGTAATTGAACACGCACGCTAATTAAGACGCCAATAGTTTTAGTTTTTGTTACACATTGGATTTTGGCCTTTGCCTTTCGCCTCTCGCTCCCTTTGGTGTTAAAATCCCTCTGCTATTGTGCCTCTTTCTTTGAACGCAATTATTACGCTAATTAACTGTTCGAGTTTATGCTAATTACACGCTGCAAGTCGAGCGAATCATTTTATTGCCGAGAATCCAATTAAAAGGTTGATCCCGGTTCTTCTTTGAAATATAACGCACAAGCCAGGGCGTCCGAGTACCAATTCTAATTGGAATACTAGGTTGGTTTGCTGGGTTAATTAATAAATAAATTGATTTGCTAGGAACTTAGAGGTCTGCGATGGCTTAGCTGGGGTATCTGCTATAAATGTACTCGAAAACAGGATATTCCTAGAAATAAGAATAATAAATATAATAATAATTTAATTTAAGCTTCAGTCAAGCTGATAGCCCACCAAGGATCTTTGGAAACGGGATGTTCAGAAATTTTAATTTCTACTTTAAGGTACATTGCTTCAATCAGTATTTCCTCTCCAAAACCATATTTACTTCTGAATTTTCCTTCGAGTCCCCCAAAACGATGACCCATTTAAGGCAAATTGTATACAGTTGCGTTGAAATATCCTTGCCATTTACAGGAGACGACCGATGACAAAGTTGCCATGTTTTCTGCATCATTACTTTGGAGACCCCTCGCTGGCATTATCAATGCACCCCAGTGAAATGCTTTCCCCCGCTTTCTCCGCAGCTTCAACTAATGCACATACTATTTCATCACCATAATTCTCTCGCCAGCTCGCCCTCTCTTTCGCTCTCCCTCGCCCTCTCTCTCTCTCTCTCGCCGTGCTTCTTCACTCCTGGCATTCGCACGTCACTCAGCATCAAGCGGAAACAGTTAGCAACCATGATGGCTACCTCGCCATCTTGCTTTCTCCCGCTCTCTCTGTGCGCTCTGTGCGCGTGTTTGGGTGTGTGTCCGCTGCATTCGCTTAAATGTGTGCGTAATTACTGGAGGTCCAACATCATCCTCATCGCCGTCAACATCAGCAGCGTGTTTGTGTCGAGACGACGCCGCCAACTTGTTTGCATACAAATTAAACTCGTCATTTATGTTAGCTCTCCGTCTTCTCCGCCCCTCCCTCCTGCACCCTTTCACCTCTCTCTCACTCTCTCCGGCTTTCTCTCTGGCCCACTCAATAGCGCGCTTCGTTGCCTGCTGTAGATTAATTTATCATCTCGCTTTACAAGCATTCTATGAGTTTAATGAACTTTTAACAAGCAACCCTGCCCCGCCCCCCGGCCACGCCCACCGTTTCCTACGCTCACCGCTGCGTGGTGCAATTTTTTTCCGCCCAGCACATCCAATTAGTTTTCGCCATTTTTCCCTAGCTTTTATTAGCGCAATGCAAATATTTCTCTACTATTCGACCATATGGAACTCGTAGTGAAGTCCGTTTAAATGAAACCCTTTGTGAAGTTTTTACACAGACATCAAATGGCTAACAAATAAAGTTATTTTTATTTATTTTATGTGGGTGTCATTCGTTTATTTCCTCTGTAGATTTAAGTAAAATAATTTGAATATTTGCAATCTCCCATGTTTTCTTCAGGGATGTTAGATTAATTCCAACATAAAATACAAAAATTTAAATGTCAGTGAAACGAGTCAAAATCAAGGGTGCAAAAAAATATATTTTCTTAATATTACCATAAAATGTACACCAAAGCACTAAGAGATTTCTCGGACTTTGCAAAAGCAAAATAAAAATCTCCAAAAAGTATGCAATAATCTTTAACCTCTCTCTCTCTCTTTACCATTCAAAAATCCCCAATAATTATTCAACAGTTTAATCCGTTCAATATGTGTATAACTTAAAATTTCGCTGTAATCTGCTTTCACTGTAGCCAGCGGGAATACGAATTTTTAATGAAACTTATTTTTAGTTATTCCGTGCAACTGCCGAGATGCGTAAATATTGTGAAGCCACTCAAAGCTCAAAGCCGATGCCGCTCATTAAACTTTAAAAACATAATTAAAGTTTTAGCCATACATTGTCGGCCAAGTCCCTGGGGTGAATTGCCGCCCCGCCGGCATATCTGCGACTAAAGGTCTGCTAATGCGCGCAGCTTTCACGCGCCCAAAAGGTAATTAAAGTGCTAATAAACACTCGTTAACTACATAATAACCTTGCCGGGTCAGCAGGATGGAAGGCCCAACTAACGCTACTTATCTGCAAATTTACACCCGACACGAGTTCTGTCCGGGCACGCAAGCCCGGGCCCCACAACACGTAGTGGCACCGAAATTTGCCAAATTTATGTCTCAAATATTCGCACACGCACCTACGAGCCAGGATGCTTACGGAAATAACGAGGCGAGCTCAGATGCTGGCTGCTTTGCAGCTCCCTATTACCCGAGTACATTGCTTATTATGCACCCAACGTCGCCTCTGAAATATGAATTACAGGTGAGATTTAAATAAATTAACTCACGCACAGGCGGAAAAGCCAAGAGTGACTACCCAAAACTGCGCAGCCCCCAGCCAACATTCGAACAGGGAATGTTGAGAACTTTCCCCTATTCCTTCAACTTTCGGATGCTTAATTGTTACTTTGCTCACCCAAAATGTAAACTCTCTTTTGCCTGCTTATTATACTATAATTCTAAGCTCACGAGCAGTCAATTTAATCCATAAAGTTCTATCCTTAACGAAAGGATTCAAATATTTCAAATACTATTTGTTTAATAAGTGCTCATAATACCTATCAAAGCACTACTATATTGTGGATAAACTTCTATGTTAAAGTATTATGCAATTTATTTCTTCATTTTAAAGCAAAAAAAAAAAATAAATAAATTCAATCTACATTGAGAAAACGATTTAACTTCTTGTTAACTTTTTTGTTTAATACTGCTCATAAAATATACCATTGCATTATAGCACCTAGAGAAATGTTCGGTTTATACGCAATTAAAAAATGTATAAATGTATAACTTACTCGGGCAGATGACTTAGTTAGTTGGGCCCTAACATTGCAATCAAAAATCAGGCGAAAGTCATTTATTATAAAAAACAATTAAAAGAGAACTTAAATACAATCCTATATTTCACATTAAGTTCTGCAATGTTTTATTTGATTTATAACCCTTCGTTAAACCCAAACTGATTAATTAGTTCCCATTAAATGGCCAGGTAGGCGAATTCGTTTTAATTGATTTAATATAATGGGCACACCTTTCGGTTACATAAATTAATGTGAAGAGGGCTGACCTGCAGCAGCACCCTATATACGTATAACCCATTAAGTCGACCCAACACTTCAGCCCAAACACAACACGAATTTTAATTAAAAATGTTTTCGAGTGTTTTTTGTGATTATGCAGCCAAAAGCGGGTCGGAATTACCCATGTCCTCGAGCTTGGTGCCCGACTGTTGGGGCTCTTGTTCGTCCTTGAGTAATTCGTAGGCCCGCCCGGGTGTATTTTATAAATTATGACATAAGGTCTAATAAACTTGGAGCCGAGCGCAAATTTGAGATTAAAGTGCTGGCCCAAAGTGTCAACTATTGAACCTGAATGCGATCCTGTGTGGCGCCGGGCGAGGTATTCATTATTCAAGCCTATTGTTGGGCATTAAATATGTAGCAGGGAAAATAGAATGCCGGCAACGACAAACTGGCAACAAAGTTGTAGACCTAGTGCTATTGCCATAGCTCAGCCTGCGAGATGCTGTGAAAAATGGACGAGAAAATGCGGCCGGCTAGGAAATTTGCATAAAACAGGGGGAAAGTAGAGGCACGAGTGTTTGGCACATAAACACGAGGCCCACGAATGCCAACAGGTTAGAGCCAGGCGTAAACCCCTTTGGAGTCGCCCGCTTTCTCCGCCGCGCCGCGTGTAGCCCATTATGAGTTACAACAAAGCCCAGGTGGCTGGCAACACAGAAACGAATTTGCATAAATAACAAAAAACATATTTAACCCCCGCACGCTTTGACTTCTGCTCCCTGTCCGGGGTCACAGTTCATGCCCGGGCCAACTCATCCATGGGCACGACTATGGGCTGCAAGCTGGCAAACTTCGCCACTTTCCTTCCTTGGGTAGGTTTTCTTCTTTTTTATATATTCGATACCCTTGCAAAAGGGGGTTGTATGTGGTCTTGATCAGCAGGTATATTTAAAGAACTCTTTATGGAGTTTATAGGTAATCATCCATCATTATCAGGTACCATTAGGAAGATGAATAGGTGAGATATTTAACAGTCAGATAGTCCAATATGGGAAAAATTGGTATACTAAATGCGTTAGCTTAAAGTCGAATATATGTGGAGATACCCATTATATTATACCCAATAATATTAATACATTTGGAGCCATGGTTTTTTATCTTGTAGTTTAGGAGCACCTAAATTATCAAAAATATCTTTTAATAACTTGCAGGGTATTAAAACCTCGACCCTTACTTTTTTGCCTCCCCAACTGCTGCGCATAATTTAGACAAACGCATTAAGGAACCTTGGGCGCTGCGACGGTGTCCTGCTGTGAGTGTGCGGTAGCTATCGCATCCTTGGTAATTCCTGACTCCTGACTCAAGACAGTTACTGCCGGATTTGGCTTTCCGCTGGAGTCGCCCGGTTTTTCTGCCTCTGCCAAAGTATGCATGCGAAAATTGTTTGCGAAAATGTGGCGGCAAATATTTGGAATGAATGCAAAGCGGACAGGACAGCGACAGGCCCAGGATGTGCCAAAAAATGGTGTGCAAATAAAACAAAATTTGCCAAATTCCGTATTTATTTTTCCGAGAAAGTGCTTAGAGTGGCAAAATAAGGAAGGATGGTTTTTATTACAGCTACATATTTGTTTTGACGGAAGTAAGCAATCTTAACAATCTCCTGCAAATTAAGATATTATTTTTAATTTAATAACCAATATAGCTTAGCTGGAGAAGCTTGCGCCATTTAAAAAGAGTATATAATTGGATTTCTTCAGTGCAATTAGTTGGTTAGAAATAAAATCCCCTCTTGGCTATGAAGCTCCGTTTATATCGAATATTTTCTAGACATTTTTTCGTTCAATCTAAGTTTAGCTGGCACAGTTTGCGCCATTAAAAAAGATTACATAATTGGATTTCCCCAGTGAAATTAGTTGGGTGAAAATAAAATCCCATCTCGGCTATCAAGCTCCTTTTTTCCGCCTCCATTGCTCCTGAAAGCGTTTAATAGATGAGATCGCTATCAATAACATCTTGCGGCTACGTCTAGAGCTGCGTTCGGGGACCACTGTATCTTGGCCAGCTCTCGGCGACTTTAAACGCCTTTCCTATATTGATTGGACCCAAACACACACCGCAGTGCTTCGCGGCCCAAAGTTTCGTGTCTCCGTGCGGCGCTCGAATAACAAGCCAAAACCCGGCGATAATGTTGCTGCGGTGCGCAAAACAACAACGTGCAGCAGCAACATGGAAAACCGCAACAGCAGCAGACAGAAAGTTAGACTGGGTGTTGGGTGCAGGGGAAGCAATAATTTAATTCTGCATTGCAAATGCAAACAAATTTCACCAAGCCGCAGTTGCGAAAAAAATGAAAAACCAGGGAAAGGAGCTCGAAAACTTAAACCGCAGCCAGTGACAAAAAACGCAAAGAAGAAGCTGTGCACTACAAATAAATCGAACACACTTTAAAGATCATTTCAGGGGTTTATCATGATCTAGCATTCTTTGTTTTCTATGAAAATTATATATACCAAATCTTAAGAATCAAAGTATAAGTTTTATACTTAAAATTGAGAAGACATTCATCCACATATTATGATGAAAACAACGTATAAATTTAAATACAAATCAAAGATATAATTTGTTTCATGGAAGATTGGAACCTATAAATCATAGTATAAAAAGAGTATATATCTATTCAACATTTTCAAAGTATTATCAAGAACAATTATTTCCAGGAAATGCAAATCCATTTGAAATCAGTCTTAAGGCGAGGTTACTTCTTTCCAGTGCACTATGAGAAGCTGCTGGAAAAAGGATAACGCGACAAGGAGCAGTGGCAGCAGTGAGTGAGTGTTTATTTTATAGCCCGCAATGGAGTTGGCTGCAGCAGTGCAAAGCCCGGAACTCCGGATCTGCCGGAACCCATTTCCCACCTAACCGACAAACGCTTTGGCCTCCGCCGACTCCTCTCCGTTATTATTGAAGAATTATTACGAGATGGAGGGGCGGGCATTCCAGCTACCCCGGATCCCAGGATCCTAGCCTGGCATCCTGGCGGCACAAGTTGCCAGTTGCCAGTTGCCAATGCCGGCGACTAATAGTGCTGAGCCCGGAGAGCACAAAAAATATCCCTGCTGCCAGCGGCGTTTGTTTTCCTTGCCTCTTCATTTCTCCCTCAATTTATACATTTGCGCATAAAAAGCAAGTGTAAAAGTTTTGCATATTCATGGCGCTTTAAATGTCGTCGCCAAGCCACGAGGACGGCGACGTCTGAAGTGCAGCTGCAGCCACAAAGGCAAAAAGCAGTGCTGCAACTAGCATAAAAAACAATAACCAGCTGCTCAAGTTAGTTATGTTAGATACCCTGAAAGCAAGGTGGTGTTTCCTTCAACACAAGGTCACAAGAAGGATATTTTAACAAATTATTAAGTATCTTAAAACTATGATTTTAAGAATCATTGAAAATCATCATTGAAAAACTAAAAATTTAATCATAAAGGCGCTCAATCTTAATTATTTTTAGCATTCAATTTTATAATTTTATCAAATTTAATACTAATTTTTTTAGGAGTTATTTTTATAAATATATTTAAAAGGCACTATTTTTTCTCAGTTGAAAATATATAATTAGTTTAGTTAAATGTATGATATCGAAAGATATATTAAATATTATTTTATTTAAACGCATCACTTGAAAATTTCAACTTTAAACAGTTAAAATTATTAATAGAAAATAATATAATATATTTCAAAATATGTTTGTAGTAGTAATAAATTTTAAATAAATTGTATATGAAATAGTTGGTAGATGATCGTCAAATTAAATGGTTTTGACGTACCAAAAGAATCTCTTAAAATGTTTTAAAAAAAATGGTTTTCAGGGCTTAGTAAAGAGTATCCGTATTGTGGCTTGAAGGCAAATCGAAATACGCATATCTTTCGCAACGCATTGCTGTGTCATTTTCCAGTGTATACATGTACGAATAGATTCCCGTCCTGGGCTTCAGATTGGCTTCAACCTTAAACTTTTTGTGCTGTTGCATACCGCAGTATCAGCTGGTGGGAAACCTGGAGGGAAATGGAAAAGCCGGGCGTCAGTGGAGGCAACAGCAAAAAGTAATAACATCAACCATAAAAGTAGCTACATCAGTTGGCAGATGGCAGCAACCGGGGGACAGGCCGTGCTCAGTTAGCTGGACGGACAGATCCACCGAGGGGGGCTGGGATACCCCACTCTCAGATACGTATTTATACACATAGACAAGCGACTGAGACTGCCGCAGACATATTGTGTCTGCAAAACTTTGTTGACAACAACAAGAAGTGCAAACAGATGGGGAAAAGTGTCTCGGTTTTCAGTTCTCGCCTCGCCCGATGCGTGATAAAAACCGCGCAATGAAGCGGATGTGAAAACAATGAGATTATTGCCTGAATTTATGTGAGCTCTATGAACTCGTACACCCGCCCGGCTCCATTTACATTCCCCGTTCCGCCGATTGGAGGCAATCTTTCTCTTGTAATTGCCGACATGTCGGCACATTAAACGGCTATAAAACGGCAAACAAAACTGGCAAATCAAAGGCAACTTGTCCGCATCAGAGGAGAACTTTTCTAATTTATGGCCATTTGCGTGGGGTGTGTGCACTGTGCAACAGTTAAGCGCCACTGCCCTCTGACCTTATGTGTGGGTCTGTATGGCGCGGCCACATTTACATGGGCATCGCGATTCCCATCTTTTCAGCGTTCTCACCTGAGAAATGGCCTCGACCCCGGCTCCTCCTCTTACTGCTCCTCCTCGCTCCGGTTACGTGGCTCCACAATTTATCATGACACTAATGAGCATGAAATAGGACAAGGTTTATTAAATTTCCCTTTTAAAATGCGCACACGGCAAGTCATGGAAGGCCGGGAAGCACAGGTAGAACAGTGCAGCCAAGAAAGGCACCTATTTGGTTTTCCCACATTTATAAGCAATATTGTAGCGCTGTAAGTAATTTATACAGGGTTTTATTAATTTACCATATTTTCTAAGTTTTGGTTTGGTTTTTCAAAGTAAAATACTATGCTTATTTTTATTTATTTTACACAAAATTGTTTCTAATATCAATAATACTTTCTAAAATTAAAATTAACCTGGTATGTATGTTTTCAAATATTTTGAACTTAAAAAACGCCTAAAAACCCTCCTAAACATAACTAATGATAACAGAATATGAATAAAAATGTTTAATAACATCGTTATCTATGAAAAAAACATAGAAAACATAATAAATAATATATTACATTTAAAAAGTTTTATTAAATATGAATAAAATAGCAGTTTTAATTAAATATTTTATATATTAACTCAAATTGCTTATTTCAGGATTTTATTTTCCTATGTTTTCCCAAATTTCTTGATATGAACAGTAATTTATTGCTAACAAAAATATGTGTCTTCAATACTCATTTATATTCAAGGGATACTTGAACTGTCAGTGCTGCTGAGCTGTAACTAGGAGATGGCAACAAGTACTTTTTGCTCATCAGTTGCAGCACCGCAACGAGGACAGCAGTGGCGACACGAGTGTGGCGCCAGCGCTTCTTTCGCCGCCGACCGCCGAACAAGAGCACCACCCACCAACCACCGCCCACCACCCAAGAACCCACAAAGAAGGCACCGCCCACCTTTCCTGTCGCACCGCCAAGTCCAAGCAGCTGCTGCCCGGCGGGCAACAAAATGAAAAATGTCCGCAAGTGCGGAAATGAATCTGCCTCATGTTGCAATTTATTATGCCAACATAATAAATATTATATACAGTTTGTGTGAGAAATTGAAGAAGACGAACTCCGCTCTGGGGAGTCGTTTTTTTGGGGCTCCGAAGGAGAAGAAGGTCGAATGAGGTAGCTACGAGTCCACTGGGTGTCACAGTAACTTCCTCCTTGCTCCGTCCTTTTTGCCTTCTCGGGCTGCCTGTGACAGTTGGAGAAATGTCTCGGGTGGGCGGAACAGCCCACTTCAGATATTGTTTTTCCAGATCCTGCTCCTTGCTTTCCCGCTGCCTAATTGCGGCCAAGGAAAATAAAGTTTCTGGCTGTGCCAAATTGGGCTAAAGGAGCCCAAGTAAAAATATGGCAAGATAGCCGGGGGAAAACATGTCCAATGCCATATGGAGAAGTATGAGATACGACAATGTTGCCATGGAACAAGCTCTGCCAAAAATATTGCAAGCAGGGCCATGATAAGCACTAATAAATCAGGTCTACTCTCAAGACATGCAGATGAACCAGAGATCCCGAAAAATAGGGAACCGAAAAGTATTATACCTAAAATTATTTCGGTTTTCAATTTAAGTTTTAATAGGACTTATAGGTTAGAATTTAATCAGCTAAAGGTTTAATTAAATACTAATGATTTGAACCTTTATATTTTTTCTATAAATGCCTTAGTTTCCTGTCTTCTTCTTTTGCCATAGAAAATAAATTATTAAAATAAAATAATTTTTATAGATAACTTAAGTATGTTTAGTTCTGTTAAACAAGTATCTATAAAAAATCGATCTGTAAGAAATGCTTAGGAAGATGACACAGCCATTTTCTACACTAAAGATCAACAATGACTGGCCAATTTAAAGGAGTACTTCGTATAATAAGCTAAACACGTGCCTGCTAATAGGGTTTATTGCTCCAAATCGCCAAGTTCTGTTGATCTTTCCATATACGCCTACGCATGGGCCTTGAGTTATTGCTCTTTTTGCCCATCTCTTTGCCTGGAGTGAAAATTTCGTCTGCACGCATTTTCTATAAATCATTCAGATTGTCAACACGAAAATATTTCTTGTGCGAGCTGCTTGTTGTGCCCAGAAGGCGGAAGTGTCCGAGGGACAGGTGGATGGAATTGGGCTGGAAAAGTTGCGCGGCATTGTGATTTTGTTAGACGTGTCAACCCACATGGGTTTTTCCGTATCGCGTTGCCTTTTGTGGGTGCCTCTGCGGTCTGAATCCATTTCCCCCTCCTTCAACTCTGCGGCTTGCAGCTCTGTTTGCTGTTTTCCGATTGTTGCTGCTGCCACTGCTGCTGTTATTTAAGCAAATTTATTTGCCTGCTGCTGCCTCTGCTGCTACAGCTGTTTGCTTTTCATTTCCGGCCACGTCGACAAATCGCAGGGCAACCCGAAAAAGGATATTATCTGGTTGCTACATTGGTGTGGTGCCACTTCCCGTATTTGTCTAAATAATTTGCAAAACATTTTTCGTTTCATCGCTCTGCAGGCTGATTGTGTGCGAAGATTGCCCCCATTTTAATGGTCTTCTGAGTGGCTCTGTTTCCCCTCATATTTCTGTGACCTTTCATCTTGATCTCGGCCGCTTTGGGTCACTTCATTTGGGCCAAACCCAAATAGGTTGCTGTTGTCCACTCAGTTTTCCACTCACGTGTGCAAATAGAAAACCAAAACGGATTGGGCGCACGGGAAAAAATAATGGGCAATAAAAAAATATTTTTAAAGTATTTTGACTTTCTCCGAAGAAGTACCTTTATAATCCAGTTAAACTTAATCTATTTTGTTTTGCTTATAAGACTTGTATTCAACTATTTGAACGGTTATTCCTCAAATTCCCACTTAATTTATATACCTTTATAGTGTTATTTATGTTTTCTGAAATTCTTGCGCCAGTGTAATCCAATTCTAGTCAAATCCGTAATGCTAATTGCCTGACCAAATGTTTGTGCCTCCGAAATTTCCACTTGTCATCCAGAGATGATGGCTCACTTAACTCACGGGCTGTGACACCTACACCTGCAGTTAGTCGTTGAGAGCATGAAGTGGACAACGGGTCTGCTCTTGGCGGTGGCTCTGCTCACTCTGCCATCCCCGGGACTCGCCTCTCGGAATCTCACGGAGTTCATGGGACACCGGCAGAAGCGTTGGCTGATCTACCAGAACAGTGGATCCATGAAGTTCAGCATTGGTCCCTCGACCCCTATTCCGCTGGGCGATAAGGTGAGCTTCCGGTCCTGTGTGCTGTCCTTCACGCTCCAAGGTGGCTCCTACTCGCTGCCCACGTCGCCCATCTGGCCCTGGGACAAGTGGGAGGGCACCTTTGCCCGCTCCTTGGAGCACATGAGGCGGAACATCGAGCGGCACACGGCCAGTGGAGGAGTGCGATATGCCGACGATGCCAGGCTCTTGGTCTACACCGCTCTGGAGGAGTACATGGGCAGGAGCAACAACGACCGTTCCATGGGCAGGCAGTGCCTCCTACGGTCCATCTGCGAGAACGCCCAGATACATCATCACATCGGGGTGTTCTCGGAAATTATGGATATCGTACTCAGGTGAGGCAAATACTGGAAGAAGTGTGCCATTTAAAAAAATGGAATGTCTGAATTAATGCAATCAATTACGTCTTTTTATTTATTTATTAGGTATCTCTTTTTAATAAAAAATAATATTAAAGATTTTTTTCTTTAGAAATTTCTCTACAAAATATTTAAACTATATGAAATGAAATTATAATCTTAAAATCTTACGATCTATTCCAATTTTTGAGTGACTATATCCAGAAACAAAATATTTATTAATCAATAATAAAAGACAATCATAAATATTTTATCAGTTTGCTCTTGAAACAGTAATCTCATTGCCTGGATAACATTTTAAATAAATCTCTTTATTATAATCTCATTGCCTCATTTCATTTGAAATCTCTTTAACATAATCATCTAAACGTATATCATTTTAGTCCCGGCAAAGCGGATTTGGACAGCTCCTATCACGAGGCCTTCGCTGCCGGAAAGGCTGGAGCGAATTGTCTGGGCCTCTACCGGTCCTGTCCTCGGGGCTCCAACTTCCTCGACGGGCTTTTGATTGAGGAAGATGATTGATTTACTGCTGCTGCGGCGGATTTCTGTGCACTACGGAGGAGAATGGGGATCCGCAATAAAGTTTTCAGCCAAATCAAAGTGCATGTCTAATGGGTCTTGTCCTGATGTCGGATTCCGCTTGTTCTTGCTGCATAATTTGGGGCGGAAATGCACGGAAGCATGTCTGAGGGGCCAGGAAACTGTGTTGACTCGGCTCGAGCATGAGCATGTGTGCACATCGATGCAGGCGTACCAGATGCAAAGCGGTTTATGCGGGGATTTAGGTGATACGTGTATTCTGGAAAATAAGTGTAGATATTGAAAAAAATAAAGTGAAAACTCATTAAAGTCTTCTTTTCCTGAGAGAAAATCTTGTTAGCGAGAGAGTAATAAGAATATGTGAGTAACCAACATTTAAAAATATATTACTCAAACGCACTGTATGTTATTTAAAGCAAAAGTTAATATTTTTTTTAAAGCTGTGACTGATATACCTTATATTTAATTAGTTCGTTCTTCTAGGACCTATAGTAGTTACTTCCTAAAAATCTTCCTGTTTTATTAGCCTTTTTTCCAGCATCCCGGTAATGTCGCCCCATAAACACGGCAGCCGCAGACATTAGTTACCTATTCCTCTGCACCATCACAAGTTCAAACACCGCAAAGTTGTGCAGGACTCCTCCGCCACCGCCCCCTTTCGCTGCGCCAACTGCACTTTGCATGGCTCCTATGCCCCACTTTCTCCACTTTCACCCCCCGCCCCCTCCTTGCCTTTTCCGCCGCTTAGCTCCTTCGTTGTTCGCGTTGTCATAATCGCATTTGAATTAGCTGTGCACACAAGGCGCAGCTGGTGATGCCGAACAGGGTGCTCTAAAATGCAATATATCAATTTCTTAGAAATCTATTTCAAATTTTTGGTTTTTAAGCGAAATTCGAATGCAAAATGTTCCAAATTTTAATACCTATAGAAGTTTTTTTCATCGAGTTTTCAAAACTTTTAAGTTATAGTAAAGCATTTATTTTAAAAATAATGTATTATGAAATGAAGTTCTTCAAATTCATAAAAATTAAATTTAAAAAAATTGTATTTAAAAAAACTCATTTTTTTTTTTTAATTTATGAAAAACGTTAATAATTTGAATGATTAATAAACAATTGTGTGTAAGTACTAATTATTTTTCGGTTACTAAAAGAGCGTTTGTAAAAATACTACCATCCTTCTTTTTTGCTAAAATTTGTTTAAAAATAGCTTTTGCGCACCCTGTGAAAACGTCATCGCCGTCCGTCAGCGTCTGCGAGAGCCTAATGTGCCACTTAAGACGCATTTATTGTCTTTCGTTGTTGCTGTTGCTGTTTTCTGGGGGCTTGGAGCTCGGAGCTCGGCGGTTGTTGTTGGTGGTGGTGCATTTTCCATTTAATTGACGCCATTGTTGACAAAATGGCGGTCGTGTGTTGGCTTTCGCTGCGCTTTCCCGGCCCGAGTTGCACCAGCCACAAGCCATTAATGTTAACGGATTTTTCGCCCAGAAGCTGGGGCTGCCGGGATGCACTCGTGTTTCTGGTTTACCAGAGGCGGGATCCCCAAGTCGGCGGCGCTTGAGCGGGCGTGGCAGCGACAGGGGCGCAAATCACTTGCAATTAGTGTTAAAAATTCATCGGAGCACCAAGACGGTTCAGGTGGGTCGAGATTACTGCCAGCTTGACGAGTGATTGCTGTTGAGGCAACTGAAAAGTGCCATTAGCGTTAATCTACAAATTAACTGGATTTATTTAGGCCTTAGATATAAGTCTTTCGGGTCTCTAGAATGTAAACTGATTAAGTCTTCATAATTTTTTAAAAAACCATATTGTATTATTAATTTAATTAAATTTAACCATTCCCGTCCTTATAAAATATACTTCTAATTAATATTCCGCATCTACAGCATAGGCATCCAAGACACTTTCACCTCTTGGACAATCCGAATAATGCGATAAACAATCAATTCCGGCTTTTCCAGCGGCCAAGGCTTCCGTATAGGAAATATCTAAGCGCGTTCTTCCAGGTCTGAAATAAATAATAAATTATAAACATTTGTTTAGAAAACTCAAACTCTTTAAAAACTAAAACTTACGTGAGAAGAACGTTTAATAGCTCCGCCATGATACCCACATGGTGATGAACCTGGGCATTTTCGCAGATCCCGCGCAGCAAGCACTGTCGTCCCCGACCCACCGATCCACTGACCTGGTCCATGTAGTTCTCCAAAGCAGCGTAGGCAAAGGTGCGAGTGTCGTCTTCGTGGGATTCATCCAAGCTCCTGATCTTCTCCTGCAGCGAACGGGCGTAGAGCGTCTCCCATTTGTCCCACGGATAAAGTGGAGCCGATGGCAGTGTGAATGCTCCAAAGTGCAGAGTATAATAGTAAACCAAGCCGCGCCAGACGACGGGATCCTCCAGTTGGGTGGCCATCACGGGACCCACCACCAAACGGATGGTTCCTCCATTCCTGTAGATCAGTTGATATCTCTTCTGGCGGGAAAGCAGATATTCCGTGATATTTTGGCCAACTGAAAGGTCCACCACATCGTAGGCACTTCTAACCAGAGGTAATAAGCCGGAAAACAAGTATATCCAGTCCACCAGTTGCATTGTAAATCGACTGGCAGTGGCACAATACTTTTCGAGAATGAAGGCCACTTAAATCGGCACCGATCTGCGCTGCTTTACGAATAATGAAGTATTGACCCAGCCACTTAGCGTTCCCAGAAAATTGGGTTATAAAGACATCCAACTCTCTTCGTTCTCCATAGGTAATTTGGTAAATAAATACAGAACATACGCAATCTGAGTTAACTGATAGGAATTTCTTGTATTTTGACCTGATATGTAAAATACATCCGGAGACACAATTAAAATAAAAAAAACTTTTAAAGGGATTTAAAAAATGCTATTTTTAAATTCAGATGTAGTAAAATACTAATCCACATTTATCTTGGATGTGTATTAATCTAAATATTTTTAGAAATCGACTCAGTCTTCCGTCTAAAATAAATTTTTTACAAACGTAATTTAAAAAAGGTTAAGCCCTTTTTATTTAAATGATAGTTCTAAAACCTTCTTATTTAAATATGCAATAAAACATTGCCGATTGCGGTAAGCATTAATATGTAAAATAAAAATTTTAAAAAGTCTTTTAATTTGAGAAAGAAATTGGAAAACAACTATCAATATCAATGTTTCCGCCAAAATTTAAATTTTCGAAAAAGCCTATCGCTTAGAATTCAGTTCCGATATTTTTCGAACTCAATCTTTGCCATTTCGCAGCTCGCGCGCATCTGGTCACTCTAGTATTATTAACTAATAAAATAAACAATAACATAACCCCTGGGAAATCTTCGATTTTATCCACCGCAATGAACGCCGTGATAGCGCTGTGCCACTTCTGCGAGGCGCACGGGCCCTGCGCCATCTTCTGCACCCAGACGCTGCGGGACACGAAGCTGGAGGACCTGCCCCTGGAGCAGCAGCAGCAGACCCAGAAGTCCTGCTCCGCCTGCAACTACTCGATGGGCAGGAACAACAATGCCATCTACAGCAGGGACACGGAGAGCGGGGCCACCTTCGTGAGCACCAAGGTGGCCGTCCTGGCGGAGGTGGCCAATCTGGTCAAGCAGGCGGCGGTCCTGAGTCTCAGCAATGGCACGGACGCCAGCAAGGATGGGGAGTTCGTGTTCTTTGGCGACTCGGCCAGGGGCCACATCCTGAGCCACACCTTCAGACTGAGCGACCTGCAGGCCCGCGGCTACTCGCAGCTCTTCTCCATCATAGTGCTGATGAAGGACAAGTACTTCCTGCTTAACATCAAGCCCTTTCTGGCGGAACACTTGAAGAAGGTGTCCACGGAGCTGCAGGCGGCTGCCAAGAAGACCAAGGAGACGGAGGAGTTGACCTACTCGGAGAGACAGAGGCGTCTGTCCGGCGCCCAGTTCCTGATGCACACCTCGCGCTCGCTGTTGGAACTGACGGGCGAGGAGCACATCTTCGCCCAGCTGCACTCGCACTTCTCGTGGCTCCTGTTGGCCGGATCCCGCTTTCTCACCGAGCACGTCACCTTTGGCAATCTGCCGTGGCTGCCGCCACAAAGTAGCGGTCGTCCTCCCGCCCAGCGACTCACCTACAACAGCTCCACCCTGCCCATGATCGAGAGCATCGACGACCCCGATCTGGAGGAGTTCTTCTCGTTGCGACATCTCAAGAGTGTGGTGCGCAAGGAGGAGTTCGCCACGGTGTGTTATTGCGCCCTGACTGGAGTCAAGATTGTGGTTCGTGGGGATCCACGGAAGACCTTCCGGTTCATGGTCTGCCTAAAGAAACTCCTGCCCGAGCCCATGCACAATCTGATGCGGATTGATGCCCAGCATCAGCACTCCATCAGCTCTGAGTACAAGATCATATCAGTGTCTAACGATATAGCTGTTCCCATGGCCAGTAGCTCGGTATTTCGTATCGACTTCCTGGACAAGCACGTCAACGGTCACGAGGTGTCGGTCAAATGGCCAGGAGAGCTGCCCAGAAAATGTAAGCCCGGTTTTGAACACTATTCCTCATGCAGATCTTTTTAGTTATTAAATACACTTCTGATAACTACACAATTTCTTTCTCTTTAGTGCCAGATCTCATGGTTAAACTTCTGAAGGCGGTGGAGGAGAAGAACTTTACAGAACTGGTGCTAAACAAACAGACCAAGGTGCTCATCGAAGAGTGGAAAAAGTAAGTAACCTTACTTATTTAATGAAATATATAGACCTTAATCGATTTACCTCCTTCAGCAAAGTGACCTGCCTCAACCATGCCAAATCCACCAGCGTCCAGGGCAAACTGAAGAAGGTGCTCGGCGTGCAGCCACAAGATCAACCGGTAATCAATTACTGGAGCACGCACCTCCACTAGGATAGGAACACACCACATAGAGTTAGGACATTCGTTTTCACCTTTTGGAATAAAACCTCTTTATTGCCGCGCTGCTTAAGCGACGACGAGAAAAATCAATATCTTAACCAAAAGGATGCCGAATCCAGTCCAGTCAGCCAGCCGCTTACTTCTTGTAGCCACAGCTGGAGCGGCGACCACGAGCGCGCTCGAACTTGCGTCCCTTGGAGCGGACATAGGGGCGGGTGTGCGAGTGGGGCACACCGGGAGCCTTGCCGAAGTGCTTGCAGGCGGTGCGGGCGGTACGCCTGCCCTGCAGCAGCAGGGTGTTCTTGCCGGTGGGCGAGCGGAGAGCCAGTTGGTCGAAGGTCAGAACCTCACCGCCGGCCTTCAGGATACGCTCCCGAGCGGTCTGGGTGACGTGCAGGGCGCACACGGAGAGCTTGGGCACCACCAGCAGGCGGGCATCATCGGTGACGGTGCCGACGACCACGATGGTCGACTCAGGCTGATTGGCCGCCTTGAAGAAGCGAGCGATGCGCTGCAGCGATAGCGGTGGGCGGTTGATCTTGCTCATGAACAAGCGCTTCAGGACGATGCGGTTGAACTTCTTGTTGGTGCGGCGCTGGAGGAAGCGGTACAGCTGCAGGGACAAACGGATAAACAGGAATTAGTCAAGGCACTCTCTAATAAATCTTCGGAATCTTATCCCTCACCTTGACCAGCAGGCGCAGGTACACATCCTGGGATTTGGGCTCGGTTCTGCGAACCTTGCGATCGTACTTGTGGTTGATATCAATACCCTGCAAGTGAAAAACACTAATTAGAGCCGATGTTTTGGACCGGGAACGCGGTTTGCAGGCATCTGTGCGAATGTTCACTGCATTTTTGAGCACTTTTTAAGTAATCTGCTTATCGTGTGGTGTTTTAATCTCACAAACTAGATGCCGCACACAGATAATTTGTTATTTTTGTTGCATTTTATCGCCAGGAAGCTTCACTGTGCACGTGGGCTGGGGCTCCACTGGCATTTGCAGGTTATTCCCCCGTTTGCTGCAATAATATCCGGCAGTGTTTGTCGGGAACCCACCATTTCTTCTGTTGAATGTACTAATCAACGCTAAAAATAAGAATTACACATTAATTTAAGCTAAAAACGTGGAGCATAAATTTCTTGCACATACCTCGCCGGAAACGAAAGCCAAAAGAAAGAAAACAGTGTGGCTGCACACAGCACTAACAAGACGCTAAAATATCCGCGCGTGCTGTTATCATTACAGCGTGCTGTTAAGGCGCAACTGGCTGCTATTTTTCAACTGGACAGTAACGTTTAAAAAATACTTCAAGCATAAATATAAATTATAGAATAGAGGATTATATAGTCCGAGCTGGTTTATCCAACGTTTAACTTCTGATTTAAGTAATAAAAACTGAAAACAATTTTTGGTTTGCATGATCATCTGGCAACGTCAGTCAAATTTTAACATTACTTGTCTGACCATAACTCCAATTAGAAATATTAAGGGGACTCGTAAAGATCAAAAGATAATCATTTACAGTTTAAAAACTAATTTTTAAATTCAATGGAACAAATATTTTTCCACCAAACTTCAAAGAACGTTTGTATTATATGAATGGTTAACTTGGGTACCTATGGTAATTATTTTAATTGGTACATAACTAAATTGTAAATTAACGTGTTTTTTGGCACTGAAAATATTCAACCGTTTTCGAACCATTTCCTCATAACTTGAATTCGATTTGAATACGAATTCAATGCACATTGGTAAACTCTTAGAAACTATTTTTACATCACCTGAACTGTTATAGTTAAATAGTTACTTGAACTCTGGCCTCAAAGAAAACTTGTATTAAACTAACTTAATAAAAATAGTGGTGATAATTTTAAACGCTCGCAACTGGAAACCAAAACATGACTTTTAAAGACATACATATATTATTTCAACTCAATATATATTCTACGTTCCGAATCCACATTAAGCCAATACTTACTCCAGATTTTCATATATATATTAAATGTGGAATTTAACTGAAACCATGATTACTGCGAAAAAACTTTTAATTCAAAAGTATTAAACAGGGAAATAATTCAATTATTTATATTAACAAAAAGCAGTAACAAAAATATAAATCAAAAAATAATTACAGATCAAATTAAAAAGGGGCGGCAACTCTTTCTTTTCAATAACTATTCATGATTTTCTTTCACTTCTCTGGCCACACTCTGATTTTGGTGCAATCCTGTTTTAGAGTTCTGTGATCCTGAGAAGCTAATAATAAGTTAAAATATGTCCGATCAGGGGGCCGTCGGCTACAACATAACCAAGGACCCGGCCTTGGCCAAGAGCCGCATCTTCCTGGGCAACCTGCCGGTCTGTACGCGGGAGGAGCTGGTGAGCATTTGCCAGCCGTACGGCAAAGTCCTCGGCTCGATGGTTCAGAAAAACTACGGATTTGTGCAGTTTGAGACGGAGGATGTGGCCAATAAAGCCGCCTCCGCCCTGCATAGGTCCACTTTCAAGCAGAACTTGCTCACCGTGCGCAACGCCAGCATAAAATCCAAGGCCGCCAATGCGAATGCCAAGAGGAATGCCAACCAGGGAGCCCAGGTCACGGTTCAGGGCGGGCTTGTTATGTCAGCGGCAGCAGCGGCTGCTGGTCAGCCCCTCATCAACGACTGCGAGATTATAGTCAAGAATCGGGAGAATACGTGAGTTATGAAATAAAAAATCCTCTCCTGATTTTCCTAACCCATTAACGCCATTACTTTTAGCAAATACGCCGAGTACATTGAGGAGCGGCTGAAGAACGCCAGCATGCGGGTGGATGTTCTGTTTCCCAACGAGGACGTCCCGCTGGGCAAGGTCCTGGCCAACATATCTTCGCGTGGCTGCCTGTATGCGGTTGTAGTAACTCCGCAGCACGAGGAGCACAATAGCATCACCGTAAACATTCTCTACGGAGTGGCCGCTGAGCATCGCAACATGCCACTGGAGGACGCAATCACTCTGATTGCCACCGACTTCAGACTGAAAAAGCAGCGTGATGCTGTCGCCCCACCCATGATAACCACGATGCACAAAGGACAGAGACGACATCCAGATCAAATGCAGGAACTGCTCGAGAGACTGGCGGACAATCATCCGCTGACCGCCTCGCAGTACGAGGTTATCCTCAAGTATCTCGAGGGCGAACGCGAGGAGCAACTGAAGCGCGAGGTGGGCGAGGCAAATGCCCTGGCCAAACTAAAAGCTCCCGACCCAGAGGTCGAGCTGCAGAAGAAGATCATGAGCATTATGAACAAGCCGGCGGTAACCGAAATCACAACCGAGCTCATGTATCCCACTTTCGAGGCGGTCAAGGAGGACAAAAGGCTGATGGAGCTGCTGGCCGACGAGCGCGTCATTGCGGCCCTGGAGAGCGTTTATAACTCGGATCTCAAACAGACTATAGCCGAGTTCTTATAGATTCTCGGTCTTTTGTAGATATAAGATGCTAGGGACACGAGGTTTGCAAAGCTAGGGACACGTCTTTGTGTCTTCTAAATTTGACGCGAAGAGTATTTATACTTATATAATTTTTTAAAGGCATTGAAGCCAAATTTATACGGATTCCTGGCATTTAATAAATGTCTCAACGATCCCCTAATATATTGGTTACAATCGTAATTAAAACACTGATTTAAAGCAGGAAGGCAGCCGGTGTTCATATAGATACCCGCAATTTAATAAATGTATGACGTTAACAACTAACAAAAGCAATGTTTCTAAGGCCAGGATCGCTTGGCTTCGTGCCCCTGGTACTTGCCACGGTACTTAAGACCCGTGACCAGCGTGGAGCTCTTGGGGAAGGCGGTCTGTCCGTTGAATTTGGTGTCTGTCTCGGGATTGAAGCGCACGTACTCGTACTGGATGTGCAGATTCTCCGGCAGCTCAACGCGCTTCAGTGCGTCCAAGGGGACAGTGGTGTCCACAGGTGTCTGGTAGAAGGCGATAACATCGCTGATGGTGAGCAGCTCATGGACCTGGGAATTAGGCACGCCGTGCTGCAATTCCTGGAAGCAGGCGTTTAGGAACTCGAACTTCTCAGAGAGACTGCCCAGCTGATCCGATTTCAACTGGAGTGAGGCGGCCACGGTGCGTATACGTTCAGCTGCATCCTTGGGTGGTGAGTACGGCTTGTGGGGACGCAGGAAACTAAAATGTAGGGATAAATATTCAAGAATATTGGGTAAACAGGTGGAAAGTACTGACCCCTTGGCAGCAATCGATTCGCCGACAGCAGATATAGAGCCGGTTTTGGTGGGCTTCGCCTTTGCAGCCTGGGCGGCCGAGGCAAAACTTCTCTGCAGGCTTCCCACAAGCTAAAAATAAAGAATCTTTTTATTTTAATTGAATAAATCATTATTTTGTACTCACAATTGGGGTTTTACGTAAAGTAGCCATAGCGGATGTGACCAGATAAAAGTATACCAGGGGAATGCAATAATACCAAAGTTGTGTTTACAACAGAAAAATACTAAAATACCGCACTGAGCATTGCCAGATTACAAAGATGATTTTTCAAGTTTTGAAAGTGTGTCCCGCTTAAAAAAAATTATACATTTGATCCAAAAACTGAAACATATAACTCAATAAGATTAATTAAAAATGAAAATATAAATCATTATTTAAAATATTTCAAATATTAAAAATATTTTTTTAATCAAATACGACAAAAACGTTATTTCTTGGTACACAAATTTATAAATAAAGCTGTTTATAAATACAACAAAATTAAATTAAAATATGTCTAGACATATATAATTTGTAAATTAGAAATGACTTTATAATTTATAATACTATAACATTTATGCAGTGCGTAACACCCCTAAGCTTAATCCCGCCATTCGATAACAAAATCCTGGTTTTCGGTATAAAAAATCCTGTCCAACGGATTTGGTTTTTTCGTAATTTATCTCGATCGTTTTAAAACGTATATTTGTTATCACCTGATATTTGTTTAAAAACAAGTGGAATGGAGAGGATACAAGCGACTCCTAGTCCGGCATCCACCTACTGCACCTCCCAGTACTCGCCGCTGAGAAGATCTCAGCGCCTAATCGACAAGGAAAACCGGGAGTCGCAGAAGATCCTCCCAACTTGCCGATCTCCTCAATTGTTTGGGAACACTGAAGATGAGTATAGTGAACTTTTATTGCAGCAGGAGAAACCTCCGTCGAAAGTTGTCCATTTGAAGCCTGTCGATAAAGTAGTGCACCTAGGATCTTCAGAAAAAGTTGTCCCCCCGGAGCCATCCAATAAAGTGGTCCACCTGAAGCCTTCGGATAAGATTATCCACCTAAAGCGGCAGATTGAGATCAATAGTCAAGCGAAGAATAAGAATGAGGTACAGAATGCTGGTCCTACGAGGACTTCCCAAAGGAAGAGGAGCTATCAGGCCACCCCCAAAAAGCGGGGGCCAAAGCCCAAGCAACCAGGTCAGACGAAGCCTAAAAAACGTCAGTCACAAGTTCAGGACGATAATCTAGGGATCTCACCCTCTCCATCGAAGCTGCCCCTACAATATCCAGCACATTTTGTTCATCAACTGCCGCCCGCAGAGGACACTGCCAATCTTCGTTCTTCATCAGCTCCGGCCACCCATCTCCTTCGCTTTTCGCCAACACCCGAGGACACCCCAGATGCAGCGACTCATTGTGGACTTCTAAGCAAATCGCCATCGGATTTCGAATCTGATATCTCAATGAACATCTCCCTGAGTGACTCCATTGGCGAGATTTTCGGTACCAAGGATTTGAGCTGCATTCTGGAGGTGCAGCGCCCACGTCAATATATTCTGCTGGAGGATCACCTGCCCTCCTTGGCCACCATGCTGAATGTGGACCTAGATCGCCTGCGCAATGTCCTGGAAATAACTCAGGGTTTGACCCACGAGCAGATCCTGCACCTGCCGGTAAAGCAGGAAGTGGAGGAAACAGAGGATCAGTTGAACTAATATGGTCCGTTTTTCTTATAGTTAAGTTCCTTGCTACTGCAAATACAAAATGTTTCCACTTTGAATAGTTTTAATAGGATCATTCCAATTGACCAAGTCCAACATGTATAATAGTCTAGTTATTCCCATAAGATCCTTGTTGCTACAACTTAACATTTGAAATGTATCCTTTTCTTGTATATTTTAAGTGGTATTTAATTAGTTCTTTGTTTTGTTTTGTTATTTTGCCTTAGACTTTCAGAGTGCACAATTTTGTTTAAACCATTTACTTTGTTGTATATTTTAAATTACTAATGCTAAACGTTATCTAGACTTTATTATACTTCATAATTGGTTTGCTTTCCTCGACGACCATACAGCAGCAATCGATCTGGTTTTTGTATCTGTTACTATGCATTCCTTTGTTTACTGTTTTTTTTTTTGTTTAACGTATATACAACCGCGTGAATTTGGAGTCGCAGCTCCCTAGTAGTCGCTGTCGTAGCTGCCGTCCTGCTGCGCCTGCGTGGAGTCATCGGAGCGCTCCGAGGTGGGCTCCAGATCCACGTCCAGGGCGGTAGCGTTGGCCGGACAGCAGCTGGGATGGGCCATGGAGTCGAAGGCATCTTTGATTTGATTGTTGGCACCCTTGGGATCCAGGTCGGTGGCCCAGCTGAAGTGCATCAGCGCCAGATCCATGTTGCCCAGAGTCTTGTGGATCTTACCGATCAAATAGAACACTACCGACTCCTTGGGCACCACCTCCTTCAGCTCCTCCAGCTCGCGCAGCGCCTCCTGGTACTTGCCCAGGGAGAAGTAGATGGAGCCGCGGTGGAATCGGGTCAGCGGATTCTTGGGGTCCAGCGTGGCGGCTGTATTCAGCGTTTGCAACGAAAGATCCTTCTTCTTCATGTAGAACTGCATGGCGCCGATGTGCACCAGGATGACCGAATTTTGCGGATTGATTTTCAGAGCCTTCACGTAGTGGATTTCGGCCAGCTCGTACTTCTCCTGCTTCGAGTAGATGGTGCCGATACCGAACCAGGCGTTGTAATGCCGCGGATCTCTGACCACGGCGGCGCGGAAGTAGTCCATTGCCTTGTCAAACTCCTCGGTGAGCACGAGCTCGTGGCCCAGCAGTGTGTAGCTGTAGACAAAGTCGGGATCCACCTGGACAGCCCGTTTGAAGAACTTGATGGCTGTCTCGTGCTCCTTTTGCAGGGAGAAGCAGTTCCCGGACACACACCAGGTCACCGGGCTGGTCTTGTCCTGGTTGATCAGATCCTGGGCCAATGCAGACAGCTCCACTTCCCGCTGCAGGTGCCACAGAGAGGAGGAGTAGATCTCCATGTAGTCCAGGCGACAGGGCTCCGCCTTGTGAATGCCCTCGAAGATCGCCACCGCCGCCTCGTACTCGCGCATCTCGTACCTGGCCAGTCCGATCAGCGACTGCACCCAGCTGGACTTCAGTTGGTGCTTTGGTATCGTCGTCTCCAGCTGTTTAACGGCCGCCTTGCACTGGAAGTTGGACAGCAGCTGATAGGCTTCGGCTAAATCCCGCAGCAGGGCCATCAGTCCATCGGCCGACTGCTTCTTGAGGCCCATCAGTTGGTGGGCCATCGTCTGGGCGTTGTTCAGGCTGTTGTTTAACAGGACCTTGGCCTCCTCAGCGGCACTGCGTCCGCCGCTGTTGTTATTGGCCCCCGAGGAAGTGATGGTCTCCACCTTCTCCTTTCGCTTCTCCAACAGGTGATGGGACTTCTCCTCGATCAGTTCGTTATTTAGGCAGATCTTGGTCATGCGTGACTTGGTTTTCCGCGGCGGCGAGCGAGGCTGCACGAACTTATTGGCGATGTTGGGCGATTTATTGTTCTCCTTCACCGAATAGGAGCTGCTAAACAGCCGCGAGCTGCGACGCACTGCAGCATTTGGGTTGGGCGGCACATTGATGTTGCCGTTGTTGCCCACATTATTGTTGTTTGGTGTGCGGGGCGTTATGTTTCCGGCTTGGGTAAAGACGGCGGGTTTGTTAAGGCTGCCCTCCTTGCGATTGATGAGCCCTCCGACGTGGGTCTTCAGCTTCTTGCCCATCATCTTGGGCTCCTGGTTGACCTCGACCAGCATCTGCGGCATTGGCGAGTAGTTGTTCATCACGGGCGTGTGGTTGCCGATGAAGGAGCCATCGTTGCCGGTGCAGGGACTAGTCAGCGGCATGATGCCGAAGCTGGGAGTTGGCGGTGAGATGGCCGAAAGGTATTTGAACTGCTTGCGAAAGGGTGTGCCGCTGCTCATGTCGTACAGCTGCTGGTGCTGCTGATGCTGGCCGGCCGAGTCCTGCGTATAGCCCATGGGCGTGTCCTCCAGCATCGCCAGCATGCTGGAGTTCTGCACCAGGCCGCCGCGCAGCATGCTGATCGAGCTGTTGAGATTGTTGTTATTATTGTTGTTGTTGATGGGCGTCACCATGTTGCTGTTGTGGTTCTGATTCTGGTTGACCTGCTGCGCCTGCTGCTGGTTCTGTTGCTGCTGATCCACGGGCGTGGTCAGGATGTAGTTGGAGATATTGCTTAGGTTGGTAATCAGGGACTGGCGCTCCTGCTGCTGCTGGCTCTGCTGCTCGGCGCCGAAGAGCACCATGGCATTGGCGTTGGCGCTGCTGCCCTGGCAGGTGTTGAACACATCTGTGCTGTGGATCTGGAATATGGCCGCCGCATCTGTGTCCTGGCCCAGCAGGCACAGATCCGCGAAGGCGTGCCACATGAAGGGGTTCAGCTTAAGGGCCCGCCGCAGGGCACTGATGGCCAGCTTATTGCGCTCGGTCCGCACGCAGATCTGGGCCATCAGCTGGTAGGCGAAGCAGGCCAGATCCCCAAAGTCTCGCTGCAGCTCATCGCAGTTCTTCGCGTCCGCGAATCCGGTCGAGATCAGGGCGCTCTCCGCCTCAGCGTACTTCTTCAGCTCGTAGGCGCACTTGGCCTGCAGAAAGCGACACTGCGGCGAGCGCCGCGTCTTCTCCTTGAGCAGCCAGTAGGCCTGGTGCACCTGATTGGAGCGGAAGTAGCTGGTGGCCAGCAGGAATATAGTCTCGTCGCTCTCCACTGAAACGGCACAAGAGAGGCGAAGGGAAAATCAGTGATGTACACGGCAAACCAGGAAGACCTTGACCTTTACCTTCCGAGCACAGGCGCTCCGCTAGGAAAACAGCATCCTTGAAGTCGTAGTAATTGAGGCAGTGCCATATGGCGGCCTTTGGGGGAAAAAAAGAGGAAGAGAGTTTGTTTTAGAGGCCAGGTGGACCGATGAGCTATTGATTTACCTGCACGGGCTCTTGAATCATCATGTCTGGGGCGGTCTGGGCGACTTTCTAGGGGGCTCTATAGATACACGCTCTTGTGGCTTGGCGATAACTCTTGGCTTTACAATAATTCAAACATGCAGTGTGTAGAAATCAAACAAATTATCATGTCGCCACCCGCACACGCTTCTCTTAATTTCTTGGTTTTTTGGCCAATTTTCCCCAACAATATCGGATCGGAAAAGTAAAAGTGTGGTGTGCTGTATTATGGATGTTGTATGTAACCCGATTGCGGATGCGGCGGGGTGCTGCTGCTGCAAGCGGTGATGGCGGTGTCTCTCGCTCCCTGACCACTCCACTCCACTGCTTTTCGGTCTCCGCTTCCACTTCCACCTCTTTTTGATATTGCAATTGGTTTGAGTCGAGCCTTCGCCTTCGCTTCGCTTCGCCCTCTGTACACACACACTGCGGACTGGGGGTCGGTTTTCTACGCTCGTTTTCGGGGCCTCGCTTTCGTTATAGACGCACTCGGTTCAGATCTGCGATTCGCGCCGACACTGGACTGCACCTTGGCCACATTTTAGCTACTTAAAACACGCTGCATTCGCGTTGCATTCCATTTTATTTAAAAACCAAAACTAAAATATGTGAGAGCTGTCAAAGTATCGATTGCACGCGACCCTGCCAATCGATTGTTTGGCTGCTTTGGTGAGACCGTCTCGCGCTGGCACGAAAATCCCAAGGCCATCTTATGGTTTTCGAAGGTGGGAACAATCTGATTGTAATAGGCGGTTCCCACTCGATTTTGTGTTTTTATAACTAAAAATTCAAGCATTTTTACAATTTAATAATGAACATATTTCTTGGTTTTGAAACAAGTGTAAAATAAAACCAATATTGCTAATGACTGTATGTGATCACAACTTTTGATTTATTATTTTACAAAGAGGAAACAAGAAGAGGAATTAAAAATAAAATTCTATAGGAATTTTTTAAATACTAAATGATAAATAAATATGCATTTTAACATTAAATACTTTAAAAGTAATGGTTTTCTGTTTTGAGTTATTTGTTCTTCAAAATTAAATTAATTAAATGATGAAGAAGCGAAAGTTCGAATTTCGGCCTTCCAGAAACAATTTTTACCAGTTACATTAGGTAGGACACATAAGGAAAATAAACATTGTTTTCCTTAATTAGCGCTTTTATTAAATACCTATTACTACTAGCTTATACGAGATTAATTGTATTGTTTCAGATCCTACTGTGAGTCGCTGGAACTGGAGCTGGAGCTGTCGGTGGACATGACCTCGACGTCGTCCTGGGCGCGCGTCTCCAGGGCGACCGTGTTCCCCGAGGCACCCATGGTCATGTGCAGCTCACCCAGATTCCAATTGAATTGGTTCTGGAAGGCATTGGGCACCTCGCCACCCGCTCCACTCCCACTCCCACTTCCTCCGCTTCCTGACAAAGTTCTCTGCTGCTCCGAGGGGATTCCGCTGTTCTGGTGGGTCACTGGACCGCCGTTGATGTTCTGCTCGGATTTGCCCAGTAGCCCGTTGCGCATCTCGATGTCCGTGGGATAGGGACGCCTTAAGTCGCCTATGCACCAGGTCAGAGGAGCACTGACCGCATTGGCGGAGCTAATCCGATGGGCATACTTGATGAGCTCCTCTGAGGAAACCGGCCGTTTGTTGGCCTGATTAATGCTGGCCAGCTTTTGGCGGGCCTGGAAGATGGCCGTGGACAGGATGAGCTCGGCGTCCTTCAGAGATTTCTGCAGCTTCTGGATCTCACGGTCCTGGTGAAAGAGTACCCTTAATTACTAGTCTAAAGGTTGTTTAAAGACCTTCACTTACATGCACCTCCACCTTGGCGCGAAGCTGGTCCATAGACTCCTCCACTTTGGCCTGCTCCTCCGCCAGTTCCAGCATTTTCCGGAACTCCTCGTCCTTGGCCACCAGCAAATCCAACAAGTCTACCAGCTCCGTGCTGGAGATCTTCTGGTGCGCCTGTTCGATCAGCTCCTTGGCTATCATCTCGATGTCGTCGATAAGGAGCAAGAGCCGCTCCTTTGTGCTCAGGTGGAACGACATTTCTGGCTAGTTGGTTAGTTTTGTGGCCAATAATTGCAATTTGTTTATTTTCCACACCGCAAAGTGACCGTTCTTGCCGGGCTGAAATATACCAAAAATACTTCCGAGCTGTAGTATCTTCGCGCCCAAAGAAATGCCACGTTTGAAAAATACCAAATGCAGATAAGAGTTGCCACAGCGGCTTGCTATATTGTTAGAGATGGTACAATTTGAATTTATTGCTTCAATATACACTCGCAAAAAAAATGTAAACTAACAACAATTTAACACAGTACTTTCTGTATTACGTATTATTCGCTTGTTTATTTCTCTTGTGTTACAATCGCAGTTACAATTTTAGCATAAAACTCTCTTGTTGATTAGCCGAACGAGCGGTAAACCTTCTCAAATATGGCAGATTACAATACTCTGATGTATCCTCTCGTTTCCTTCCAGTTTCTCTCTTAGAACATACAAACTAGCAAGCAACTTGCAGCAGGTACGTTGGGGGGCCTTGTTAATAACCGTTTAGAACTAGTACATAGTCTTACAATTAGTTAAGATATAAGTGGTTTATACGTTTCTATAGATATTTTTCGTCTCTCTGGTCGCTGGATCCCCTGATCGAACCGTATATAACAACAATGGATCAGTACCGCTGGCTCTCGCGATCCGAATACTTTCCACTCAGCTTGCTGACCGAATAGCGATCCGAGTAGGCATCATACTTGTCCGCCTTGTAGTTGATCTCCTGCGGCGTGTACCCAATGTTCTTCTGCCAGTGCCGCGTCCAGTAGAGATCCTCGTTTCGCACCTGGGAGGGCGTCTTGGCGTCCCGGAACACATAGACACAGTAGATCATGCAGCCGATCAGCGTGAGGAAGCCGAAGATCAGGAACACGATGCCCAGGATCCAAACGTAGAGGGGCTCATAGAACTGCACCACGATTACGAAGCCCAGGGTGACCAGGATCAGGCCCAGGTTCAGCAGCAGCATCAGGCAGCACACGCCCTTGACATTCGGACAAAATGGGTTCGGGGCGGACATCGTCTCGATCTTGGCGCCCCTCCTGGCCGTCGAGCGGGCACTGCGTCCGGTCTTCGCAGTGCTGGCCACCGAGTAGACACTCCGTGGAGCGCCCCGCGACACTGGCCGCTGGCTGTAGCGACTGCAATGAGGAGATATTGGTTAGATTTGGAAGAACCTCTTAAAGGATCTTATGACTTGCCTGATCTCGGAGGGCGCCTTGTAGGCGGCACTGGTGACATAGATGTCGCTGCCGGCGTCCCCGGCCTGGTCGTAGCTCAGGGCGGAAGGAGCACGCGGTGGCTGCCGCGTGGGCGGCGGACCGCTGAGCGAGCGGGGTCCCCCGTTGTCCGGCGAACTGGAGAGGCCCATCTGACTGTGGCTGTAGCTGCTCTGCAGGTGCTGGTGGTGGCCATTGGAGGATGAGGAGCGCTTCTTGCGCGACGGGTTGTACTGCGGCGAGATGCGCTCGTGGTTGAGGGTGTACTCCGAGTAGGTCCGCTCCGAGGGCGCCCGATGGGAGTGGGTCTCGTCGCCGTCGGTGGAGTAGCCCCGGTTCGAGTGCACGTAGGGCGGATCCGGAGTGAGGCGACCGTGCGTGGCCACATAATGGCTGCCCTTCAACCTGTAATTGGATCGCAAATGTTATCGTCGATTGGCTGCTAAGTGGCGCATCCGCGACTCACTTCTTCACTTGTCTCTCGTGCATCCTGCTTAAATCTCTTCCCCCGGCTGTATCTGTGTCTTCTGCTGGCTCTTCTCCTCTTCCTCGGCTGATTGACTGCTAATGGACAATGGACCCGGCTAGCAATTCCTCGAGGTGCCTGCAATGGGGAAATAAAACAAACACACGATGAGCTCGGCTTCATGGCAATTAGTTATTAGCTTTTAGCTTCTAGCTTCACTTTATCGGACAGCTTAGAACTTTTAATTAGAGCGATGAAAGAAACCCATAGTCGATACCATAACTAGTTCTATTGGATTTGAGAAACGCAATGTCCAATGACTTTTATGGTTTTGTGCTCCGTGCTCGTTAAAGTTTAACACTAAAATATTTATTATTATTACACTCAAAGTGAAAAACATCAACCGGGTCATACAAATCGAGGTATGGAACAAAAAATCCAGGTCAGGTGTAAGTGCTTGAAAAGAAGTCCTCGATGAAACTATTTTTACCATTTCGTTCTTTCAAGTTATAAACACTGTCATTATATATTTCAATTTATAGAATTTATTTTAGATATTATTTTCCTGTTTTTATTTTCGCCCAGGAGAGCGTGGGTGTAAATGGAGAACCGAGACAAAGGATCATAAACAAAAAGTTCTCTCGATAAGCCGTAAGAGGACAGGGGATGCCATTAATTCTTTTTGCAATCAAAACAGACCTTCTTTTACGCCTTGCCTTGCATAACTTATATCAATTTATGGGTCTCCAGCGAAGGACACACCCAGCTTAATGATTGGAACTGCAGTTCGTTGCACTTTCCCCGGCGTCCCGTTAAATTCGCCCCCATACCTTGACTCCCGGCCCACCGCAGCCACTCAAAAAGTTGGAGAAATTCGTTCTTTCAAGTTCATGGCAGGGAAATTGAAGTTCGTCCTTCGACGCCGTTCGCCAGCAATTTGTCACTTGGTCACGTAGTGCTCGGTTCTGGGTGCGTCACTCCAGCCGAGGTGACAGTTGATGAGGGGAGCGCCGGCGGGTTAAGGGCACTGGTTCCACCAGCCGCAAACTTAATCTCTGCCTGATGTTCCCATGAATCGGTTTACGCACCCTGGCTCCTCATAAATCAGCACTTTTATGACACTCGAATATGTCAATCAACAGGTAATGTGTTTAAAGGGGAAGTTGTCTTTTTTATTTTAAGTTTTCTAGAGGAATGTATATTCTATAGTTGTTAAGCACTACAAAGGCATATAGTTATTTATTGTTTTAATTGGAAAACCTTTACAATCTTTTAAGTAACCTTACTTTCTTAAAATTATAATAAATATCTCCCATGTTTTACAAATATATAGTTTTTAATATATCTATTAAAAATGCCCCCTTCTGGCTCAGTGTATCATTATAGGCTTGCTAAACTTCAGATCTATTTATGACATTCGAATATGTCAATCAAAAATGGCCTTATATGTATATGAAATCAAGAGTTCTTCTTACTATTGGGTGGGTTTTTAAAGAATTCTTACGAACCAGTTTGAGCAAACTGCCCATAATAATCACGTTTTTAACGACATTCGAATGTGTCAATCATGGGCAATTCTAATGAGGTATATTTTTGGTTGGGAACTTTCAATGAAATCTTCCAGGCAGTTGTGCTTATAACTTGCCAGCTTCTCTTGCAGCATATCATTAACGCCTGGCAGCTGATAAAATTGAGTTATTGCCTCGATTAGGCCAATTAAAGGGTGTCGTTATCTAGGCAGTTGGCCTGCTGGCATGGCTACACCGGGTCCTCCAGCTCCCCGTCCTTCCCCCCTTTAATGTTCCGCGGCCAGCCTTCTTATTATTTCAGCTGAAGCCAATTTCTGAGTGCATTTACATTTGGGCCCTGCCCGGCGGTCAATCGCGATACAATTGTCAGTTGGGATCTGGATCTGTGGATCTGTGTGGGGGTCTTTGCGGTTCGGTTCGGTTAGGCCCGGTCCGGTTCGCTTCGCTTCGGTCCCCTCACAGCCCTCACAGCCCTCACAGCCAACTTTCAAGTTCAATGCGGTGATTTCAGCGCCCGGGGACCCGCACATACACACACCGCATTTATGGTGTGGGCGGGAACGTCGTCAAATGAAAAATCGAATTGGGGATTGGGGGATTGGTGGTGCTTTGGAAAGAGCGACCCTTTCATCTGGTCCTGGGCCTGTGTGGTCCCCATGGCTCTGGGTGGGATCTGAGCCCGTCCAAGTAAGTATGGCTGATTTCTGACCACTTCTATCACTTGGCGGCCATCAAAGACTCGGAGCGACTTGGAACTCCCATGCGTCGGATTGCCACTCCGCACATTGATTTGTTTATGCGGTTTTTGGGGTTTGTTTTGTTAGGCCTGCCGCCTTAAAGCCTTCTCCTTTTGCGGCGGTGGCAAATGGAATGCGAATGCCATTAAAAATGTGTTTGCTCTCGCAGTCACCTTGGCCCTGCGAGGCCTTAACATTTAACGCCACATAAACAGCCTTAATAAACCGTGAAAGCCCCGAGAACTCGCTCGAGAGCATCGTTATCTCCGAGGACAGGAATATACGCACTATACTTATGAAAAGTACTATATGTACACGGAAAAACCCGTAAAAATATGTCGTTTGGATAAAAGATACATTCACTAAAAAAGAATACTATTCTTTAACGTGGACTGTGATCCCAATTAAAATACCATTAAAATAAAAGAGACTAATGTATTTAAAATGATGAATTACTATGGAAATAGAAAAGATACTTGTGTATCTTATGTTTTTCAAGTGAATAAATGTGTAACAAATAAATGTATTTTAAAATACTGCATTTGTGACACGAAGCAATCTTTGCTAACAAAACAAGAAGATTGAAATCAACAACTACACTTTTTTTGCAGTGCACTATATGTTTTTGCCCCATCGCCCGTAAAGCTGTTTAGATGGTCCAGGTTACACGAGATTTGCATTTTGTCGTTCGACCGTTAAAGAGGTGGCGCCTCCATTGTCTTCGATGGATTTCCCCACTTTCGCTGCTTCCGCCGGCGCAGTGGCAACAATGGGTTAAGAGCGGAAGTCGTTGCCAGCGAAAACGAGAAGTTAATTCGCGGCAATTTGTGTGTGTAACACCAACGCCCAGGTGAGAAGCACACGGCCACAAAACGAGGCGATTGACCACAGAAATGCACTCCACTTCCTCTCCACTTTTGTGGTCAAGTGTCATAAAGGCTGGGCGAACGACTTGAACTTGCTGTTTGGACAGTCGACCAAAACTTGTGGTCAGCATGCAAATTTCATGGCCAGAGCGCCATCATTTTCGGGGCGCGGTTTAGAAAGTTTTTCGCCCCGCTCGTAAGCCGTGGATGTGCCGGAAAACTGGGGCAAGGCATTCACTAGAACTGCAGGCCGGCAGCCTGCGATCGAAAAAAATCTGTAACACTCAACCGCAGTCGCAGCCGGGCGCCTTTCACAAAAAAGCTGGGGAAGATCGGAGGATCGCAGCAGGAGGCGGGGGTTATATGTTTGTGCAGACCATTGCCTGACCGAAAATTGCCAGTCCGCAGTTCGCCAATCCGCTATCCAATAAATATCCCCATAGCGCCCCCAGAAGTCGCTAGAATAAATAATAACACACTTTACCTTGTCATTCTGCGCATTTTGAGTTTCTTATAGCATGCATTGTACCATTACCATTCGATACGGTTGCGCAGTAAGTGATCTTTTAATATCCATAACTCAGCATTGTTTTCGGTTTAGTTTTCGAGTCATGAAAAAAATAATAGGGAATTGGTAAATTCAAAAATTAATTCGGTTCTAACAATCTATTGTAGAATGGTCTTTGTTAGAAGCCATAAAATAACTCTATATATTTCTTAAGAAAAATTCCATAACAATATTTATTAGTGTTTCTTATTCTTAAGAACTTAACCTCCAATATTTCTTAATGACAATATTGAATAAAAATATTTAATAATATTTTTTATGATCCTTTCCTTTTTCTTCCAACATACTCGTATTGTTGAGAATGGCACTACCCACCTAACCACTGCTAAACGTACGAAAGTCGTAAAACTTTGAAATTGCATTTGAAGAACCATTGGTTTTTATCGTTATCTGTCGAGTCGTTAAAAGCTTTTAACGACTCGACAGATAACGATAAAAACCAATGGTTCTTCAAATGCAATTTCAAAGTTTTACGACTTTCGTACGTTTAGCAGTGGTTAGGTGGGTAGTGCCATTCTCAACAATACGAGTATGTTGGAAGAAAAAGGAAAGGATCATAAAAAATATTATTAAATATTTTTATTCAATATTGTCATTAAGAAATATTGGAGGTTAAGTTCTTAAGAATAAGAAACACTAATAAATATTGTTATGGAATTTTTCTTAAGAAATATATAGAGTTATTTTATGGCTTCTAACAAAGACCATTCTACAATAGATTGTTAGAACCGAATTAATTTTTGAATTTACCAATTCCCTATTATTTTTTTCATGACTCGAAAACTAAACCGAAAACAATGCTGAGTTATGGATATTAAAAGATCACTTACTGCGCAACCGTATCGAATGGTAATGGTACAATGCATGCTATAAGAAACTCAAAATGCGCAGAATGACAAGGTAAAGTGTGTTATTATTTATTCTAGCGACTTCTGGGGGCGCTATGGGGATATTTATTGGATAGCGGATTGGCGAACTGCGGACTGGCAATTTTCGGTCAGGCAATGGTCTGCACAAACATATAACCCCCGCCTCCTGCTGCGATCCTCCGATCTTCCCCAGCTTTTTTGTGAAAGGCGCCCGGCTGCGACTGCGGTTGAGTGTTACAGATTTTTTTCGATCGCAGGCTGCCGGCCTGCAGTTCTAGTGAATGCCTTGCCCCAGTTTTCCGGCACATCCACGGCTTACGAGCGGGGCGAAAAACTTTCTAAACCGCGCCCCGAAAATGATGGCGCTCTGGCCATGAAATTTGCATGCTGACCACAAGTTTTGGTCGACTGTCTTTGAAATTGCATTTGAAGAACCATTGGTTTTTATCGTTATCTGTCGAGTCGTTAAAAGCGCAAAAGTTAGGATGCCGCTGGGAATTTATGGTTATTCAAATTAGATCAAAAACATAAAATGCAGTGGGGGAAAACACCCTTGCCTAATTGCGCTCGACCATTAAGTTTACTTGCATGTTTCGATAATCAGCATAAAATTTGATTGCATTGTTGGGAGCCGAAGTCGGGATGCTGATTTGCCCCGCTCTGCAAACAGGCTTGGGAAGCGGTCCTCTTGGATATGTGCCTCCTCCATATATGTATATACCGTCTGTGGTCTCGTCTCCGATCTTAGACATTAAGTAGCCATGTCTGCCGCGCGTTAATCGCTTTTAATTGCTAAATTACGCGCTGCATGGCCGACATTGCGACGAGACTCTGGAAGATGCCTATATATATGTGGTACAGCTCTACATATACCCAGGCCTTGGCAAATGGGCCTTAGAGTCGGATGCTGGGAGCCGGAGACACGGCTGCGGCTGTTAACACGCCGAAGAGCCGCCGATCTGGGACTGGCCAACACTAATGCGTGTAATTAGCCGCAAAAAAGCGGCAAGACCACTTAACTGATTTATTAAAACGTTTTTCCATTAAATTTTTAACCCTGCAGGCTATTAAAGACACAACACAGACGCAGAAAGAGGCCGCCGCGGTGCGCGGGGCATTCCGAAAAGGGCGCGCAGACTTGAAAAATGAGCAGCGATTAAAATTATTCAGTTGCCAGTACGATGGGCAAGATCCTGGACTCTTACCAAATACCATCTTATGTTATTCATGAGGCTTTGGCCTGCGAAAGCCAAGTTTTGGACGAAGTTTTTGGGCCAAACTTCGAACTGACATGTTGCTCAACTCCACCGTGGTGGTGGCACTTTCAAAGCGACCCATGGTAATCCAACAAGTTGGCCGAAAAATTCAAATGGGCGGTCAGTTGGCAAAACATTTTGACAACGACAATGGCCGTGCAGCAAATGGCAGGCCGCACAACGTAAACCCATGCGAAACCCCAAAAACCCAGGCCCCCGAACTTTCTAGCCATAAATGCTTGCTCACGTCGTCGCAGACGGGCTCTTGGCCAAAAGGCAAGGGAACGAAATTAATTATGGCCAAGTGCGGCACTGGGCGATGAAAGTGCGATAAAGATGCCATATTTCCTTTATTAATTTCTTACACACTTATTGCGGCGTTTGATGTTGCGCTGCGCCAAGTAAGCCATTATAATCAATGGCCAACAAAGCTGGCCAAAAGCCGAAAAGCTAGTAACAAAAAAAGAGAATCGAACACAAACGGACTCGAAAAGAGGGTTACAATTGGCGTCGTTGTTGTGTGGGCAAACAGTATTAAATCCCAACACTCGTGCGGAGAAAGTTGACTTGCCGGCCTAGGCTAAGGCCACTTCCTCCCAAACCCCCTCGCCCCCTTCTACTTTTCCCTTGATTCTTTTTTTTTGCAAGCTCACTTTAAAAACAACACAATTTTAGCTTGTTTTGTTTTTATTTTGGCCCCGCCTTGGGTTCTCCGCCAGCCAAAGCAAATGAAGCCGCTGGCCATCTGTTGTTCGGTGGCCAAGAGCCGAAGGTGTCCGCTGGAAGGTCCCTTTTTCGACTGCGTCACGTTTGCCACATCAATTTCAATCAACCTGACCCCGTCTTGCGCCCTTTCCCCTTTCCGCGAACGGGAATGCCAAGTGCTTGAACTTCGCACATATGACTCTATCTTTGGGCCCGTTCTTCGCAGCAAACGCAACAGTTGCCGGCGCAGAGTAATCTCTATGGTTGGGATTGTCTCTGGGTTCCCAACTCCAGGGAACAGTTGGATTCAAGGGCTTAGCAGTTGAGCTGGCATACTTTCGACACAAGGGTGTGCGGTGATTTGAAAAAGTTAAACATCATTGTTCCACACTTACTGGGAGATCAAGATAGGTAGATAGATTTACTGATAGGAAATAGTTCTAATCGATTTTAATAATTTGTTTTTCCTGGAAAAACGAATATGTTTCTGTATTTAAATACATTGTTAAGCGTTCTACACTACACTATACTCGATTTAAATTTAGCTGTTAAGACTTTAATATTTATATTAAAGCTAAGTTCTTTCATATTGATTCTATGATAAAATAACCTAATAACCAGTAAATTGGTTTTAATAAGAAGGGAATTACTTTTAGATATACTATAATTTATAAATGATATACTCACTTTTTAAAAAATTATCTATATATTATTAACAAAATTTTAAACAATAGTATTTTACAAATATTTATCGTTTCATTTACTTTTGGAGATAGAAACGCTTCAAACTTTGCCGAGAACACTTTCGTTTGCAGATCAATCTCATTCAAGAGGTTCCTCTAAAACAACAACCAGTAACTGCTTTGATAACAAGAGCGTCCATAACTTGAACGCCTCTGTTCCCGGCTCTCGTCACCCCTCCTTATCAATATGCGGAGGGCACTCCCCGCCGTTCGCACTTCATTAGCACACTTTTGCAACATGGCCTGGCTATGTGGGCGCCCGCTGCTTCCCTTCTGGGTTAATGGTGTCGCCTTCCGGCATAATTGCACTCCAGTGAAATATGTGCGTTCGTGAACGGAGCATAAGTAAATTGATTTTCACTTTGGCTCGAGTGCGGACAGGGTGTCGTTCGTTCTGGGGCACAATGATCTGTTCAGACGGGCGGACGGCAGACGGCGGACAGACGGGTAGATTTGTGGTCGTATTATAATGCCACCGCTGAGGCGCATTAGCCAGCTCTGCGAGCAGAACCGATGCAGATAGAGATCGTCAGGTGGCTCCACTTAGTCGGTGCCGTTCAGTACTGCTCGGTTCTAACTGCTAACTGCGTTCTCGAATCCGCGTGGATTTCTATCTGTGGCGCACGGTCTAAATGGCACCCAAAACAATGCGCATAATAAATATTCTTGGCGGCGGTTTTTTTCGGGGTAAGGTGGTGGCTCAGTGGTTGGGTTTTAGTGGATTTAGTCGGGGGCTGTGTTGGTAAACCTGTTCGGCTTATTTATGGGCAGCCAGCCAAGGCAGTAGGCAACCCAAATGTATCTGTATCTGTATCTGTTTGACTGCATGCCACCGCCGTACCGTTATACCTTTTGTTTTTGCCCCCGTGTGCCTCTTCTCTTTTTCGGCTGCGGCCTGTGCACATAATTCGGCTTCATTAATAGTTCAAATAACTGCACAAGTGCCGCGGCGAGCCATCAAAGGCAGACCCACTCGTAGCCACAGTGCGCCACTTTTACGACCCCATAAAGCCAGGGGCTGCTGTAATCTATCGATCTACAGACTTTCATAAAGATCCAATTGCAAACGAGCCACGGAATGCAAACACAGTCGAAATTCCCTAAGACAATCTAGGAATATTAAAAATCAAGGCAAAAATTATAAAATCAATTTATTTCCCAAATATCAGACTATAAATGTTCTTGTTGCTTCCGTTTAATGGCTTGAGTTGATTAAGAATTAGCCATAAAAGAGCTGCATGTGCAAGAAAAACTTGGATAATTTTCAAAAACTAGTTTTTGTGCAAAATTACTTCCTGAAAAGAATTTCCTAAGGAAACTAAAAATAAAATTCCAAATGTTATATGGAGTTAATTAAAAGATCCATTAGGACCATTGATTAGACTACTAAAATATACACGTATCTAAAGAGTAGTGCAAGAAAATGAACATTTAAAAGAGTCACAAAGAGTTTGTTATTAGAGGATTTAGTTCCATTGTAACCGTTGATTATACTTAAAGTATATACGAGTATATATTGATTATAATAAAATATATAGAGGAAAGACTTATAAAAAGGTTGATTTTATATGATCTAGAATATAGTTCTGATTTGCTACTCGTGGCATTTAGGTTCTATTGCTATTTTTGTTCATAACATAAAGAGCCAAATCAGAGGAACCTTTAAAAGAGTTATAAACATGTTGATTTTGGAGTATCTAGCTTATAGTTCCGATAAGATCTAGTAAGATTTAAGTTCCATTGATATCTTTGAAGATAAGTTCCAGACACAGAAATCTTTAACAGACTTATAGAAAGGTTGAATTTATATAATCTAGCCTGTAGTTGTGACTTGGTCTCGAGCTGCTACATTAATTTCGATTGCACAACTGGCTAAGTGCCAACAATGTCTGTAGGCACACTTGACCGGACAGAAAAAGTGGGAACAAATAGAGTAGACCTTAAATATCAAGTAATAAGCCAATCGACACATGGGCACATATGCAAACTCGAGGCCCGAAGACCAGATCGTGGCTCCACATCCACGTCCACATCCCCATCCACCTCGTAGTGTCCCCATCCTCTGGAGTCCGCCTTGGCCAGTTTGCATCGCCATCGGTTTCCCACGCTAGGCTGCAGCTGCTCAGATCGCGGCGGATTCGAGTGGATTGTGGAATGGATCGATGGCGATGTCGAGAATGCCCAGTTGGTGGCTGATACGAGTATTCTAATGCGCCCGGGACACGGATGGAGATTAATTAATATTGCAACTCGTTAAGTGGCGACCAGGCGACCAGGCTTTTTGCAATTCATTGTTTCACAATTATTCAGCGGTTTGGCGGAAATTCACAGCACCCATTCAGGAACTATTTTTTAGGCTTCCTGAGCAAAAAATCCGAACTAAAGTTAATTATCGCCTAATGTTTGCATGACATATCCCCAGTAATCTTCGTATTATGTGCACACCGATGACGCGACTCTCGCTATGGAGATGATGATCAGAGAAGAAAATAAACCAAATATGTTGAACCTAACGAATGTCCGCTAAGTATCAAACACAATCTTGAGAGTTTTTTGGCCTTTGTTGTCGGCTATTTGTATTTTAAGTTTTTCCCCATTCAGTTTGTTAGTTTTTTCAGTGCCGTCAAGGTCTTTTGGCGGCAAACGCAGACAGCGATTTATGGGAGGGGTGTTGCCTTTTATAATTTGGCAAAGTTATTTGGCCCGCTGATGTTGTATAATATCTGCCTCTGCTCGGAATACATGTATAATTTGGGAGCCACTCATCTGGCCTGCGAGAAGATCTGTGGGGGCGTGCTTATAGCCTCTGAGAAACTGCTTTAATGTCAAGTGTGGCTCACAGAACTTCGGTTTGTTTGGCATTGTTGAGACCCAGGGCTTAAGCCACTCGAGAAGCCAAAAGCTGTGTTTTCAACAAGTTTTTTTGCTCTAACCCTGCGACTTGATTGCTTCTCTGTTTCGGGCACATTTCATCAAATGCTTGTTCACTCAATTAGATGTCGAAACCGAGGAAACTGAGGACGCTGCCATAGCTTTCCAGGCGCATTCAGTTATGGATTGGGCAGTGAAGAGCTTTTGCATATTGAGCTTTGTTTATTGTTTGTCCACTTCTAATTGTTTGCCAACCAAGCAGAACACCCGGCCAGTTGGAATGCGATGTGGCTATTTATAAGATTTATTTGTGGCTTTTGCTCGGGGTAACTTTTGATTTTGAGAAAAGGGAAATGGGAAATAACAATACATTATATGTTGAAAATCAATTTTTTCCATTTAACTTAAAAATAAGTAAAAAGGTTGGTTCGCCGGTAATTAAAAGAGATTACTCGGTCATCTTATATGTTTTAGGTTATCACTAAAAATAATACTTTTCATTTCGTTCAGATTTCTATATATTATAAATATTAAAGAAGTCAAAATATGTATATTTTATATTTTATAATTAATTTTCTTAAAATGTCCTTCTCAAAGAATATGCGAATGCTTTGAAGTTTCTTCAGCAGTTTTTAATTAAACCAATTTAGGCACATTCTAAAATTCTATGCTATGCTATTATTTTATCCAATTTGTTTCATTATTTATAAATGTTCAATTTAATTTCTTGTGTTTGTTTATTGGCATTAGTAGCCAACACCAATCCGATCACATCATTATGTATGCTTTTATTTTTATGAAATTCACATCTTTGTACTTAAAAAGCCAAAATATACATTTACATTCTACCATAATTTGGAAACCTAAGCACCTTTTTAAATTCAATTTACTCCCCAAAAAATATGCAAATGTGGGGTAAACAGATATAATTAAACCGCCAGTAATGGCGTATAAAATCGGCGATGGGAATCGAATGAAACCCATAATTTCGGTTGAGTGATACCCCAAAAACATCTTGGGGAACTCAGCTCTGGCCGAGCTCGGCTGCCTGCAACTGGCGGCCGAAACCGGTTGGCATCGCCGATTCAATAAGCATTCGACTTAGCATCGATCTGCGGGGCGATCGCTGATTTATATAGCCCGACTGCAGCCGCGGAATGTCAGATACTTTTTTGTATAATTTGCACGCAATGAGTGTGCAAGCGACACGAGGCATTAATTACATGGCCGCTCGTACATGTGTGATGACATCATAGGCATCCGTCGGCTTGCAGATTTCAATTGCAAACGCTCTCAAATGTCAAATGAAAGTTGCAGCTGGTTTTCAAATTCGTACCTGCATAATAGCTGGTTGGGTTTCTGTTTTTCCGAACTTTGTTGTCTGTCAGTTTCACACGCAAACACCAAAGATGAGGTGAGGATTGCGAAAGCTGGGAGTCTGTAGATAGTAACTGGGCTTTATGCAACCGACTTGCTCAGGGTGATTAGCTCTGATTGATTTGCGCTTTTGATGGTCCCTGGGCATTTGCATACAAGCTCTTCTTTTGGCTCGCAGCCGGGTTTTCGCCCACCACGTATACGCACCGTGTGCAGCTGCAAACTGGCCGTTTAAAACCTGTCCAATAAACCGCAACATTATGTAACTTTCGCTGCATCTCGCGAATGACGCCTGTGACCATGAGTAGTCAGTGGCCACAGAAAAGTTATCATCGCCAACTCTAATTGTTGCCGAATTCGGCGCAATCACGAGGACCCAACCAACAAATGTACAACTCCATGGCGACCCCAAAAGCCCCGGCACAATGGGACACAACGAAAATTATCATTATTATCAAAACATTGTCATCAGAAAAAGAGGGAAAAACTAGAAACACTTGGCCGCTGGCGCTGGTTTTGAATTTCTAGATGTTGCTGCTGTCCGTGCAACTTTTATTGGATGGCAAGCGTGCTAAGCATGGCTGGCTTTTAAGCATAAACATCGCCGGCGGCGAAGACACGAAAAAATAATACTGAAGAAAAATAACCCAGACGCAAAGCAAACCAAACAAAAACGAACTCAAGCCCCAAACCGAAAAGCGAGTTCTGTTATGCACAGTGGGTTGCATGGGAGGAAAAAATAGAAAACATAACTATGGGAGCTGCAGATATGCCTTAGATAAACCCGCAGCCATTCGAAAACGCTTTTCATTGTGCTGACGTCTGCGCTATAGACAGTATCGTTAGGTAAGGGCTTATGTCAAGGCACTTCACCGCATTATTGCCTGATGGCACATCACGATTGTCATTCGGGGAAAAAGAGAAAGCAATAAATTAAATGCATATACGGCCATTAAATTTCACTCATTGATCCATTTGGTATTGGCACTCGCACTGGTCCTGCCGTGTCGCCTAAGGCAATTCCACAGATTGCAGTTTTCTGCCAAATGACCAAAGTGCCTTTTCACTCGAATTTTCACCCGCGCTCCTTACTGGGCATGAACTGTGTGTTCGGTGTGTTTGGTCCGTTGACAAATGACATAAGCACTCCACTCCATTCCGGCCATCGAAAGGCGAACAAACCGTGTGCTGGCCACAAAAGAGCGAATCATGCTCATATAAGGCCAGTCTTTAGCCGCCGTTTGGCTGACATTTTCAGGGTCAACCGGTGCGTAATCAATGGAATCACCAAACCACCGAGGAACCGCCCCCGCAAACAGTTCACAGTTCAGTGTGTTGCGGAAATCGAAACCCAAGGTGGAAGACAGCCTTAAGATGCTCAAAGTGCAATTCCACTGAGCCAAAAAACAAATTGATGGCAAATAAACAAGTACATTGCGGCAACGCTAAGTGCTAAAATGACTAATCTTAAAGGATAAACTGTTTATTTATATTATAAGAGGTTGAAGTAATTAGATTCAAATTTTGAGTTTTTATGAAACCTTTTTTTCTGATTTTTCAAATCTCGTTTAAATGAAAATCTCGTTTTTAATTTAAATTAAAGTAAAGGATTATCTTAAATATGTTGATCGAATATTTCTATCCGTCAGTTTTTTGCTCTGTAAACTAAACTATAATCTCTTATTTTCCTATCCTATTTGAATAAAAAAATGATTTCTAAATTTAAACTACAATTTGAAAATATTTTTGATTTTTTAACCCTTTTTGTATTATTCATATAAGACTGTCTCAAAAATGTATCTAGAATCTACCTATCCCTCAGTTTTTCGATCTGTAACCTCGTCTATGCACCACACAACTTCCTCTATATCTCCCCATATACATGGGAATGTATTCCGCGGCACGGCTGTGGGCTGCAAAATAAATAAAAACACAAAAACTGGCTTACCTTCTCTACTCATTGTTATACTGTTGAACTGGCTGGTCGGTAATGTTTCCCTTATTTATTGTTAACGCTTTTTGCCAGCCACTGCGACAGGTTGTTAGTTTCTGGCTGTGGAACACATTTCATTACACTTCACTTGGCTGCTGCACCGAAAGCCGAAAAACAAACAGGGCAGGCGATGTGGGGAAATATGAAAAAATATTAATATAAATAAAGGCGATGACGTTGTTTCCATCAGAGATATGCAAATGCGTTGGTGTCTGTGACTGTGCTGCGTGTGTGTGTGTGGGCCAAAAACCTTTACTGGTTCTGGCCAAAATGCCAGCCAACACGTTAGTACGAGTACATGGAATAGATCGCGGGGTGTATGATATAATCGGAGCCATGAATGAATGAATGAAAGGCGTTGCAGCTTCTCCCAAGTTGGCTCGAATCGGTTCGAGGCGGCCCAAACACAATGGCCAAGACTCCCAATAGACTTCGGAACTCGTCTAACTAAGCTCAAATCTTCTCGGCCTAAGCTCGGTTTCAGTTTTTTTTATTTTTGTTTGTGCGGCGGCTCAGCAAATTGCAGCGCCATAATGAAATCGCCCATAATCTTGGCTAAGGCTAATAATAGCAGCAGGTTTTGGAGCTGGCCAACACACACACACACAAGCACACACTGCCTTAGACACAGATACAGATGGTGAGCAATTTTGGCCAGCACTCTGTTCTGTTTTTCCCGCTGGCCAGCAGATCGGGCGTAAACTTCACGCCGAAAAAATTCAAATGACACTCACGTAATCCGCTAAAAATAGTTGAATTTACTGCGCGCCTGTATCTTTTATTTTCGCTGGAGTACAACTTGGTCTCTTGCTATTGTATTGCTTGGCAATCTCGGGGATTGCAAATGCACCGCGGTCCGGGAAAGAATCGAAGCGAACGCGTCGCGATCTCGGCTCGAACTGATCGCTGGGTGGGTGAGTGGTCTAAACTGGTCTAAAACGCGACCCAAACCGGTTTCGCTCTTGGCCAAGACAATCTCCAAACGGCTGGGCAGCTCTTTCCCAACTTTTCTCTCTAAGTTGCGGCTGTGCCGGTCTCCGGTCTCCGCCATCTGCACTTTGCACTTTTGGCGACTGCATTTTGTTGTCAAACTGCAAAAACTGCATTTAATAACCGTTAACCGAAACTTCTGCAACACGTGCACTGCATTTCTGCACGGAAAAAAATTATGGGACTTACAAAACGTTTCTTAAGCAGTTGATAAGATAAATGCAGAGCTTTACATGACAAAAGATTGCATCTACATTTTTTTATCTCATTATGAGTCTAATGCCCTTTTCTCATCCGCTGATTAAACTACAAACATGGTTTTTAATGACAATAGATTGCATTTGAATTTTTTCTTCGAGTTATGGTATGTTAAGTCTATAAAATGTAAAATCTGTTCCCTTTATAAGTTTAAGGCCTCTTTTCTCATTTACATTTTCAACTAAATACAAAGTTTTACATGACAATAGATTATTTATGCATCTTTTTTTTTATTGTGTAATAATTATATTCTTTGTTTTGAAACTACTTTTAGAGAAAAGGGCCCAGCCGACATAAAACTTTTTTCTTTTCACTCGAAAACTGTGGCAGTGCAGGGAGGTCGAGTGGGAGGGGGTGACGTTACTGGGGTTTGGGGGTGCATTGGAGGCTTACTACATTAGGCTTCATTGCCTGACAGGCACCACTTTTGGCCAGCTGCCGCACGTGACTGTGCAACGCTTTTGACTGCCGGCTGGAGCATTAGGGGTCAGGTCTTGCAGTTGGGTTGGGGGCATAAGTTGGGGGCTTAATTTGCATCATGTCATTAGGATGAGTGGCATCGATAATGGGGCCAGACCCCGGGCTCTCTGGGTCACTTTTCCCGAAATCCCAACGTTTAAGGTTGCATTTCGTACTGTTCATGCAATTCAAAGTGGTAATTCATGTAAATAAATACTGCCTGGCACATTTTTTTGCTATTTCGTGGATGCATACTTTGGATAAAAGCCAGATTTATATGTATCTCTACGCACCATTTAATATGTGGAAAAACATTGCTAAAATTATTCAATAACTTTTGTAAAACTTCCGTTGACGCAGTTTTGCATTAGGTTATTTGACTTAATTTATCATTAAACTAGGTTAAAATATAATTTGGCAGTCATGTTTTTAATGGAGAGTGACATAATTTTAAACAAAACTGAGCAAGCACAAAGAGAATTATTTTCGCGTTTGTGTTTGAGATTGAGATATAATTTGGTATTTAAATAAGTGTAATTAAAGAATGCGGATGAGAATGGTTGGTAGTTGTCTAATGAATTTTGTAAAATTCTTGTTTTATTTTGTCTTGCTCTTCAACTTGTTAAGTTCGTACCATTTTTCTCAGCTCAGCAGATATCACCCTCCTGGAAGTTTGATGTCTTTGATTCTGACACAAACAGGATCCTGTGCACACTTTCTTTGTCTATTTCAGGCTTTTTTGTGCTAGCTCTTTTTCTACATGCACATATTTGAGATTTTTTTGTGCGAAATTTGTTTCAGTTCCTGGTAGTACGTTACTTTTTGTTTACTTTACGCATCAGGCGCAGCCCGAGAGCGTCTGATGTTTGTTCTTTGGCACTGCAAGTCGTAAAAAGTTTTTTGTGTGCGCTCTGTGTCCTCGGCTGGTGTCATAAAAGTTGCATAAAACTGCACAGAGATTTTTCAAAACGAGTGTCGTGCGGAAGTTTAGGATATGCCTTAAATACACTGCCACCACCACACGACTGCATGTCGCAAAGGCTCGCTTTAACGTGGCCCTTGGCACTGTCTTTAAAAAGCCAGTCGTTTGTACGTCATGTGCAGAAAATGGCTTACACGGGAAAAAAGGAAAAGACGGTGAAAACGGCGGCCTCGCATGTGTCAGGATTTAATTTAGATAAAAGCTTTTCCACACTTTCACTCCAGACCTTTGACGTGCACCGGATAATGCCTCAAATCAATTCCGTAAACATTTTCCCGGCCACAACCCCGACAGCGAGACGACAATTTATTTTCATACGGCTGACGTTTGGCCTGTCGTCGGGATTGATTCTAGCTTATCAGTGGGAGAAAGTGGCAGGGAAATGTTACCCCATTTCTCATTATCTGGACACCAGCATAAAATCTCACGGTTAATAAGAGCTTATTTTCCATATTTTTCAACCAAACACAGTAAAAGTAACGTGAAGCAAAAAATGAAATAAACTCAAAAGTATTTAATTAATGGAAGTATAGGTAACATAATATTTGTAGAAGTCTTTTAATCTTATAAAATATATTGCGTGTGTTTTTATATCATAACTTGCTGCCTTTTTCTTTTGAGAAATCATTAACTTGGAATACATTTAGATACCATATTATATACATGATAATACTTTTTTAACTCTGAAAAAATCGCAAACAGAGCTCTATCGCAATCCAATATTTACCTTAATCCCCCTTCAATCGAACTCTTTGAAATTTCCCGCGAATCCCGCTTCGAATAAAAGACACTTTCCAGTTAATTATTCATTGACATTTATTGATTGAATTTGATAATGTTTTTTCTGCAGCATTTGTTGAATTTACATTGAATATGTGTTGGGGGTTTTCTTCGTGTTCATTCTTACTTTCCCTGTCGCTTTCGTATCGATTTGTTTTGATTTGATATTAGCTGTTGCACAGACACACAACTATGTACTTAGGGTTAGTTAAGAGTTCGCGGTGTTTGCATTACATATCTGTTTAGATACTACGGAGGGGAGCTTAGGAACCTGAATTCTGGCCCGTTGGTATTTGCAAAACACACAAACAGTTTATATGCATTCACATTTAAAAAACTATATCATTTGTTTATTCTTCTGGTAGTTTTCCTCAAAATATTCATATCAAGTTTCGGCGGTAGAGTGTTTTACATGTAGTTCTGTCTTGGCATACAAAAAATACAATAGTTCTAAATACTTAGTATCTGCTCGGGGGGGTGTGCTGTTCTCATTAAAAGTCTGCCCTGTATGGGGAAATAAGTACTCGTAACTTTTATCATCGAAAATAGTTGCCGTTTTGTATCTCGCCTGCTGGTCACTTGTAAATGTGGCAATTAAAAGTATTTGTATTCGCATTTGCCTTCTGTATATGTAGGAGGGCTCTTTGTAGGATCGTTTGTGTTCAGTAACTAGCACAACAATTGCACATTTAAATATGTATATATATATAGTTATAGTATAGGCTTATGCGTGTTTTGGCCTTGATTCTCAATGGTATCAGTTGCTTGTTGGTTTTGTTGCGGCTGGGAAATGCGTTTGGTCTCTTTGTTTGGCCAATTTTCGCATTCCTTAACAGTTTCGCTTTCGAATGAGATTCCACTTTGGTTTATATTTTCCCTTCTCTGCTGGCTTCACATAAGTTTGTATTTTGTATTTTTTAGCCAGTGCTAGTAACATGAATAATTTAATTTGATTTTGTTTATTCTGTTTGCCCGCTTGTGTGCTGGAATTTGTCTATTCGATATAGGAAATTATCATAGGTACACATATCAACACAGTGGTTATGGTTGGTTAGTACAGCAAACTCTTGCCTATATTTATGTTTATCCATTTAGCCATTTAACTATTTATCTCTTTACTGGTTTTGCTGCACAAAAATTCTGGAAGATAGCAGTTTGAGGAGTGAGGAGTTCGAAAAGTAACGAGTGCCCTTCTGGAAGATACTGGGTGAAGGAGGAGCTTTAGTTGAGTAGAACACAGCGTAGGAGCTTCTGAAATTATGATCGTACAGCGTTGACTCTACTTCGATGTTTGTCTCTTGGGGATCCTAACTCCCCGATCACTGTCGATGTCTTGGCGATGGCAGAAGAAAAACCGACTCATAGTAGAAATGAAATCATAGATTAGACTCTGAAAGGCTGTGCGAATATTCCGAACCAAAGGATATACTTACAAACTAAATACTGATTACCGATTAGTCATTTATCCATTTATCTATATATTCATATTTGTTTGCATAATACTCCATTCATTTTGTAATTAACAATCTTGAAATTTCTTGCAGATCGCTTGAGTTAAGTGTAAATATTAAAAATAGTTGTAATTTGACTTGGATTTTCATCTTTGTTGTGCATCTTTCGGTATGTCTTCGCTATCTTTGGGTTTCTTCTCTAAAATTGTCCTCAGCCACGCCCACTGCCTCCTTTGCGACAGGTATAAAAAGTTCTTGCTACAGTGTACAGTTAAGAGTTACAGCTTCAACGATTCATTCATTATTCATAATATACACCGCTAGCCGCGTGTATGGGCTAAAGTTTAAGTTTAAGTTCCTTCATTATAGAGACCATTGTATATAGTACAAAATTTACAATAGAAGCGAGACCTTCTGGGTGGCATAACCAAATGGGGGACGGGTTGGGTGGCGGAGAAAGTTGTGGGGGGTGGTCATGGGTTAAATGGGGGGGAAAAGCCCTAAGTGTGTATAAGCAAAAGAGCTGAAGGCTGCCTCTCGGGGGACAAGCGCGTGTCTAATAAATTTATACAAAATCCGTGCTCAGAAAATAGTTTACAAATATACTTTAGACTTAGTTACACTGTCCTTTGGGCGTGATATAAAATGTACAAATCATGTACACATATCTCATAACTATCAGTATTGTAAATAGCTTTATCCTGTATGTCTGGTGGTGATTATGTTTCGTGTGTTAGTATATCTTGGGGGGTTTCAAAGAAGCTCAGAGTTACGCAGATTTTGATTGTTTCTTGACGTTTGATACAAAAGATGCTGACTTGTTTTTGTATATTTAGGTATACATGTTGCTGATATATTCGTAAAGTTTAAATTGACCCAAAAAATGTTTTGTGTATATGTGATATTTGCGAGTATTCAGGGATGCTCCTGTTTTTATATCTCAATCGTGTTTCTGGTAAAAGTCTTCAAAACGCATCTGGGTGCTGGAGTAGGTAGCTCGAGTTTAGTGTGTTCGCTTGTTCTAGTGGCTTTGTTGGCTAATTACTTGTCTTTGATTGCCCAATTGTGACAATTTCAGCAATGCTAGGCTTCTAATAAGTCCCTAAATTGTGTGTTTAAATTTATCCGTAGTTTAGTCCAAGCAACTTTTAGTGTAGAGCTGGGAGCCTGGGCTCCCACATTTGTGTTACTCGTCACTTTTGCACCATTTGAATTTCGATTCTTCGCTAACATTTACAAACTGAAGAGAAGGGGGAGTCTTTTTTTCAAACAACTAGATTAAGTACAATACATACAATGCTGGATTGGTTACAATTTAGCTTTGGTTAAGTTATCATCGTCGTCGCCATCGATGCAATTACATTGCTCGATCCGCCCTTTCGCCGGGGCTCAAAACGTTTTGCAAACGATTCGTTCGGTAGTCCTGTTTTCGGTTAAATCCTTCTTAAAATCAATTGATAAATCGCGCTTTCTGCTTGCGCACAAAGTCCTGCGCCTGTTTGTCGTTGATTCGCACCTCGAGGATTTGCAAAATGGGATTGCCTTGTTTGGGGGATGGGGAGAACGTTTTACATAGCTTCGATGGAGATTAGGTTGTCGGGAAGGGTGCTACTCACATTTGTCCTTCTGCTCCATGAGGGGCAGTTCGATTTGCTTCAGCCCGTGGAAGTTGTCCACACTCGTGCTGTAGTCAGCCACTCCGGGAATGTTTCCCAGAGCCAAATAGGCCTCGCCGCCGAAGTCATTGGCCGTCAGAACGTCATGGTCCATCACCGTGAAGCAGATCATGGCACCCTCTGTTAGACACTGCTCCAGGGTCACCGAGAACTCGAAGCATTCGTCGAAAACGGGGTTAAGAGTGCGCTGAAAATAAAAGAAATTACTAATTATAACTTTCGATACAAAAGTAGGCCGTTTGATCTTGAAATTTTGAGAATAAATCGTTCTTAATCGTATTTTACATTACGAATACTGAATAAACTTATTGCCTACCTTGTGCACATTGGTCTGCTGCTCCATGCAGTGCAGGAATATCCTACGGGGTAGCAGTTCGATGACCACGAAGGGATCGCTGAAGCCATTCGGATCCAGGGGCACCACATCGCGGGCATGGAGCACCTCCACGCACAGCGAGTCGTGGTTGAAGTAGGCCCTCACGGCCAGCGATCCATAGGGAGACGGCATGACGGCCATCAGCTGCTCCCTGAGACGCTGCATGTAGAACATGTCGATGAGCCGATCCGTGTCCGTTTTGTGGAACTGGAGCCTCTGCTCGATGCGCCAGAAGTCCTCGGTGTGCAGGCACTCCAGGAGCAGTCCCTGACCCTCGGCGTGAAAGAAGTCGATGAGCAGCTGCAGAGCCTCATAGAGACGCTTGTGGAAATGGGTCGGCTTGTCCGTCTCATCGCCGGTTTCCATTTGCCGCGACATCTCTCCCAGGACAGTCTTCCAAATGAACCTTAGCGATCGGTTGAAGTTCTTGGTAAGCAGGGCGCTGTTCAGGGCAGCCAGGTGGCAATCCAGGTACTCCAGCAGAGGGACAATAGCTTGATTTGCGGGCAGGGAGTCGGGTGACCAGGCCAGATGGAACATGGCCTTCTGCAGGGACATCTGCATGAGAGGAGCCAGCTTCGAAAGGATTCTCTCACACCGGTTCTCCATGTGGGTGAGACTGGACTCCAGGAGGTTGTCGGCCGACTCCTCCAGTGGCTGTTCATCGGATCGGAACTCCGCCAGAGTGCGACGCACATACTCCACGTTGTTCACGGTGACGCACATGTCATCGGAGCACCGGAATGGACCCTGCTGCTCATAGTAGCCACTGTCCGCCAGAGCGGTGTGGATCAGATCGCAATAGTGCATGGCTGCCGAGCAGACCACGTCGATGAGCTGCGACTCCATCATGATGGCCGTGTCCTCGTCCGGCCAGTTCATCACCTTCCAGAACTCCTTGATGTTCAGCAGCGTGCTGGCCGTGTCCACCGAGGAGCTGCTGTACCGCACAATGCGCTCGCCCTCGCAGATGGCATCCATGCGAATGGCCGCCCTGATCCTCTGCAGCGCCTTCGCCTTGCTCACCATCATCCAGCGCTCCAGCGTGGGTATGAACCACTCGTGGCTGTTGCTCAGCGCCAGCGGCTTCTCCGGCGGCTGCGGCTGGGCGGACAGGTGTCGCTTCAGCTGGCAGAACTCCTGCAGGGCCAGGAAGAGCTCGAACGGCTTGGTGTCCACCGGCTCGGCATCGCCCTCGAGCACGGCGTACTGGGAGAGGTTCATTCGCACGCCGGGCACCTGGCCAGCGGCCATCCGGCTGTACACCTCCTCGCCCACCATCGCATCGTATTGTTTGTAGATGATGCTGAAGTACTGAATCCCATTCGTGCTGTCGGATGAGAAAGAGGAGAGGCGTTTACGTGGCTGGGCTTCGATTTATGGGATTACTTGGTATATCTCGGGGGCTCGAGATGGGATGCACAATAATATTGTCTTAATTGTTTGTGGGCTACTTTTTCTTTGGTTTGTGTTCTTTCTTTGTTCTCATGTACTTTGGATTATTAATTTTTGTTCAAAAGACTGGCTGCCTACTTTATGACTCGTTAGCTCCTTATAAACCTTTAAAGTATTTTAAATGAAAGTGTAACAATTCTAGTTTTTAGGTTTAAAAGGCTGGAATTTTATGATGGTTCAATTTTATATATATCCATATTTTGTATGTAGACCCTTAGAATGTTAAAAAAGTAAGTATGAAACATATAAAAAAGGAGGAAAAAAGTCTAAGCAATCTTAAAAACCTGCGTATACAAAATACCCCCTTAAGGTGCCCATTTACCTTGGGCACATATTTAATGAACCCTCCGAATTTAAAGCCAGAAAATGGCGCAATTAGCCTCGAAGTAAATTTTGCTAATGCTGCCCGTCTCGGCACCAGGCACTCGACACTCAACACTTTGGCTGACAGCCCCTGGACATTTGTTAAATGCCTCGTCAGGATGTCCGGGCTGCTCGGCCAGCCGAAAGCAGGAGGCAACGTGAGAGCATTTTTATGACAGCGCAATTAATTTGGGGCTTATGTGTGTAAGCCACTTGATGTCGTCATTAAGGTCCTTTTATGGCCGCGCTAACTGGCAAATATGTGACTGATTAGACCGGCGAGAGGGCCAGAAAGGCGGCCCTATGCACCTATTAATGAGCCGTTGTTGAAGCCCTCCGGTTGCGTTTAATGCCGTAACGTGATCCGTGCTCGGATCGATTTATCATTTCATTTGGGTGAGATTTCCATATTCTGACACGAACTAGTGCTAGCTGATGCATGTGTCAGTCTAGAAATATGTAGACTGCTAAGGGGAATTTAATCAAGAACATTAATATCCCACTGCTCTGTGGTTTTTAAATATCTGTATGAACTACGATTTGACTATAATTTATCCAAATATAAGTTCAGTAAAAAGTTTGTTTTCTGAAAAAATATTTCTTCAAGAAGAGTTTCTACTCGAAAGCAACTATTATTTTAAGGAAAATTTGTTCCATCAAGAACAATTTCTTCTTGAAAACGACTATTTAAAAATCAAATTTATTTGCCATTCTCAAACAACCGTACTTTTATGTTAGAGTAAAATACTTATACCATATTTTTGAAAACCAATTTCGTGAATAATAATTTTGCCAGGCGAATACCAATTAAAAACTCAAAATTAATCGGAAATAAGAATGCGGTTTCTTTCGACGGTTGAGCAGATTTACTTTAAAAACCTCACATACATTCCGCATACAATTTATTTACTTTCCTATATTTATTGCAACCGTTGGGTGAAAAAACATTTCCCCTCGGGCAAAGTAGTTGCTGTTCTCAACGCTGCCTGCAATCTGTCATGACAACATTTTGTGGCCCTCATTAATGCCCGTTAGCTTTATGACTTTGACTGGGCCATTTGACAAATGCTTAAACTGATTAGAGACCGGCAACTGTAAAGTGCTCCGCCCCCGGCGACGATGGCGGATTAGTTGGAATCGAAATGACGCCATTTGCGTGGGGGTCACAATTCAATTGGGTCAACACGGAGTGCACCGTTCACATGGCAACCCCGGATGGGGGATCTGGAGACCAGGACCTTGCTTGTTTTGTTAAACTGCTCGGGACATTTTATTTGTTCGCCGCGAGTGTGGACCTTGGACCCGTTTAATGGGCGACACGTGTGCCACATACTCAATCCCATGACAGGGATTTTCCCAAGGTAACTAACCAAAGCCGAACCGGCGACTAAAGGTGATGCGAATATCTACTCACTTGTCGAAAAGGGCATGGTAGTACGTCTGGCCCAGCTGAATGTCGGCCGTTAATGTGGTAACGAAATTCGATAATGGATTGGGCAGTCCCTGCGACTCCCGCAGCACGGTCTGGCCCCACATGACGGATCCCTTGCGCAGGGCGTTGACCACCTCGCCACGCACGCCCTTGTTGAAGGGACACACGGCGCGGAAGGCCCTCATCGAGCCCAGGAGTCCCAGGCAGCGCAGCAGGAACTCCAGGCGAATCAGCGAGGGGGGATTCAGGGCGGGGAAGATGTCCCGGTGCCGACGGATTTGGTTGAGGGAGCGCTCCACGAAGCCATTCATGGCATCCGCCAGCCACTGCTCCAAGTCTCGACTGAGAGCCTCTTGGTTGGGCTGATTCCACTGCTTCTCCACATCGCTGAGGAGGCGGTGGAGGAATTTGGGGTCCAGCGGAGTGGACCTGTTTAGTTTAGCCGCAGCCACATATCTGAAATGGAATACAGGAAGTTAGACATGATAATTTATTGATCCTTAATAAAAAACCTTTTTAAATATATAAAGAGGCATTACAAATAAAAGTATTAATTTCTGAAAAATATATTACGATAACCCACCTGGCCATGGCGCAGTGCAGGTCCGAGAGGTCCCCCTGCACGGCCAGCTGATGAAGGATGGTGAGAGCTGGACCCGGGAGATCCCCGCACCAGGTCCACGAGGGTTCGTGCGTGGTCACCTCGTGCTGCATGAACACCCGTTGGAGCTGCTCCACCTTGTGGATCTGCTGCTCGTGGTTCTCCTCGCTCACGGTGCTCCGATCCTCGCGTGTCGAGAGCCACATCTTGAGCCGGATTCGACCCTGAACGGTGCTCCGGTGGCTGCGTGCCTCCAGCTTGAACCAAGCATCCAGTCCGGTGGATGGGATTTCGGAAAGCGGAATGTTCACGGAGCCCAGGAAATCGTCCTGGGAGCCCTGGCGAGCCGATTGGCACACCTGCTTGAAGAAGCGCCCCAGTCCGCGGACTCCACGGACCTCATTCAGTCGCGAGACGGCGTCCATGACGCAGCTTTCGTCGTCGTGGTCCCAAATGTCCAGGTGGAAGGTGTCCGTATTGATGTCATCAATGTCGCTATGGGAAACAGGACATTATAAAATGTTACCTCTGCCTTCGAAAAAGGGTTGATTGGATTTATGTTAATTTATTTGTAATTTACACATTTGTGTTTAAAGATTTTCACATGCTACAATGAATTTATGTTGTACTCGTTAGACAGAAAACGAGCTCTGCTAATTCATTTAATTTATTACATTATTTATGGACCCTTTTAAATTGAAACCATTTTCCCTCTGCATTGTGTTGATTTTTCGGGAAGAACACGAAACTTCGTTAGAAAAATCTCCCTCAACTGGTGTTCAATAATAATAATTTGATATTTCTGTGAACTAAATGTATATTTTATATTTAATTCAAATATAATACTCAGGAACTGTGCGTACCTATACCAAGGTTATTTACCAATAATTATAGCTGGAATGTGATTCTACGAATCAAAAGCAACAAGTAGTAAATCATTGAACAATAATACGCATTCCGTTTTCAACTTGAAATAGGTAACAACTTAATTATTTGTAAAAATAACAGGGTATTTCAAACTCGAGTTCCTACGTTTCGTTCAAATCCCTTTCCATTTTTATTGCAATTGCAACATAAATTTCATTGCATTTCTTATGGAACATGGTATCTTGTGCTCCAATTTTATGGACAATGTAAATGAATTTCTTTTTTTTATTGCCTACAACTCGTAAATTACGTTTGATATTGAAGCGAATCGTTGAGCATGTGACAGGGCTCTAAGCCCACAGATGGCAAAGATTTATTGGAATTTTTCCTGTGGCCAGGTTATTTTTAAACTTGTCAAACATTCCCACTTGCCTCTTTGCTTATTTTCAGTTGTAAGTCTTTCGATCAAATCACAAGAGCAGTGACATAATAATGGTCTAATATCTGTCACTAAATGAAATATGGTATTGATTTACTCACAATTTGAACTTCTCGTTCCACTTGGGGGTCAGCGTGTGGGGCTTGATGCTGGTCGCCTTGATGAGCTTGGCCGGCACGGGTCCGCCCAGTGAGTCGCGCTGCTCCCGCCGTCCCGCCTCCCGCCGCTTGAAGCTCAGCCGGAAGCTGTGCTTCCGGTGCGGCGGCGAGTCCGTGGCGCTGTTATCAAAGCCGCCGCTCATGTCCGCCGAGAGGGCGCGCGGCGTCGGCGGCAGCGGCAGCGGCGACACGGGCGGACCGCCGTTCTCGTCCGGCTGGATGCCCAGCATGCAGTACGGATCCGAGAAACCTGCAGGGCCAATAAATAATTGAGTGTGGGTTGAGTAATGTGTGGGTTATGTAGAAGGGTGTACGAGAATGCAGAGAAAAATATTTAAAAACATAAAAAAGTATTTTTAAAGTATCAATATTAAAAAGAATGGGTTAGGAAAATAAAATAGTAATCTAAACTTTATTTTTCCTTTAAAAATATTAAATTTCAATGGCATTTTTGAATAGAAAAACTATTTTCAATATGTGTATATATTTTAAAATATTTAAAGAAACATTTCCTACACGGCCGTCTTCAACATATATAAATTATAATATTAGTTATATTTCTTCAAATTAGTTAACAAATTACAAAATACATTTTTGGCAAGTATCGCATTCACCAATTCAGATTTAAAATACCTAAAACTTCCGCATTTTCCTATTAAAATAAATGAATTTCCATTTAAGTGATTCTTCAATAACTACAATATAAATCAATTATAAAGCCTTAATGGCATAATGTAACTGATACTGCGTTTCATCTCTGTAAAGGCCAAGACAAAAAGACGGCGAGGGGCTAGCAAGGGGAAGTGGGGAATGCTGGCGCATTAATGAAGAGCTCGCCTGATGACATTAAATGCCAATTAATGGCACTGCCCGCGGGGACGACGTGGCGTCAGCTGCTCCCAGTCACACATTGCGTATGATTAACATTTCATTTGCATAAAGTGCCGCTCAATTATTGAGTGCCTGTGATTTACGCGCTCAGCAACGGGCTCTCGGCCTCGGCAGCCGCAGATGTCCGTTGCCAAGAAAAGATTCCCACCCGAAGATCTCCATAATTGAAACAATTACGCTGCCTTGGGGACAGTATCTGTTATTGGTATTATTTCGGGGCGATTAATTTGATTGGGTTCAAAATTACAGCAAAGACGCGAGGGGCCGTATCCGCTTGCCCCCGCTGATTATGTACTAAAAGCGATTTCTTCCGATTTGGATTTACTTTCAGTGGGTTGTTTCTCTTTCGCCGGTAATCGATTACGCCGCAGAAATGATTCATTTGAAATTCGGACCCGTACACTCGGGCACTCGTTGTAATGGGCAATTTGATTGTTGCCCTTCATGCTTGACCAGTCTGCAAGGAATCACTGGCTGCTAATGAAAATCGAACCGAGCGGCACGGAACTGAGCCTGATTCTCCGCTTTCGCAGCTTATTTGCCAATCGAGACTGGGCCAACAAAGGCCGACCGCTCTCATCGGCCACGTTTCATTGGCAACGAGTTGTTTGCCATCTGCCCAGGGCCTCCCCCTGCCCCTGCCCCTGTCCCCAACCCCTCTACTGCTTTGACCCCATCCAGATGCCCCATTCTGGCCTATTTGGTGTTGCCATTGCCTTTGCCCATCCAGACGGTAGCCGTCATCAGTACATTTAGCAGATGGCAGACGGCACACTAACACTGCACCACTACCCAGGGGCGGGGCTGTGGGGGGTGAGCAGGGGCCCGGGGGTAGAAAAATGCTCAGCAGGAGCAGACGCAGACGAAGGAGCACTCAACGTATTCCTTACACATCCTTGAGCACATTAAAATGCGAAATTGCGTTGCCTTCGATGAGGCTGCCGCTGCCTCTGCACGGAGAAGAACTCGAATTCCTATCATGTAATCTTAAATGTATTTTATTAAGAAGTGCTTTCTTTCAATGAAGATTTTATTAATAATACTATTTAGATACCTTTTTAAGAATGTAATACATTGATAAATAATACATTTTCTTTTGGGATATTTATGGCGTAGTTTTGTTAGTTGTTATGTTAGAGTAAGTTAACCTGAGGTTCATGTGTTTGGAAAGACAAATTCGTATAATCAATGTCCTGACAAAAAAAAATGCAACCTAACATTTTTAAACTAATAACACTATGTACCAAAATTATTTTGATAATTTTCTAACCCTTTGAGATATTTGTATCGTATTTCTCAATCATGTGTTATCTTAGAAACTTAACCTGAAGTTAATTTTCTCAATCAATACCAAAATTATTTTGATAATTTTCTAACCCTTTGGGATATTTGTATCGTATTTCTCAATCATGTGTTTTCTTAGAAACTTAACCTGAAGTTAATTTTCTCAATCTCCTGATAAGCTTACCTAGACTGATATCTCTAGATAAAAGTTTTCAGTCGGATAAGAACACCTCAGTCAGGACATAAAAAATTCTCAAACTTGTCAAATTAATTTAATTAATACTAGCATTTCAAAATCGTAACAAATATTTAAGTCACTAAGGATACATTTTGAAATAATATTATTTGCGTATTGTAGCTATATTTCTCCCAGTGCAGTGCTACTTCTGGTTGTGGAGCTTCTGGCTCTTGAGCATAATGAACAAAATGGGAAGCATTAAATTGCAAATTTATTGAACGCACACCGAGCAGGAGCCAGCTGAAGAGGCATAACCAAAACTGTAACTTTGACTTGGTCCTGCGTGAGGGAGGACAGCAACAAAAACGCTCGGAAAATATATAGGATAATTGGGGGAAATAGTCAACGCACATGGTGCTACACGCTCAGTTTATGGATGGCTCGTTTGGCTTTTTGATTTGCCCAAGTGCACACACGCACCGCCACCGAGCCTCATAATGCAATTACCGCAGTGGCCGCAAAATCAATTTACAAACTAAAAATATTTACACACGATACATGGATAGACAGATTGACACATTGGATGGGAAAGTGGAGAAAGCGGGGAAAGTCGGGAAGGAGGCGGTGGAAAAGTGTCGATTGTGCGGAAAGCTGTGGGAACGAGCGAACTGGCTTACCATTGGCATCCTTTGCCTCGAGGCCATCAGCCTCGATTACCACCACAGAGAGTACGATTATCTTTGGTTTATCTTCGGCGGAGGCGTGCAGCAGGCGATAATGACGATCCGGATTGACACCGAAGGCGCGCTGTGCGTGCAGATACATTTCGTCCTTGTAATGTGCAAACTGTGCTCGGTTTTTCGGTTTGGTGGAGGACACATGTGTCATGCCAAATTGCGTATACGCCACGGGGGGAGAGTAAATATTATTTTAATTTAATTTAATTATATTGTCAGTTATTTGCAAATATTTGGCAAGTCAACAGAATTATAATATCATTTTCGGGATAAATTTGCATTTTCCTTTATTGCCTGCCCACCCATCAAACAAAATCCATTTTCTTTTCTCTCGCCTCTATTGATTTATCTCCCTTGAATTTATTAGCCCGCCGACTCTTGATTGAAATTTGAAATACGTTTGGAAAGACGCTTTCATCGCATTCCCCACTACTGGGCTATTTTTATAATTTGATTGCTTTCGCTGCAGTCGAAATTATGAATAAACTCGGCCTGCCCTTACATTCACTTGAAAGAGACTGCAGATTTATTTTGTAAATCTAATCATATTATTTTTATTTTAATTCTCTTTTCAGAAAGTAAATCCAATTCGTTGATTGGGTCTTGGAATGAATAATGAGCAGGCAGAAGTTGTGAGACACACAAGATTGATTTGGGTACGTTTGCCATATACGCAAATTAAATATTCCCTTTCGTGTGTGCTTTGAAAAGTAACCTTTCTGTTTCCAGGATTTTCCTGCTTATATCCTCATTAAGAAATAAAAATGACTGCCCTATTAACGCTCTTTTAGTTCCACTGCAGATAATTCTTTATAATTGAAAGTAGTCTCAGTTTCACCTGAGGGGCAGCTCGACCTCAAATTGCTTATCCTTTTAATGAACACCACTTGGGCCGATTATAAACCTAAGCAACCTTCAGCACTCAGCATCTGTGCCGTGCAACTTTCCCTGCATTCCAGTTCACTATTACTTTTATTTTATTTTATTTCTTTCGCTTTCATTAATTTCCATTAGGGCAGGCTTAACCCTCTGTTGGCGCTGGCCGAGCAAATCGCATTTACTTGTAATTATTTACCATTAAATGCAAAAACTCGAGCAGTGGGACACCCGCAGAGACGGCCAGGCAATAACTTTACTGACTTGGCTAACTCACTTCGTACTGCGTCCTGCGTCCTTCGTCCCTTTTCTCATTTCTCGATCCGCTTTGCGGGGACCCGCGAGATTTGACCGGTTTCAACTCAATCACAGCAGGAGGACCAACGTTATTTTCCGCTACTAGTTGAAACTTTTGTTATGCTGCCGTAACCTTGCCATCTGCCATCGCAACCCCTCCCACCACTCCACTCCAATCCAACCCTCTTAATGGCCCAACCCCAACCCAAAGCCCAACCCCCGCGGAAACTGCTCAAGTTTCCTTAGTTGTGCACTGGGCGTCTAACAATTTTCTTACTGCTAAATTAAAAACGATAATTGAAAAATGAACTCGTGTTAAGCTGGCCCCGGCCAGCGCAGAAATATTGTGAAAATATTGGAAAATTCCTTTGGAAATGGCAATCAGCAATGAGGAGGAAAAGTAGCACATTTTTAATTGAATTTCTGCTGGCAGCATAAGAGACTTGAGCGCTCGGAAGCGAAATGAAGTTACTCCTGCCTCTTGATTTTTCAGGCAGGCAAAATCTCTAAAATCCCAGGATGTGTTTTCTTGCCTTTGGGGGGCAACCCGAGCATTAATCATTCAAATTGCAAAACGTCTCAAAGCCTAATGCCCTGCTATTAAGCCTTTCAATCATGTGGTGTCCCCGGCCCGAGGCCAAAATGTTTTTGGTATCCCCCTAAATCGCCTTAATTTCTGTAATTTGCAACTATTTGCATAAACCCCACAAGCCCCCCAACCTAAATCATAATTTTATTCCAGGGGATACTACAGGGGGGATGGATATGTATTGATTTACCTGGCCACCTGGAGCCGGGGCGCCCACCGTGTTGGCAATGGTGTGCAGGACCTCCGCGTACAGCTTCTCCTTCTCGTCCTGGCGGTCAATGGACTCCTCGCTCGCCGGCGGATCACGTTCGTTCTCGGGATTAGCCTCGGCACGTGCCTCGGCGGCACGCGTGGCCGACATGCGACGATTTTCACGTTTCCAGCCGAGCGATGTAAAGTTCTCGAAGTACGACCCATCCGTTTCCTGAACCCTGCGAATGCAAAACGAGGGCAACGGGTTACTTTGCATATGTGTATTTTTATGGACTCTCCAACTCGATGTGCGATATCAAAGGATATTCAAATCGAATACCGCTGCCGCTGTCAGTTCGGTGTCTGACTTTAATTGGCACTGTCAATATGCCGTTGCCAACATACAAATGTGACATGGCCCTACCTATTTCAACGTTGATAAGGGTCGTCGCCTGTTGCCGGGCCCTGGGCCCACTCGGCGTATGCTTGATGCCCCAAAACGAGGGCTTACCCTGAGACGCTAATTGTATACAAATATTCGGCAGTCTGGCACAGAGAGAGAGCAAACATTCGGAGGCCTAATTTAATTATATCATCTTTAACCTTTACCCTTTATTAGGAAGACTTCGACTCAAAGAGTACAAAAAACACTTGTATAAAATGCCTTAAAAATAGTATATTGTTTTTTTTTATAATTTTAATCTCCCCAAATATTCTTAAATTCTCTAATATTGTATTTTAAAATTTGTTTTTTGTCAGAAATATTTTAAAAAGGAGCATGATTTTAATTTAGTTACTCAAGGAAAGATAAGTTCTAATTTATAAAATATTTTTAACTTCTCTACTAGATTCTTTAATTTATAATGCTACTTATAATAAATCATAGGTTTTTCCGAATTCAAAAAATAATCATTTATTTTACAGTGAAATTTAATTGTAATTTTTTGTAAAAATATTAAAAATGTGACTCAAAAGGAATTTATTTTTCTTATATATTTCTTCGATTGTTTTTTTCCAGTGCATACCGTATCGAAACTTTCTGTGTCTGGCTAACGCTAGTCACGATAGTTGATGCTCTGCCTAATCATTTGATTTGCATGCCCCTTACTTTTATCCGAGAGCCGGCTTTATTCTAGCAGCTGTGGCAAAAAAGTTGGCCAAAAGTTTGTCCACTCAGCAGGGGAAACGAAACTGCTAAGCGGCTTAACTTTGTCGCCGGCGTTGATGATTTTTTACGTTAACGTTTATGGCAAAAAATAAACTGAAGAGGCGAGGCCCCGAAAGTAGGCAACACTTTCGGTTGGCACTTTCCCCCAAAAAGACGGCCCCAAAATGTAGGCAACACTTTTTGCGGGCTCCTCCTGCAGGATCCTGGTGTTAAAACACATATATCTAGATAAATAAATATATATTTTATATACAGGTGAGTTCTTGGGGGCGGAAGGCGTGTGAAAATGGTCAACATAATTGCCGTAAATGATAGGGTGGACGTGGACTGGGTGATCCAGGTACCCTAACTGCATTGTCTGAAAATGTCCCCCTCAACAGTTGTTTGTGAAAAATTTCATTTTAAACTTTTTGCCCAGCTGTTTGTGTTGCTTTTATTTTTCTTCCTGCTGCCTCGCCTTGTGATTTCATCGCTTCCAGAGACACTCAATTTTGGTTTCAATTTTTAAGATTTTTCACAGTTTTCTTCTGCCATTTTTTTGTTGTTCTGTGGCTCAGGGAAAAGTTCTTGCTGAACTTTTTCATATTTCTTTGGTATTTATTTTGTCGCAAATATTTATTTTGTACTTAACTTTAAGGTAAACAATTTTCTGTCGCAAAAGTTGTTTTTTCCAAGGCTTTCTTCAAGATTTTACAGCACATAATTAATATGTCTTTTTATTTGTACGCATACAAAATGATTCTAAGTAATTTATAACCAAAAGCATTAAGTATCGGCATAAAATATAAATTATTCTGCCTTTTTGCACTGCCTTCGTAGTTTATGTTCGCATTGCTGAAATTTAATGGCTGTGGTGCCAAACCAATTTTGTGGCAATTAGTGGTTAATGCATAAAATATGAATTTTCGCTCATCAATTGCATTTTAATAAGCTTAATTTTTGGTTTGACTTCCAAATGGTAGAGGAAATATAGTTTTAAATGAATTGCAATTAGAAGTAGATAAATCAAGCAGGTGTACATTTTGTGAAAACATATTTTGTAGTGGTTGTTGATAAATTTACAAAGTGGGAAAATTAATTTCACCCTTGAACAATTTTTTGATGCACTCCACGAGAACAATTATGCCGGAAAGCCTTCCATGTTAATGGATGTAAAAACTTCCCAGCAAGACAGCCCTCTTGCGAAGGCATTTCACACTTTCGGCTCATCAAAACCTCATATTTCTTTAAGCAATCTCCGAAAGTAAAACTCATTTTCGGGCTTAATTAAATGTACCCTGAGATCCGCACATTTCCAGGTTAAGCAGATGCCGCATTATGCAAAGTGCCGGGCTGGCTTTTGAGCCACAAAAAACGAGAATGTTGCAGCGGCTGGAGGATGTTGCACCTGGCAGCCAGATTCTCGGCCACATTAAGAGCAATCTGGGCACCGAAGGACCAAAGGGCGCCCTTAAGCCCAAGCCAGGCCCAAAAACAAGACACCCTATGTGCAGGTTATTTCCAAAAAAATAAAACTTTTCGACACTCAAAGGTTTTTGCCCGCATCCCAAGTTGCCATGGTCTCTTATAAAACTGGGTGGGTGCTAAAGTTTCCTTCGAAATTTCGGCAACGAACTAACTGAAAGAACTTTTGTAATTACGTAATTATGAAGGTCGAGCGGCAAAGTTTCGCCTGGAAATTGGGAAAACAAATCGGAAACACAACTGAAATTGAAGTACACTAATTAATTGGCGCCCATATAATTTATTTTAGATTTTCACCGCTTTCGTGGCTTTAAGTCGACGGTTAAATAATTCCCTAAGAAGCTCATTATGCCAGGCTGCCTAATTTATGCATTTCACATTCGAATACCTCTGTCGGCGCACACGCGTGTGTAAATATCTGTCGGCCAAGTCTGGGCAAAATATTAGCATTTCCATTTGTGTGGCTTAATTACCGCCAGCAAACATGAACTTGGGCCTAACCCCCCGCCAGACAGCCTTTTAATTTGCCAAATCCATAAGCACATCATCAACTATGCATTAGGGGATGCAGGGTCTTGGATTGGGATGCTGATTCATATCCAGACTTACCCGGAATTGGAGCGAGGGTCCACCTCGGGCCAGCTCAGCCGGCGCTTGCAGAAGGCCAGCGGCGGACGGGGCGGCGGATCCGGCTGGTGCAGCGGCGAGTTGCGCTGCCGGAAGGACCCGGTGCGGGGCGGGGCCAGGCACTCAAGCGCCCGCGACTGCCGACGCGACTGGGGCGTGCCACCACCCCCTCCGGAGGCGGATGTCGAAGGACTGCCCGGTCCCCCAGAGCCACCTGGTATTTTGGGGTAGCCTGTTAAAGGAAGCAAGGTTGTAGTAGGGGTAAAAGCATGAGCATATTTGCAGAAATTAATTTGGAGCCGGCGAACAACAAGTTTTGGTTGCGGCGTAAACAAATATTTAGCTGTGTATATTCCATTAACAACTAATTTATATAGCTTTTAACTTAATCTGCTTATCGATGGTCAGGCGTTTTATTGTCTATATTTACCAATAAGTTAATTTACACTAGCTAGAATGCTTTTATTTAATCGATAGGCTTATGAATTAAAATGAAACTATATTTAAACAGTTGCAGATTCAGGATTTTAGCTGTCTAATTAGGGCATGCAAATGCTATATTTATTTTATTGTATTACATGTTATTGCCTTAATATTTACCATATAAAATATATAGAAAAATGCGAAAAAGATAAAAGACTTTCTTTCTTTTATAATACCTTTTCACCCAAACTCTGAAGTTTTCGTACAAAAGAATATTGAATAGTTCAGAGTCAAACAGGAAGTCGGTTTCTGGGAACTATTCCCATAATTTATGAAACATGCAAATATCTGTGGAGTACAGGTGGATGATGGCCCTCACGAGTGTGAGGTGGGTGGTTCCATGTGGTTCCGTGTGGTGCAGTGGTCCGTGCTCAAGGCGACGGCAACGGCTACGGCAATGGCAACCGCAGCCCGCAACCTTGACATGCATCTGTGTGGGTCCTGCGGATCCTGCATCTGGTCCTGCCGCCACTCCTGGCTACCAAGGACCTCGACTACGACCAGCAGGCACAGGGGCTCCTGAGCTCATAGTGCCTGTGGTGCGGGGCCTGGGATGGAAATAGCTAACCATTACTGTGGCTTCGGAAAGAAAGCTTTTTTGGCCAAGTAGCACAGAAGCCAGGACTGAATGCAGTCGAAAAACTAAAAGCTAAAAAAACGGAAACGAATATGCACAGAAATTTGGGTTCTGTTCGGTTTAAAAGTGTGCACAAAGCGTAAAGTCAAAGTTGGACTGCCATGGGGAAAGGCGCTTACACGTTGATGGCTTTTTGGGGAAGGAACTCCCCGTGGGCCAGCAAAAACCACTCGTTCGTGGCTCGTGCAACAAGATAAGCCAATTTCAATTTTGATTCAAATGCTGCCCAAGTCGCTGAATCAAAATCCCAGCCAAATGCCAAGTCAATGTCGTTGAAGATGGCGATGGCGATGGCTAAGGCGGAAAACTGGAAAGTTCTGGATCCGGCGGTTTGTGGCCAGGACACGCTGCTGCGTCTTGACATTTAAATGTGTTTGCATTTGCCAACTACGTTGGAAACAACAACCTCGAACATCGTTTAGCTTGGCAAACAAGTTTTGCATAGCCAAACGGAGCCAAAGCGGAAACGAAGCCGCACAAGAAGTCACATATGCATGTTGATTGCTTTCGCTCCGCCAGAGATGCTACACTGAGAAAATGGGTGCACCAAGAAGAAAGGAAATAAATTAAAATAATAATTTACACGCTGGTTGCGCATTTATACCAATTTTTTGTGAAAGTATTAAAAATTAACATGTTTTTAAAAAACTAATCATCACTTTAACAGAAAGAAAAACAAAAAATATTACATTTTATTTCCTTAATTAAAATATGTCGTCCTCTAAAGAAGATATATCACATAACTCTAACATTGATACCAAATTTTGAATAAAAATAAGATATAATGAAAGAATAAGATTGTATGAAAGAAGTCCTATATTGATTCTATTATATTCCTAACCTGAAGTACACAATCTCATATTTCTATCCTGATTTCTTTGTGTAGCCCCACTATCATCCGCCCCGAACCAACTGGCACCCCATTGCGGTGGTTTTGTCTGCACATTTGTTGATCCATATGCGAGAGACGTGGCCCCGAAAACATTCGGCGATTGGCAAACTTTGGGCGCATTTGGTGGCTGGCAAGACATGTAATGTAATTTTCATATTGAGACCCGATGACGCCGGCGTCTGGCGGATTCAATAAACTTTCCCATGTTTACCATCTCTGCGGCACGCATACGCAAACAAATTGTTTTGGACCAAGTTATGGCGGCTGATGGTAAGTGAAAGTGAAAGTCAAGACGCAGGCGACTTAAAGGTGAGTCGTAAGTTTTTTTACATGTATGCATTTCTTCTCCTGCCCAATACGTCCCGAGGGCTAAAACCACATAGGAAAACTCCATTAGCGACTTAATTAGGGGCGAGGTTGTTTTTGGATTCCAGCCAACCCATTCTCCCTACCTGCAACGACGTGACCTTTGGAAAAGAGTTTACCGAGCGCAGGCCTTTACAGGGAAAACAAAGTTTCTATAAAAAAAGGCAAATGAAATGCTGCTCAAATCATGAACTGGTTTATAAAAAAATGATTTTAAGGAGTAAGAGTGGGCAAAAAATCGGAATAATTCAGTTGAAACTAAATCCAATTACATTTGATTCTTTAATAAATTTCGTATGCTGGCTAAATGTAAACTTGTTAATTCAATGCAGTTGTTTTCTGCAAATGAAGTTCATTATTCGTTTTAATAAAAGTAATTAAATTATTTTATTGATTGATTTAAATAGCTGAAAACTAGAAACAAAGTAATACCTAGAAATGGTTTAAAATGTTTGCAAATTTCAAAGTATGCAAAAAAACTAGAGAAATATATTTTATATATAAAATTCGTAAATCAAACTTTTAATCGTTGTACTTTTAATTAGCCACTAGTTTTAAATTCAGCTTATAATAATAATAATATTTAATATAAAATATTAAAAGTCAAAATGAATGATATTCAATAAAATCTAACAAAAATACCCTGAATACCTAAACGATATTCATAAATTTGTATAAATGTATCTTTAGGATGCACAGATTTAAATGAAATTTTGCTTAGTGTCAAAGGTAGGGAAACAAATACCAGATCTGTAGTAGAACTCACCCAGTAATGGATTGGTGGCATTTGGATTGCCGATTACCACGCCTCCGGAGGGGTAATTACTGCCGCCCCCCGCACTTGCCACCACGCCGGTGGGCGGGGCGGGGGTGCCGTATACGCCCAGTCCGCTGCCAATGCTCGCCTGCTGCTGCAAGGGGGCGTGCCCATGCTGCTGCTGCTGTTGTTGCTGCTGCTGCTGTTGCAACAGCAACTGTTGCTGCTGCTGCTGCGGAAGTGACTGCTGCTGCTGCAATTGCTGCTGCGGAAACGGCACCTGCTGCTGCGAACCGGAAACGAGGCCGCCAGGTGTGGCGCCTCCGATCCCCGACTGCTGCTCACTGGACTCCTGGCGCGAGAGCGAGAAGCGGCGGTTGCCAAGGCCCAAACTCGAGATGCCACTTGTTACATATTGCTGCATGGAGCTGAGGAAACTCATGGCGGCATCTGGCTTTTTCTTATCTGCCTCGTCGGTGTAATTGGCTCAAGTTGTTTCTCTGCGCCCGTCGTCTTTTTGTGAAATTAATCACTTGGAAACTCGCGACCGGGATTTGCCTACCCAATTCGTTATGTTTTTTGGCCCGATTATAAATTGGTCCAGACTCGAGGCGTTTTCTTATCAAGGCTCTGCAAGGATAAAGACAAAACAAAATGTTTGTTTAGGGTGAAACTTTTGCCAGCCGCTGGAGTGTTGTTATCTGCTATTTCTGGCAATAATTGAATTTCGGCCCGGTCTTAAGCCAATGCCAGAAGAGGGGGAATTATGTGTGTATGCAAACATTTTGCTGTTCAGATTAAAAGCAATTACAAGGTACAAAAGCAGGACGAGATACTCTTCGTTTGCCTTTCTAACGTAGAATACTTTGCAGCGCTGGAATTTCACGGGAGCCAAACAAAAAATTAATTAAGACAACTTGTTTGGCACTTCTATAGCCACTGCATTCTAGGACTTTAGGGCTCTGATTCCCCTAGATTCCCCTGCTGTTTTATTTGTCTTGATTCGTTTCGTTTCGTCAGCAGTTTTGTTGACTCACCGCCCCAACTCCTGTTTGCCCAACCAATTCTGTACAAATATCGAGGGGGAAAAGGCGATTGCATTTAGCCACCGGTTCAGTCTGTATCGTATACACAACATCGATTGATTGGCGGGTCGTTTTGCTCACTTGAAGGCCCGACTCTTAATTAAATTTCTTTTGAAGTACGCCCCGATACCACTGTCCTAATTAACGTTTAATCAGCTAAGCCTAATGAGCCATTTTTGGGCTCATGGCTAATCGATCTGCATGAATAATTGGGGGAAAACACACATCCACGGTCACCTGACCGAGTTTTCCTGGCCCATACATTGAGCTCTGCATAGTTCTGGCCCCCGAAAAACACTAATAATAATAATTATGCGACCGAAAATAAACGCTGGACCAAGCAGAAAAGTAGCTAATTAATTACTTTGCCGGGTTCGGCTCTCATTTATGGATGAGCAAATCGGCTGGCGAAAATGAAATTGCAAATTGAACTTCAGTTTCGGTCCTGGTTTCGTTTTGGCCATTCAAACGTGACCGGCTTAGTTGTCCGCCTTTTCGTTCGCTAAAATCACCATGGAAATGTAGCCGGATAAAGGCACTCGGGTCATTTCGATTTCGAGCACAAGAAGCTTAAACTTGGCCGGAGAGTGTAGGGGAATTAAAGGATTTGATATTTGCTAAATAAAGTTTTCGTAAGAAAGATTATGATTTTGTAAGATCTTTTGTATACCGTAGTTTTAATGACTCTTGACTTATTTTAGCATAGAAACTTTAATATGTTTCCTTTAATCGGTTCTATGATAAAAACATTCATATAATAATATTTTATAACTTATTAAAGTTTCCTAACGCCCAGTACATGTACGTAGATTCCTACCTATTTATCATTCGACATTTCGATATCTATCTGTCAGATAGTATCTGATAAGAGCCGCCCAAAAGGAAATACTCAACAAATGTCAACAAGTTAACCATCGCCATACGAATAAAACTGATTAAATTCGCAACTTTACTGTGGCTGGTGGCACGCAGGATAGTGCAGTTAAGTACTCTCGAGAACAATGAATGGCATTATGTGCTGTGCTGAGTGGCTTTAAATGCCATAAAAGCAATGCGGGGCCCGAACCAGTGCCGGGATATGGCCTTAAATGGCCAGCAGTCATAGCAACTGGAACTACAGTTGGCAAACAATTCGCATCCAGCGAAAACAATGGCCAAAACAGCGATGATTGCGACGTGTAAGCCACTGCGTTCGTGGGCGTAATCAGCGCATTCATGCATGGTTTTTCCTCTCTACCCATCTCTTTCTAACGGATATACCTCTCTCTTTCTAACCGGATTTAGCTTTAGCATGTTATCCTGCTTACTGGTGCCATAATTAGCGGACTCCGAAAATAATTTGCAAACCATTTGTGCCATCTCGTCGTTGGTATGTGTGGTTCATTTTATTCGGTTTCGGTTTTGTTTTGGAAAACGCTAAAAATAAATCAACCGACACACAAAAGTTGATTTATATGGTGCACGTAAATTTGCCATTAAGCGACAGACAAATGTATTGCAATTAAATGAAATGGAAGCGGAGCCACAGCAGCAACAGCTGCCCACCACCTTGGGCACCCACATGTGTGGGTCTGTGCGGGAAAGGGGCATAAATACGCAGCCAACTTAGACTTTAATTAAGATTAATTAGTCACTGGCCAAGCAGCGGGCAGCGGAAAGTGCCATATGTGAGTTACTGAGAGGGCTACGTACACAGGAAGTCATGGAACTGTCCATATAAGCTGGCGCTTTCCTTTGAAAATAAATCTTAGAAACCTTACAAATAAATTAATATAAAATATTACAATTCATGCAGAGGAAGTCAAGATAGTTTCGATAAAAGTTCAGCTTTCCTAGAAAAAACAACACAGAAACATTTACCATAAAATAATGTAAAACAATATAATTAATCTAAGGGTTGTTAATTATTTTCTCAATTTTATTTTATTTAACAAGGCTCTGAATAGGCCTAGTACTTCAGTTAAAATACATAAAATAATTAAATACTTTATTAGCTATTCTGTATTATTAATTAAGCATACGTTTTCTTAAATTTAAATATCTACCGATCATCTTAAAAGTTTTTTAATTTTGTAAGACTATTTTAAACCCGATTTTTACATAAATATAGTATTCAGGTAGATGAAACTCCACGAACTTTAATTTTCTTTTTTTCAGTGTACTAATGTATGCCATAAAGGAAGGCCACAAGCCATTTCCTCGTCGCTGTTGCTTCAATCTATTTAGTTTTTATTAATGATTGCGCATACGGCATGTGGGCCAATGAGTAGGGTGTTTTGCGTGGGTGTGTTGGGAAGTGTGTGCCGACAGCAACCCTTGTTCGAAAAAGTTTTCTCTGCTAGCGGGGGAAAAACTAAATTAAATGTGGATTGCACTAATGTGACTTCCCGAATGTTCCGGGGAGCTGTCACAACATCGCGTTCTCCATCAACTCGCAGTAATTATCGTTTTTTGTGCCTCGAAATGAACTGAGACGAGGGTCTAGCTGACTGCTCCACATTCGAGTCAATCTAAGACACATTTTATAAGCTGATTTGGTTACCACGCATAATTTAAAAGCACTTCCTGTGCCCACCCACCTGTGCAAACAATTCTGCGGTAGGAAGTTGTACGAAAAAAGTTGCGATATCCGAATAGAAGGCGCAAAATTGAAAAACCGATCTAAGAATAACCAAGAGGAATTTGAGATACTCTTACAAGGACATTACATTTTTAATCCTTCAAGGAAAAATTATAAATAAATCCCCATAGCAAGGCTTCTTTGAACGGAAATATCTGGGATGTAAATATAAATTAGGGGTGTTTTAAATTTTAATGTTCACCGCGAAAAATATCACAAAGCCGCAGCTAAAAAAAGCTGCGGAAAAAACGGGAAAACCCCATAGGGGAGGAATTCGCGCACACACAAAAAAAAGCAATTGTAAGGCAATTTCAAAGGCAAAATTATTATGTCGCTTTATGTCATTTTTTTAGCGAAAGCCAAGTTTTTCCCAGGCAACTGGCAGATGAATGTGTTGCAAAAAGGGGGGGAGACAGAAATTCAGGATGTTTTGGAGCTGGAAATGGGGGTTTTAGGGTGCACGGTGGTACGTGAAAATGACAAAGCAGCTGCTCAACAACAAACGGCAACGCATGCCCTGGCATAAAATTTATTTTCACTCCTGGCTCGACATGATATGTGGCTTTAAATATCTGAAAAAATGAAGGAACGAAAGAAAAGCCAGAGAACCGACAAAAAGCAGAGAAAGAACTCGTTTACATTACGGCAGATATTCCAGATTCGACATCTCAAACGCCAAAAATGGCCAGGGGTTGGGCCTATAAAAACTGAGCTAAACAAATGTGCGGCATTCAAATGTCTTCTTTTTAGTTGGGCGTTTTGTGTGTGGGCGTGGAAAAACATAAATAACTTTACGCACGGGCTGCCAGGAAAATTCAGAGAGCGAAACGGCCAAACAATGTAGCAATTGTGACCAAATATAATTTAATTGCCACCAGCAACTGTGGCAACCAGTCAGGTTAATAACAACCGATAATGGTAATAATCACGACCATGGCAGCAGTAACAAGTGCCAGTAACTACCACACTGCGCTTCAAAATATTTGTACAATGAGTGATTTTTTATTGCAGATTGCAATTAGAGGGGATTTTTGTATATTTTTCGCGAATACCTTGTTTCTACAAGTATAGTATAGGGACCCAAAACTGATGTTCCAGATTCCATAACTTTCATGAGGGATACCTCTATGAGTTTGTGGTAGAATTCTCTAACTATCCACATTCAAATATTTTTTTAAAGAGAGGGTCATATTTTTAGCTCATTTTCATGTTCCATTTTTCCGTAATTTCACTAACTTTCGGTACAAGGACCCAAAACTGATCTTCTTGATTCCATAACTTGAGTTGTTGGATTCCGATTTTGATGTGGGATACCTCTATGAGTTTGTGGTGGAAATCCCTAACTATCTACATTCAAATATTTTTTTAAAGAGAGGGTCATAATTTTAGCCCATTTTCATGTTCCATTTTTCCGTAATTTCACTAACTTTCGATACAAGGACCCAATGCTGAACTTTAAGATTCCATAACTTGAGTTGTTGGATTCCGATTTTGATGTGGGATGCCTCTATGAGTTTGTGGTGGAAATCTCTAACTATCTACATTCAAACAATTCATTTAAAAGAGGGTCACATTTTTAACCTATTTTGATGTTCGATTTTTCCTTAATTGGACTGACTTTCGGTACAGGGACCCAAAACTGATCTTCTAGATACCATAACTTGAGTTGTTGGATTTCGATTTTAATGTGGGATACCTCTATGAGTTTGTGGTGGAAATCTCTAACTATCTACATTCAAACAATTCATTTAAAAGAGGGTCACATTTTTAACCTATTTTGATGTTCGATTTTTCCTTAATTCGACTTACTTTCAGTACAAGGACCCAAAACTGATCTTCTAGAATCCATAACTTGAGTTGTTGGATTTCGATTTTAATGTGGGATACCTCTATGAGTTTGTGGTGGGAATCTCTAACTATCTACATTCAAACAATTCATTTAAAAGAGGGTCACATTTTTAACCTATTTTGATGTTCGATTTTTCCTTAATTGGACTGACTTTCGGTACAGGGACCCAAAACTGATCTTCTAGATACCATAACTTGAGTTGTTGGATTTCGATTTTAATGTGGGATACCTCTATGAGTTTGTGGTGGGAATCTCTAACTATCTACATTCAAACAATTTATTTAAAAGAGGGTCACATTTTTTACCTATTTTCATGTTCCATTTTTCCGTAATTTTCGATACAAGGACCCAAAACTGATCTACTTGATTCCATAACTTGAGTCGTTGGATTCCGAATTTCATGCGGGATACATCTATGAGTTTATGGCGAACTTCTCTAACGATGTGCATTCAAACAATTCATTTAAAAGAGGGTCACATTTTTACCTATTTTCATGTTCGATTTTTCCTTAATTCGACTTACTTTCAGTACAAGGACCCAAAACTGATCTTCTAGAATCCATAACTTGAGTTGTTGGATTTCGATTTTAATGTGGGATACCTCTATGAGTTTGTGGTGGAAATCTCTAACTATCTACATTCAAACAATTCATTTAAAAGAGGGTCACATTTTTAACCTATTTTGATGTTCGATTTTTCCTTAATTAACTTTCGGTACAGGGACCCAAAACTTATCTTCTAGATTCCATAACTTGAGTTGTTGGATTCCGATTTTGATGTGGGATACCTCTATGAGTTTGTGGTGGAAATCCCTAACTATCTACATTCAAATATTTTTTTAAAGAGAGGGTCATAATTTTAGCCCATTTTCATGTTCCATTTTTCCGTAATTTCACTAACTTTCGATACAAGGACCCAATGCTGAACTTTAAGATTCCATAACTTGAGTTGTTGGACTCCGATTTTGATGTGGGATACCTCCATGAGTTTGTGGAGGAATTTCCTAACGATCCACATATAAATATTTCATTGAAAAGGGGGTCCCATTTTTAGACCATTTTCATGTTCCAATTTTCCGTAATTTCAGTAACTTTCGGTACACGGACCCAAAACTTATCTTCTAGATTCCATAACTTGAGTTGTTGGATTCCGATTTTGAAGAAGAACTCCTCTATGAGTTTGTGGTTGAATTCTCTAACCTTCTACATCAAAATGTTTCAATAAAAAAGAGGGTGGGCTATTACACCTTTTTATGTTCGGAATCGGAACCAAAATCTGTACTTCTATATTCCAAAAGTTCAGTTGGATACCGATCCTACATCTATTCCGTTTAAACAACTTGTTATTAAAATTTTACTTAATGGTTTTTTCCAAAGCCACTGTGGCCTAGTTTTTCTTTTGCTTAGGGAGTACCAGTAATGCAGACATTGAAAGCTGATGCGATAAGCATGAATTGCGTTAAACATGATGCGAAGAAATTGCATCCACCGCAAAGCCAGGGGATGGGATTCTGTGTCCGCCCACAGGGATTTCTCGTTTTTCCGCTTCATCAGTATTGGCATCATCATCATCATCACCATAAATCACAAAAAAGTGCAGCATGTGCATCGCTTTCCACACTCTCCATTCCGTTCGCTGTTCTTTGTTTGCTTTGGCAATTTGTAGTCAGCCTGTTGCCCGGGCCGAAAAGCAAGGACTTGGGCTCTATTTCTCTGTCAAATGCAATAAACCGGAGATCCTTTTGTGTGGCCACTACAAGATGTGCCGCACGAACAACTACAACTATGGCTGCCCAGGACAATGGGCCAAGGGGCCATGAGTAATGGGCACCGAGCATGCAAAAGTGCCGAACTGAAAGCCCCGAGAAGGTGGAAGAGTTGCCTTTGATAAATGCGCACGAGAAGGGTCACCTGCCTTGTGCAGCTGTCTGGTAAATTGCTTAATTTGTTAAGGCACAAACAGGGCACGAAAACACAAACCTACACGCACATACGCACTGGTACAACAGGGCGTATGGGCAATTTGGGCAAATGCAACAGAAATTCAATTAACTTGCTGGATTTGCGGCTATTAATTACAGGGGGCTGCCTTCAAAAACGCTGCACTTATGGCGGCTGCAAGGAATCCGCATTAAGTTGCCAGCAGAATTACCATGTCAGGGCTAAATCCTTTGGGGAAACCTACTAATTAGCCAGCCAAGGAGAAAATCAACACAAGACCTTAGACTTAAGACTTGAGTGCTTAGAACTTTGCAGAAACTTAAATGCAAGGTGTTTTTATGTGCCAGCAGAGATCTAATTAAATATTGCTCGCATTCCAATCGAAATTTCCATATGAAAGGGTGAGTTTTACCCAGCACCATCCTGCTTCGTAGTGTATCTCTGGGGCCCATGGAATGTCCAATTAAAACTATCAAATTACGCATACGCCTAGCGAGGCGTAACCAGGCTGCCTAATTAGACGCAGCTCTTGAAATACCCTCAAATAAGCCATCTTTCGATTTACACTAGGAAAAAAGGTTTATGAAAAAGATAGTCGATTTGTGAATGAATATTTACTTTAGGGTAAGATAAAGGCATAAAAAGGGTAGAGGGTTAAAAATTGAATGTATTGAATAAGGAGAATGAATTGAATAAGGAGTGTTTTTAAGATATTTTTATGGTTTCCGCAAATGTTTAGAGTTTTTTCCTTAACCGTCATTAGACATTAACAAAAAGACTTTTGAATGAATTTTTAACAAAGGTGTATAAAAGCATGCATGAACATTCGCATTCAAAATAATGCATATTTTTGCATATTTATACTCGTATATATATAAACATTTATATACTTGCATATTTTTAGACACCATTATATCAAGTTACAAAACCATAGTCATTTTTGTAATGCACATAAATATAATTTAGAAATAGAAATAGTGATTTACCTCAAATTGTAATTTATACATTTTTGTAAAGTATTAAATCATTGAAAAAATCTGAAAATAGTTTGAATTTCTTTCTCTGTCCCCGCACTCACAAAGGACACACGATCCGCTCGTGGACTATATTTGCGGTGGCGCAAAAATGTTTTCGGCAATGAGGAATGTCGCACAGGAAATTGGAGGCGCGTCTCACACATACGCATGCATAATTAATGTGCCTGGTGTGGGCGGATGTGTGTTCTATTTCGCCTAATTGTGAAGCGTGGCCAAACCACCAAGGGGTTGAGTCACATTTGCACACTCGTCGAGTCAACGTTTAATTGTCGCCTTTGACATTGCAACAATTTCAAAGTGGCTGCCGCCTGATCACCCCCGCCACACAGCCTTTGTCCGTCTTAATTACAAATTCCAAGCATGCCTGGCTCATTCAAAATCGATGGCCCAATTACGCCTTATTCTTGATACTTGTTTTTGCCCAAAAACTCGGCGCAAACTTTCGATAAACTCCTTATGCTGTTAATTAATGCATAGATGGGCCGAATGCTGCGGAGTAATGGCCTTGCAACTTTAAACAGTTTTCGCATTGATTATTCCAGCCATCTTTTCGGAGCATAATCCAATTTTGGGATGAAAATTGATTCCTTAATGCGCGTTATTTAGCGAAATTAAAGTAACACATCTTAAGGAAATTTGTTATTAATGTTTTTAGTAATAGTTACTGTACCGTTTTCTAACTTTTCATTAATGTTTTTAGTAATAGTTATTATATGGCCTCCTTCTGGCGGAGGAATCTTGAAACTTTAAATATTTATCTAAATATTTATCTCAATATTTAAATAACACAGGTTGATAGATGTTTAAGGTGTTCAGATTTGAGTACAATACAAATTTAAGTACCATCTTTTGAAAAAGATGTTTAAAGTCTTGCGCTATATTTAACTTTCATATTTTAAATCCTTTTTTATAATATACTACAGCTACTAGTCTGATCATTTGATCTAGTTATCAAAATACTTCTCAGGTAAAGTTACCATTAAATGGTTCTTCTTTTAATTTCGTTTTGGTTTTTTTACGTTTTTAGCTTTACGACCTATTAAAATTAATTACATTTCAAAATAATTGCTCTTTAAGGGTTTGGTGCCCCTGTAAACTCACCTTCCAACCTCTCCCCGTCTTAAGGTTCCCCTCCTCCTAACCATGTGCGCTGAACTTGAAAGTCACCTTGCCTGGCCGTCGTTTGATGCGTTTTTTGACGCCAATCAAAGCCACGGGGAGTGCTAATGGCTGGGATGGGGGATCCCCCTCTCCCTCTGCAGCACAACAATGCGTATGTGTGTCTAGGGGTGTTTTGTTTGGCTTTGACATGTCAAACAGCGAACAACAAAAGCAGGGGCCAGCGAACAAACGAAGACGTTGCAACAGCACCAGCAGATTGAGCTTCCAGAGCTCAACATTGTTGCAAATTACAAGTAAATCCAAAACGGCTCAATGCACAACATCCTGAAGGGGGGTGGGGATGACAGACTGCGGGGATGGGACGAAGATGGGTTATGGCTCTGCCAGACGTTCAATGTTTCCAACTCGTTTGGCTCGGCTTTAAGTTCATTTTTACTGGGTTAGCAAAGGACCATCATAAAAATTGCTTTTCAGCTTCAGCTTCTGTTCCTTTCTGTTGTGTATTTTTTCTCCATTGGCCTTTATGCCGACCGGGTTTATTGTTTGCTTTCATTGCGCTTTGTACTACACCCACCCTACTTTCTCACCCCGTTCGCAGAAAGTCTGCAATTAAGGGCGCCGCAGCTTATTTACGGACTTCGCCGGCGTACGCGGCGTATGCGCAATGCACGCGCTGTGTGGGGCAATGAAATGTATTTTTGTACTGCATATTCACGCTTTTGTTTGCTTAAATGCTCCGTAATTAAAACGTGTTGGGGCCAGTTGCTCTGCAAGAGTACAGGATGGTATTATTGCAAACAGAGCGGAATTTTCGTTAAGGTCGGGTCCATTCCGCCTCGGAAAATTCCAGCTTGTTTTAACTTGGCAACTGGGTTCAAAACAATGTTTATTTTGCATTTTCGTGCAGGAAACTCTTTAAACTAATTAATCAACTTGTAAATTGATTTTTAAGAGTATTTTAAAAGTACTTTTATTTCTACCTAAAAAAAAAACTCAAGCAGTACTTCAATAAATGCGCTTAAAACTGTATTGAAAAAATGTATTTTAATGCATTTTTCAATAATCCTTTATATAAAACTACTTGTTCACTTCTAACTATTGCAATTTAAGCAATATACCAATTAACAAGATTGCATTTTTTTTATCATTGGAGTCATGATACTTTTAAATAATTTTACAAATTATTAAAATTAAGTTAAATAAAAAATAAGGAATAGGTGACTTGTTTTAAGTTTATTAAATTCTATATACCTTTATCAAGGATTAGATATTTGTAATTTAATTAATTAATATAGATTAAATACGATTCAAGAGTAATACCCTTGATATAACTTCCCTCACATTTCTGCGACAAACCATTATCCGATTGGCTGCGAAATTGCGCTTAAAGCTGGGCTTGGTTCGTACACAAGTAATCTGTATTTCCCCGTCTTTTTATGATTTATTTTCGTTAAGGACCCTTTTTCCCTGCCGGCCCGCCCTCATATACATTTTTCATTATTCTGTATGCCGCATATATATTGGCCATGTATTTTTATGTGACGAAATGCCTGATGGCATTCGGTTGGCACGGCGACGTCAACAGAACGTTAAGCGGGATTAGGAGCGCCGCTTTGCGCTTTTGTTTTTCGAATGTCGCCAACATCATCAACAAGGTGACATAAGAGCAGTGTGCAAATAAAAAAGGCACGAGATTGTGCCGCCCATGCCATACCATCCCATACCATCCAGACGTTTGCACATCTTAACGTGGCCATATTTTGCATATGGCTTTAATGGCGGCTTAGCGGCGTAAAAATAGCAAAGCAGGCTAGGAAGTGGGGTGGAAACGGGGCCAAGACAAAGGGGGTACTGGCACAAAGTAGCTCTTGTACCGACAGCTTTGTTGTCTGGATGCCACACGCTCCTCGAGGCGGCCGAAATGCGCAGGAAACTTCGCGAAAGCCGGTGGAAAGTTAAGATGCTGAGGCAGCCAGGCCGACAAAATGGGTTAAGAGGGGCGGGGGGCGAGACAGCAATTGCTACTGTCAGCCGAGCAAAGTTTTTAATTAAAATAACCGAGCAATAAAACAGCCCAACAAAACACACATTCAGGGGGGTGGGGCAAAAGGGGAGCCCGGTTAAATGGCAAATTAGCAGCGACAATTTCTCCTGGTCACATGCATAACGTATACGCCATGAGGGCCGTGTCCTGCGACTCAATTAAAATTTAACAGCACACGACGCAATTCGTTTGCTATTTCCTATTTTTTATTCGCACAGGACGCTCTTTGAATATTTATTGTGGCGCAAAGGTCAATGCTTTGGCCTTGAACCCTTTTCCCCACTGTCCTCGCTCAAAAGGAGACCACTTGAAGGTCTAAACTGTGCCTGGTTTTCACGCTTGTTCAGATACAATAGCTAAGCAGCAGCGGGGGGCGGGCTCATTAAAAAAACATAAATCAAACCGCACTGGCGGCCTGCAGTTAAAAGCCGTCCAACCATAGACCCAGTGCATAATGAAAATTCTCCGAGTGAAAACAAGAATTCAAAAGTAAATTGAAATTGCCCGACTAAACTTGGATTTAGCAGGGAGAGAAAAATAAAAAATTCACAGCTTGCCAGGAAGAAAGTGGGGGAAAGTAGGGAAAAGTACGAGAAAGGAAAAGGCAAACTGTGATGATGCGTTGGCGTGCGGTTCGCAGCTCTGCAGCAAGATTGATTGATGACATGACGTCAATTTGCCTGAGCCACTCAGTCTCTGGTGAAGTGCGGTGGAGTAGGTAGTCCCTGGAACCCCCAGACACCCCCAGATGCCCAACTCCCCGAGTTCCCACTATGCAAAGGGGCCCAACCACCGGGGGCGTGACCAGGGACATGGCCCGACAATGGCCATGACGATGAAAAGACAATGAAAAAGGCATTAAAGCTGCGGTCCGACCGAGCTGAAAAAATATATTATCATTCTGAGCGGTATGAGGCGCGATGTGCCACTCGGGGGCGTTCTTGTGGTGCATGTTATGGTCTGTTTGTGGGCGTGGCAGTTGGAAATAATAATAAACACAACGCAAAAGCCCACAGAGCAAACAGAGTTTAGGTGTTGTTTTAATGACGCAGGTCAGAAAGAACTAAATGACCGAAAATAAAATACCTAAAAATAGGTCTATAGAGCATTTGTGGAAAAGGAATTTTAAGAAGATGGTTTAACAGGCCTTTTTTAAACACCTATATTGATCAAAACTAACTTATATTTTTCCCACACAACTTAAAAATAAGAGCTAAATATATTTAAAAGCTCTGTATTTTTAATAAGATTTTTTAATGTGGAAAGTAGATCTAGGAAATTAAGCTAAAGAATATGAGAACCAAATTAAATTGTCGTTTAATTACATTTATATTTCTAAGAAATGCCTAACCTTTTATTCATTAAGTAGTGGAAAAGTAAAGTACATTTACGACGTATTAATGTTGATCCCTTAATTTCTCCCTCCTAATGAGATAATTCCATCGGACTCCCCCGTTTTCCTGTCCATTGCCAGCAATCATTATAATAACGACAATTCTGCCGTTTATTATCTGCCTAGGCTAGCGTTATGCATGATTAATAAAGTTGTTATTGTTGGCTGGCAGTTTTCGTCCCGGGTCTGCCATGAAAATTATGCATAATTGGTTTCACTGTCACCCCACAGTCACAGGCCATCCCAGCCCACACTCACATCATCCCAGCGGACAGGACTCGGAATCTCGGGGACCAGAGCATCGCACCCGAACGGGAGCTACCTCAATTTAAAACAAAAACATTTTGGGCAAAGAACAGGCAAATTCCTGCGGGTGTTTAATGAACATTTTCCCAGCACACACACCTGGAAATTATGCAAAAAGAAATTAAAGTTTCATGTGGGCAGTCGAGAAGTGCAGTGAGTCTTCGGGGTTCCAGGGAAAAGCAAACCCATTAAATGGGGAATAAAATTGAGGAATAAAAATGAAATTTTAAACACCTACCGGAGGCGCAAGCAAGTCGATGGCAATAGAAATGGGGCATCACCAGAGCAACAGCCTGCGTCTGAGTCTCGTTGAGTTGTCCTTGCTGAGGATTGCCGTCTACTACATCATGTTGGCATGCCGGGCACGTCCTCTAATGCTGCGACTGCAAAGATAAAAACCAAGGGAATAAAGCATAAAAATCGGCCCGGCAATTACTTCAAGCGATGGCTTTCTAATTTAGGGCTTAATTTGTGTGGATTTAAGGCGCGGCGCGGCAGCAAATATTTTTTTAAGCCAAGCCATCAAATTGCGCCGAGATATACGCCCAGGTAAGGAATTCGCAACACTTTATGGGTGCCCAGGCCAACGGTGGCAGTGCGGCGGGGAATACGCCGGCCAGAAATACCGTGATGCCCTTAAGGCACGTTACGTATACGCCCCCAATGACATGTACATAAATTTAATGCTAGAAATGCTCAGCTCGACACGACTCGGCCCTGTCTGTGGGTCCGCTTTCGTGGGTGTTGTTTTCGTCCTTTTTTGCCCGGCACTAACACACTAGCGCACTCACCCCCACACACACACACACCCTGCACACCCATTCGTTGTCGTCGGCGTAACATTTCCGCTTTCGGTTGCATGAGTATCCGTTTCCGCTGGCTGAGACCACGCACTTAGCCCTGTCCGCCGTTCGTGTCCAAAAATAAAGTAAATTAGAGTGCGCGACTCTCCGGTTCGAGTTCGTTTTTTATCCCATTAATTGTGTTTGCCTGTTTTAGATTCGGGGTGCTCCTTGAAGGGCTCCCAAAATCCATGTTTGATTGCCCCGAGAGGTGGAAAGGGCTTGGGCTCTTACTCTGGGCTTGGCGAGATTGGAATTCGCTGATTCGATGATTGGTCGTTTGACTAAAGGCTCTGGTATTCAAAGCGGGAAATTGTGCGAGTGCTATGCGAAATTCCCAGACAACGGGGATTTATTCAATTCCATTATGCTTTAGCAAAGCACTTTAAAGCAATGGCTGAAAATGAAATCATAAATTTCGTTTCAAAATTAAACCCCTACGAGAGTGGAATGAAAAAATGGAAATTCGATGTGAAAATGATTATAGTTTAAAGTGAAGCCTAAAAATATTCAAAAAAAAAAAAAAATTAAATAAAATCTTTAAAAATGAATATATTATTTTGTTTCTTAAAATCTTTTTTTCTGTTTAAAATGTATCTTTCCCTTAATTTATTTGATAATTGTGTGCCACTTTAAGCAAGTGATGAAAATTGGCTTAAGGAATTTGGATTTCCCGTTGACCCACATAAGTATGTTATTTAATTTACTTTGCTGAATCAAATCAAGCATTAAACAGAGCTTGCTTTGTGCATATTTATGGCCGAGTTGAGCTGTCTGGATGTCCTTTTAATATCCCCATCACAACACTGTCAGGTTCGGATTTAAAGCTGTTTTTGTCCTTGGCGAGAAGCATGTGGAATTGGCAACTGAAAGTCAAATCAAAGCCACAGGCAGTGCGGCATGGCACAAAACACAAATGCACGTCAACAATGCGAGTTGCTGTTGTGCCCTTGCACGATGTTGCTGCTGTTGCTGTTGCTGCTGTGGATTTGAATGCTGCTGTTGCTGTTGGTGTGGCGTCAGGCAATTGCACATGCCAAAACGAATGTGGAACGGCCAAGGAGCCCGGCAGGACAGCCGACCTGCAGGGCAGTTAAAATAGATAGCCCATTGACCATTCCTCCTGATGCCAGGGCCCTCTGGGCCATCCAGAGTGATGGGGAGCGGGCGGAGGAGCTCCGGTAACAATGCAAATGAAAATGTGCAACGCAGCGCGGCACAGAGCCACGCTCCAAAACGACACGACTGTCAAAGTGACGACCATCCCTTTACGGGACTGCCTTTTCGACGATGTCATCGCCACCGCCATAGCCGATGGCCATGTGCCAGTGCCAGCTGTATTTGCACTAAAAGCTTTTGTTAATGGTCGCGTCAATATTTTGCCATGCTTTAATAACACTGGAAACGTAGCGAAACCGGAGAGGCGAGAACGGAAAACGGAAATCGGAAAATGGGAAATCGGCATACAGAAAAGGGAGCCAACGAACACAAAATTCACTTTCTGCATTTGACGAATGGAATCGAATACAAATATGAATGTGTAACCCAAGCCCGAAAAGAAAAACCACATAAATTCATTTGCCATGCTAACCCTTTTTCCAGGGTCATACGTACACTTTTTGGCAACATCTAACCGAGTTACCTCGCACCGCCGCCCTTTCACTTTTCCGACATTCCCGGGCTTTTCAGCCAGCATTTACACAATATAAACTTTACACGTACAATCATCGCACATACGGAAGGGAAACGTTCGCCCAGGACGGCCAGGATAGAAGGGCTCTTGGCATTTCGGGCACGTAAAACATCAGCGCATAAATACAAAAAGGAAAACATGGACCTTGCGCCATGAAAGTTGAGGCTGTCGAAGGGACGGCAAAGAAATGGCATTCGCCGATCAAAAGACAACACAATGTGCCGCGACTGCGATGCCAAGTCGCCTCCTCAACATGCTGAGCTGAACACGTAGTCGGGTGACTGATTGGGCTACAAGGATGCGAGGAGCCAAGGAGGCGGAGTGCATCTGATTGGAACTGGTTCGGGACTCCAGACAGCGGGCGATTGAGGAATCATTGAACTCGGGAACAGATTGGAATTAAAGAGCAATAGAAGTAGATTTTAAGATCTGGTTCTTGGATGTAACTAAGGAAGAGATATGCGACTATTTCCTAAATTGATTCCTAAATATAATGGGGTGTATATAATTTTATTTCTATTTTATAATTTACATATTTATATTTTACTATTTTTCCCGTTTTCTAAAAAGATACAATTATAGGGAGTTTTGAGATACTTTTGTAAATAAGAATATTTAAAACCACCAAATTTCTTTTGAAATTAATTAAACTATAGTGAGTTTTAAAACACATTTAAAATATAAATAATATTAAAATATTAAATAACATGTAAATTCAATATAAAACTTATTAAATTGCATATCTAAATTTTAAAAATATTTAAATCACAGCAAAGTATTCAATACAAAAAAAAACATATAAAAATCAATTTCTAATAAATGTGTTTTATAAGAAAAATGTATTATTTTTAGTAAAATATGTGGATTCTCCTTCGATAACTAATTTATTGACCACATTTGGGTAATCGAAAAACTCATCTGATAAAGAGTTTAAGGTAAGGACCTGATATGCCTTTTATAAAACTAGCCCATAATTGTATTAGGATGTCAATTTCTTGGCTGTGGCCGATGAAATCCTTTGGTAAATCCCTTTAGACATTCCGCCTTCCACCTTCTTCACTTTCGCTCTTGTGGGCTATGGCATATGTCAATATTTAAAGCATCTTCGTGGGCCTCCCTTTAGTCTCTAGATGCCTTCCCTTCCGTTTTGTTTTGTGGCTGGCTACGCTTTCGGAAAATTCAATTTGTTATAACTTGAAAATTTCATTTTTCGTTATGTAAATGCGTTCCAAGAACACATGACCAGGCCAAAAACATGGATGAGGTGTGGCAAAGAACCAAGAGTTGGTGCCGCAGAAAAGCAATTTGCGGCAGCTTAAATGTCAATGGGATTCATCCACGATTTCCCGGTTATGGTATAGACTCCACATGTGCTGGGGGCTATAAATAGAGCGGCACGTCTCTGTTATTTTTAGCCCCTGGGCTGGGCGGACAAAGGGGAGGTGTGGCAGTGTTCTAGCCTCAGGCTGAGCCATAAAAGTAAAGTTCTGTTTGGGCAGCTGAAAACAAATTGCAAACAATAAAGCCGGGGAGGTGAAAGGTCCTCCCACACATGCCACTCGGACTCCCCAGCCAGGTGCCAAAAACTTCGGAGTTCGACCTGGCAAATTGTCAATGAATCGCCCTCTGGGAAAGGTGCTCTTCTTGTTGTTCGTTCCCCCTATCGATTGTTTTTACCTCCTGCAAAGTTCGCATTTCGTATTTGTTTTTGCTAATGGCGCCCGTTTGTTGTCTCGGTCATTGATTCGACGAGCATCCAATAAGACTGGTGTCCTTGTTCTAGTCGCTCCTGTGGCAATAGCTACGGCTAATTTAATGAAAATCGATTTCATCGTCTGCTACACTCTCTCCATCTCAAATGACCGTCATAAGTTTTTCCGAACATCCCCCAGAAATAAATATTAGTATAAATCCTTGTTATTGGTTTCTTTCGGTAGCTATACTGTGCATCATGGCGTATGATTAATGTGCACAAATCGCATTAAAGCCTTTCTGCTGCGAATAAAACCTAATCCAGTGCTGGCTTTTTATGGACTCGGGGTTCTATCTGCCGCATAAAAATATACGATTATTATTACGATTGTGATGTGCACAATTGCGAGCAACAACAATAACCGGCAGCTCCAGGAAATTTTAGCCCAATAACTCAATCAGATTTCGACACAGCAGATACACAAAAAAACGTGGCGAACGGCAAGGAACATTTTGATGCATTGCCTAAGCCAAGAGAAATTCAGCAAGCGACTGATATATTAGAAAGAAACACGAGGCGAAGAACTGAATTTTAATACCCTCACCGAAGCAGCAGTAGTAAGCAGCAGTTTAAATTTATTAAAAGGAAAACATGAATGATAGCCTTGTACTTTGACGAATACAGCCTTGTTTTGTGAACCTTTTATTTATTTATTTAACGAGCTGTACAACTTTTGTTTACGACCTTCTACTCCTTAGTTTTGTTAAATTTCCGAGGAATTAAAAAGCTGATTTCCAGGAATTTAAAGTTTTACTACCTTGTACATTTCCTCCGAAACTTTAAGACCATTTTGGTGTAAACACGCTGCTCCCCAGCGCATAACAAAGATCGTAAAAGCCCGCACTACCCACAGTTAGTGTAATAAAAACGTGTTTCCCCAGCTCGCCGTTGGCCCAGCCACGCCACGTATATATTACAAAATCGATGAATCAAAGTAAATTACCAGAAATAAATGAGATAAAATATGTGTAAGCGAGGTAGCTACCTGCAAGGAAGGGGCGGAGCTGGTCAGCATTTCCGCTGGTATATTAGCAAGCTGCCAGCTAGTGCTTTATTTTTCCTCTTTTTTCTTGATTTAGCTTAGCTAAACGCGGGACAGGATAAGCCCGACTAGTTGACCTGGAAGCAACCTGGTAATCGGAGGGGCTTGGCTCAGGGCTAAGCTCTCCAGCGGTTGGTAAATGCCACTAAAAATGGTATGGTATGGCATCGCACGTTGCTCAAACGCATTTACAAACATGTATACACAACACACACCGCAGGAAATTGAAAAACTTGTATATGCCCGACTTCCGTTTCACCTGTTTCGCCTGCTTTCCAGATCGAGTTGAGTGCGCTCACTAATTTAATAAGGCAACGTGGCGATGTGGCCACTTTTTTACTTCCAGACTTAAGTAAGAAATCAAAAAATAATTATATTAAAATTAAGGGCTTACAATTTGATTTAGATTTTTAAGGGATATTTAACCTAATTTTCTCCCTACTGTCACTTCTTATTTAATTTAATATTAGTATTTTTTAACATAAAATCTTCTTATTTATGTTAAAAGAGGTTTGTTAACCTATTAATAAATTAAAAGCACTTCTTTATTTTTTAGGATTTTTTATTAAAGATTTAGCTTTCTTAATGCTATTATTTCCTCAATAGACCATTTCGTAAGGAATTAATTATAGATTTTGTATTAAATTTTTTTTGGTCTGCCTTGTAGAGTTTGATTGTTGATAAAGTGAAAATCTATATACATTTTTTCAGTGCATTTAGCACCACACACGGACGCACACCCGCGGTCACACATGCAGGTTCCAGCCCACAGCCCCAAATTGCCACTCTATTCTTCGTTAGGTTCTTTTGTTGCTCTCTAAACTTGTTCGTCGGAGTAATCATATAAATATTCTTCTGTAAGTGTGTTAGTTGGGTTGTATATGTATACTTGCGCCTGGGTGTGAGTTAGTGCGTGCCAAAAAACTTTTGCGTGTCGAGAGTTTATTAAAAACTTGGCCTACTTTTCGCCGCGCACTTCACTGCGTATTTTATGTACAACGCATAAATATAACTTTTGTCTGGCCGGCAAAGTGGAATTCACGGTCATTCCCAAATCGGATTGGATTGAATTTCCCTGAATTTATTAAAAGATTTTTTGCCTTTTTCACCTTTTTTTTCGCAGGAAATACATTTTTGGGACACCTTTAAAGGCGATCTATCCCTTGCCCCGAGACTTCAATGAGCTCTGGAAACGACCTGGGGCTTTGGAGCAGTCAGTCGAGCCAGGTGAGCTTACTGTTTTGTCAGGAGCTGGACTCAGGACGGGAATAAGCACTGAGAGAAATTGTATTTAAAAAAAGGGAAATAATAATAAGAAGAAAAAAAGTGACAAATTTATATTTCCAAAAAAAATATTTTTAATGTTATGTCAAAAGCAAAGTTAACATTTTATACCGTCTTACACTTACCCAAACTGAAAAAATAAATCGTTCCCTAATTTTTTTTTAAATGACCATAATAATGTCCTTTGATAAGTATGCCAGATACTTAACATTTGGAGCATTTCTATTTAATATTTTCTTTCTCTAGCGTCTACTGGGACATTGGCGAGTTGGGTCCCTGGGGCAGAGTCCACTTATGCACACATCATTATTACTATGTGCCCCAGTTTGAACTGCCGAGTGGAGCGGTGGTTCCTTGCTGTTTAATTTATCGCCCAACAGGCTAAATATGTTTACTTTGCTCGCTCCTTTGGAAGCGCGTCTCCAGCACCCCTTCGGCCAGCTCTATTATGGGCATAATAAACTCATTAAAATGCAGCAGGCTGGACAACTGGCGAGCTGTCAATGAAGTCGTGGCACTGGTCCTGCCCATATGGCCGAGTGGTGGTCCGCCTTGACGGCTTTTGTGGTTAGCATACGCATAGGCACACGAATACGCGGCCCACGGCCGTTACTGGCTAAAAGGCTTCTGGCCCCTTCAGGTGTTGTGTTTACATTTGATGGGCACGAACCTCAGGCCCTTCCCCAGTGGCAAAGTGGGTCAATGTGCTTTGGAGTGGTTAGTGTCAGTCTACTGCCGATGGCCCCTGCCCCCTTCCTGGCCGCAACCTGATCAAGGGCTTTGGCTTTAAGCGGCCACCGTTCGCGTCACCGCCACTCAGAGGTTGCCGAAGTTTTGGCCAGCCTCATCACGTTCCTTAAAGCCATATGACCGCCTGGCAGATATCAGCCAGATTCGGGCAGATATCATGCATAAATTGGGCAACAAAATCGATAAGGACACTGCGGTCCTGGTGGGATGGCCGGGTGCGATGGCTCGTAAATTATGCCACGCCCCTGCCATAACGAGGCCAATAATTCAGGGAATAATTCCCGCCACATTTTCTCCTCTGATTTTGCCTTCTTTCTGTTGGTTTGTTGCTTCCTCTGCATGATTATATCCTTGTTGATGTTTTGGGCCCTAAGGCCAGAGGGTTTTATATAATGTGCCTTTTTACATGTACAGGGTAAGGAAGTATTGTGCATCTTATTTTTATTAAGCAGATTTTATAACATATTTTGCAAATAAAAAATTTGAAGGATATTTTTAAAGCATTATTTAAATAAAGAAATAAAGTCCAAACTCCTATTAAGTTTATTTCTTAGATGATTTTACTATAACACTATATTACCCCATAAAATTGTTAATAACTAACCTTATTATTAAAAAATAAATATATATTTTATAGTCTTAAAAATACAAAATTGCAATGCCTTTTGATTTTTCACTGCTTACCAGATATAAACACACCAACTTATGTTTATGGCTATTTCTGGTATAGGTCGAACCCGTCGGCAGCATGAAAACTTGCAAGTTCAATGTTTGTGTCCCTTGATTTTTTCGAACAAATTTTGTTTGGCAACTTCATTTCGGCGTTTATTGACAGCGACAACTGACAAACAATGAATGACAAACGGTCGCCCAACAACAAAGGCGAAGGCAGCCCAATAGCACCAACACGCCGTAACTTTTTATCAAGTTATTAACTTATCTAATTCGATTATGGCCGTGAGCGGGTGTCTGTGTGGGTGTACCAGTAGGTGTGTTTGAGCCTGTTTGCTGTGTGTGCTGGCAGCAGGTCCTGGAGGTCCTGGAGGCAGCCTGTTCGTGTCAGGAGCACCGGCACCGGCGCTGGCGGTGGCAATGGCAATGGCAACGTTTACGTAGCAAGCAATTCAATTAGAAATGCGGTAGCAGCAGCAGTCACAAAAACAAAACGCGGCACCAGCAGCAAAGCACTAACAACACTCAAAATGGCTGCCTAGACAAACAGAGAAAATGAAAAGGACAAAGGCGAAATAGGGGGGCGGAAGGGGAGGGGCTGGGCCTGGGGTGGTGGAGAAAGGACGACTGACAGACAGGCTCTATCAAAAAATGGTAAGCAACAGACTGGCAGGCAGACAGCCAAGGACGGAGCTCTCGCGACTCGTTTATGCGGAAGCTGCTTTACGATAATGGCTTAAACGGTCTGAAAACGCTTTCAACAACTCAGGATATCTCGCATTCTCAGGGAAAACCCTTACATTTAAACAACCCTAATTAAGGGACATCTTTTGAGATATACCGGATGGATAAAGTGTTTTATTTTGTATTTTATTAGGGTACAGAAGGAATTTTAGTTTAAAATATAGTTGATTGGAATAACCGTTTTTTGTGAACCACTATACATCTAATTTAGGAACAAAGATCATAAGCAATCCCATAAAATCCTAATTCTTTTATAACATTTATTTATGACAAAGTTCCAAGAGGTACCCGTATTAAAAATCCATATTTACAGCAAATGGCCCGTGCAAACATATCGAAGAACACATGCTCCATAATGGATAACCATTTGCCTACTCTGAAATATGCCCGCCAAATGAGCAATCCCCCGCATTCCACATTGAGATTTACAAATTACCAAAACACAATTCCCATCCACAAACAACACATTGAAGGGAAAATAAATAATATTATGTGAGTTCAGCTCTCTCTCGCAAACGCTGCCGGCGCTTGTCTATGTCAGTTAAATTTTTATGTTTTTGTTGTCAAAGCCCATTAAACTGTCTTCGTGTTGGAGACTCTGGTCCTTTTGCCACTAGCCCCTGAGCACAATAGATGGGCCTTAGAAAAAAAAACGAAAAAAGGAATAAAAACCCAATTCCAAACAAGGGAAAATGGAGGTAAAAAAGTTGGCCATTTGTCTGCCGCCTGCTTTGTCAGTTATAAAGTTCTAACCTTTATGGAGTGCTGAGCGTGATCAACATTGGGCTATAGTACGTAAATATGCAGACACGGGTACACACATATGCCTAGCCTTAAGGACAAAATTGAATTTCGGGGATATAAACAAGAAGAAAGTCCGATTAAGTCTCGAGCGGGGAAGTTATGATACAGAAAATGATCCTATTATGTCGAGAAAAATATTCATTTGCTATGCAAAGTCTAGACGGCAAGAACATTATAATCGAAAAGTATTTGCAAAAGGAATGAACTTTTAAAGTAAGTAATATAAAACATTCAACTTTATGTTGAGATGAGAAGGAACGAAGATTAATTGGAGAGAAAATAATGGTTGCCAAGTCGTGTAATTTCAGTAAATTGAAAGAAATACCAAGAACGATTAATACTAATTATAATGACACTTTTAATGAGCTCTTCAGTTCCTTGCACTAACAATAGCCTTTTCGCTTGGCCTGTTTTTAACGACATTCTTTTGTGCCCTGGCTGCCAATTGATTGCCAGGAAACGACGCCAAAGAGCAACAAAAGTGGTCAAAATATGATAAAAACAAGTTGGCTATCGCCGCTGTTTTCCTGCTTTTCCCAACCCAAACCCGAGCCAGCGTCATCGAGAGTTTTCCAATCAAACTTGTACTTCGGGCCAACGTTATTGAAGGCAGCCTAATGCGCAAGTAAGCTGTCCATTATTCCGCAACATGTTCGTGCCAACAAAAGCATTCAAATTTGGCCAGTAGGTGTGGCCGAGGTCGAGGGATTTCGAGGGATGGGGAAAGGGCCTTCGCTCATGCATTATGCGCATTGTTTGTCAACTGACAAAAGCAACTTTTATGTTGTTCAAAATTTGGTTATCAGCTTGGCAAAGAAAAAGAAAGTACCTTGCCAGTAGACCTCCGCATGGGTATACGAAATGTTCCCTTCCGAGAGGGGGGTGGAACGCATAAATCACGCAAACAGGAGGTTTTGCAGAGCCCTACTCCCCCGAAAGGTGCCTGTCCTGTCGTACGTGTAACTGCATAAATATGATTGATATCGGAACAATGGCAGGACCTTGTAGCATTCCCAGGCAATAACAACTTCAATTATGTACCAGGGGCCAGGGCTTCGGAGGTTCCAGCAGAAACGTCTATATCATCGGGCTTTGGGAAGAACACCATCGGAACACCATAAATGCCCAAAATGTCGCATTGTTGCGCTTGGATTGTGACGAATAAAAGCGAGACAATGGGCCCTGGGCGCCGAATGGTAAGCGTTTTAGGCGGCAGGCTCTGGAGCTCCTCTCTGCCATTGTTATAGCAACAATTTTCTTTTGTAAATTCGCCATGAAAGCGAATAAAAAACAGGATGAAGCCTCAGACCCACACCAACCAAACAAATCTGCCACCCACTTAAGCTTTAAACTTAATGTTTGCTAATATAATTAAGCGATTTGGAGATCCTTCACTTCACTCAAGGATTTTTAAATTAATTTCTGCTGTCTTGTTGGTTTTAATTCCCCCTTCCAATCTATTTGTTCTTCGGTCGTTTTTTTCGACTGCTCGTATATTATCCATCCGCCCTGTTGGCCCGGCTTTAAGAGCTGCTCGAAATGAATGGAAGCATTTGTGCGTTTTAGTGTGCCGAAGAATAAGGCGCATGCACTGGGAAGAATATCTAGACAGCACATGATTTGGAAAAATATTTTCCATTTATATTTTAAATTTAACTTTGCACTTTCTTCGTAAAATATGTATTTATAATTCATTGCTCTAGTTAAGCAAATACACCCAATTGTACCTTAAACTGTAAAATAATATTTTAACATAATATAAATAGAAAATATTAGAAAACTAAGCTTAAGTTTGAAAAATAAATATTTTTGCAGTATTTTATTGAAGGTATAGCACTGAAATCAAGCACAGCGCGAATTCATTAGACTTCTTCGCCCGTGCCCAAGCACACACGAACACTATCAGCAAAGCATCAGCAACAACAATGAGCAGCTCATGCAAAATGCAAGAAAATGCTGAATAAATCAGGGAGCGCCTGGCCAGGGGGGACGAGGGTCTCTCAACTGGCAGCTGCCAACGGCTGCAGGAGCAAATTAAAGACCCCATCGAGCTTTAAGCCGCCGGGCTGGCCAACTGACTTCTGACTACCGACCACTCGCCATGTCCTTTCGGGCCAAGACTTCCTCCGCTGACTGACGGCCGACTGACTGGGAACGACAAGGACACCGCCAAGAGTTAACTAAATGCTCGACAGTTGCTACAAACGGCAAACAGAAAGGATGTTGGGAGTGGCTCGACGAGGAGGAGGAGGAGGAGGAGGAGGAGGAGGAGGTGGCCAAGGCCAAGTGAAGAGGCATCTCTTGGCGCAGTGCTTCCGCTGTTGTCATTCGCTTAAAAGTTTATTCCTCGCCTGCCGCTGACAGGCGCAAGGCAAGTTGAATCCCCGCCAGTCGCCTGCCGACAGTCTTTGGTGCTCCCTCCTTGGCCCAAACGCATCTTGGCCTTATATCCGGTGCCGCAACACTTCCTGTTTACAATTTAAACTAATAAGCAGCCAACAAGAAGGCAGTAGAGCAGTCGAGGTCCTCGCAGACGGCATCGTTTTCAATTTTCATCCTTACGCCCATTTATTTCACTTTCGCCCGCTCTTCTGGCGCCTGATCTCTTTACATATTCCAAAATTGAAATTGACATTTGGCGTTGCAGGGGTCTGCGTCCTGATGTATATCCTGCTGTAACCAAACACATATAGTATGAATACAGGAGCATTCACAGGCAGGATGGCATCCATCACTAAATCGTAACAAATGAAAGGGGCAGAAAAGCATGAAAATTATATTTGCCAAAGTACCGTACAAAAATTACTTAAATTTTCAAAAATAAAAAAAGCTAATTTTCTTTTTTTTATATTTTTACTTAAGTACAGAACGAAGATTGTCTTTTCTTTTGCTCACATAAACATTTTTTAATACCCTTTTATTTTAATAACTGGAAAAATACATTATATATTTTAAAACTTTACGAAAACAATAAATAACTATCAATACAAATCATTAAATTTTATTTTAGTATAATGACTTGGGAAAGTAATACATTTTAGTCGACCCATAAGTAGAAAGAACACTTAATTAATTCGTTCAACATTTTTATAAATTTTAGCTTAATAAAAACAGTACAGAACCCCCAAATTTTTTTCCACCGTACACCACCATGGCCATCAATATTTGCAGTTGTCATGGCAGGCAAACATCAATCGCCTAATAGAAATCGAAGAAACTATGCCAGATTTCCTTGGGCAGAGGCATGTGTTAGAGCCAGGAAAGAGCTGCCGGCAAAGCCAGGCGAACCGAACACTTGATTAACCCGATGAAACCGAATGCATGGCAGGCCAATTCATTAGGCTGCACCACTTGAGGATCCTCAGTCAGGGCGATTTGTGCACTTTTCAGCCGCCTGAGGGAGGGCCACTTGTTGGAAGCCCATTAACTTGGAGCACCGAAAGTGTTGCGCCTGCGAGCGCCAAGGGAAGCTGGCAAATATTTGCAGATACTCCACATAAAGAAGGCAAAAGCGCAATCAAAACGTCAGTTCAACGATAAATTATGCCGAACGAAGGGAAAACTTTTCCTTTTTTTCAACTGGCAGGCCTCACGGCCATAAAAATGTTCATTTTGCCTAAGAACTTTTGAGCAGCGCCAGCTATTTTTAATAATTATTATGACCGTGGAGGTGGATGGGAGGGGCTTTGAGGGCTGTCAGTCTGTCAACGTGTTGCTAGAAGATGAGGACCGCCTGCCATTGTCCTGGCAGCCTGAAGAGAGCCTCACAATGTTTACGTTATCTCATTTAACACTTGAAAAACTTTTCCACACACACACTCACAGTCACTTGTTTGTTCTGTCTGAGTGTTTGCCGCTTTTCCAAGTGGCCTTCCCCAATCCAGCCCACCTCCGCCCCGCGTCTGGCGGCGCATTTGCACATTAACAGTGTGAAAAATTATGATTGAGCCATAAAACAGTCAGCTGCGCCCACCAGGTTTGCTTAGGTCCTCCGGAGGATTGTCACATGCGTGAGTTCTCGTGAGTGTGTTCCTCGGGGACTCAGGGACTCGGCAGTCCCATCTGTCCCGGGGAAAGTTTATTTTTTTGGGGGCTTGCAAGCTGGGAGCTGGGAGAAAAAACAAAAGGAAATTTTCACTTTGTCCCGCTTCCGCTGCTTGCATCATCTTCTGACATTTTCCATTTTCCTGCTCTGCTTGAGCAAACAAAGTTAACCGGGCGATGCCTGCTCCCCGAGGAGTCGCAATTAAGCGCCGAGCCACCTAGAATTCCCCCCTTTGTTTTTCACCCCGTTTTTTTCTGAGTGCACAGGAAAAAACATTCCACTTAGCAGAGTAATTTCAAGAGAATGCAAATATTTATTCAAAAGAGTTACTCAAAGATAAGGTCCATCGTTCTCAGAATATGGATGAAATCTCTTAGGAGTTTTGAGAACTAGTAGATTAAGTGCAGATATAAAGCAACTTTTTTTTCTAAAAGCAAACGTACATATTCGCAGTGTAAGGAAAATGCAGGCAATATCTTTCATAGCATACTTGAAGGCACTTTTTGAAGTGATTTCAAATGTGGAAAGCTCCTGTCAACAGTGTTTTATAATCCCTAGTTAGTTTGTACTCATTTATAACACAGTAATAGAATAATTAATATTTCTCTTAGGACTTTAAGAGGCATAGTTTAATCTATCTAACTGTTAGAGAGAAAATAAGGCTCGTTTAAATCGTCTTAAGTGATTTTAAAACTCCAGATCGCTTGACATAATGATTTCAAATCTATAGTTATTCTACATACTTATGTTAAATAAATCTGTATTACTATTTCTACAAGGGTTTTTTTAAACAGTAGTTTAAAACGAAGGAGATTTTAAATCAGCCTTAATACGAAAGCAACAAATATAATATATTTTATTAAAGATAGCAACCATTTGGGCATAAAAAATTAAAAAATTGATGACCAATTCGGAGGATGTTTTCCCCCGGTGCGTGTGTGTGTCACTTTCTTACAGGGTATCAATAATGAATGAGCCAAGTCCTACGGAGTCGTTTCCATTGACTTGGCCCCGTCCATTAATAATCCAGAAGGCACATAAATCAATCATGCGACAAGCTGATAAACATCCAATAGCTACACAAATATGTATTTGAGTGCTTTACGCGCATAGTGGTATCCGCGTGTGTTTACACCGAAACACGTCAACATTTGTGCAGGACACTCGAACGTGCCGAGTAATTCGGGGTTGTCTGCAACAGTATTTATTGGATTTTATGCCTCCGTGCGAGGGAGCCCAAGCTGACATCTATTTTTAGTTATCCGTAACTGCGCAACAGTTGGAGCTGAAGCTGGGTCTATTTATAGTCCCGAAGAGCAGTTGGCGAAAAGCTTTTCGCAGGATAATTTCGGTTTTGCATGGACATGACGCTCCTAAGCCGCAGGTTGATAAATATAAACATTCTAGAAGGTTTATGGGGAAGTATATTATTCCACATAAAATAATACATATCAAGCTAGCTAATTTCTGGCTTTAAATAAATTGGATGGCACCTAAAAGTATACTTTAGGATTTCCAATAAATGGACTTTGTTAAACCACTATTATTGCATACTTTTTGACACCATTCCGATGGGTTTTTATTAACTTAGAACCAATGTAGTTTTATATTTAATTTTTATTTTCTGTCACCCTTGACTTTTACAATAAAGTAACCTTTTTCAGACTTCTACTTAATTTTGTTCCACTTCTGTTGCTCTTTTTATTTTCGAGAAAGCAGGACTTAGACATACTATATTTCATGCTTCCAGAGTTTAATCCTTTGAAAGGTCCCAAGTAAGTTTTCCTTAGATTTCTTTGATAATAACAGCAAACATGTTTTCCTACTCTTATTCTCGTGTATGTCGTTCACAACTTTTGCAAGCATTGCACAAATTTTAAGACAAATCTCAATTATACCCGAAGGTCTACCTCGACAGCTCTTGACTTCTCCGGCATACTTGGCGCGGGAATTTCCATTCGGCTGCTAAGTATGCCATGGTTAATAAACAAACCTCTTCGTCCTGCTGGTTGGGTTGACAAATCCGGTTCCCTGAAAGGAACATTTCGCTGCCATTCCAGAATGCCAGTGCAGCTGTTTCGTTTGCAGCCCCCTCAACTCGGCTATAATATGCAATGTTTTGCCTCCATTCTGCTCCACCAGAAGTGGTAGAAAGTATGCAATGCTTCTTTGCATTTCAAATGTCTAGAATGGAGCCTTCGAGGCGGGACTTTAAGTGCTAGCAGGTGGGCTTTCTCCACCCCAGATGTTCCAGCTGTTCCTGAATTCCTACCACCCTTAACCCATTTCATCGTCGTCTTTCTCCCCTGTTTTTTTTGTGCGCACAATTACACAGCAACAATAAAAATAAAAGAGAAGGTAGCGAAAGCTTTGGCCCGTAATCAGAAAAACGTAAAAATTTCTACAAGCAGGTAACGAAAATATTTGAAATTGCTTTTTGCCTTTGCCACCCCGTTGAAGGACCTTCCCGCCCCCTACTTCTGCCAGATTCCCCCGCAGCCTTTGCTTTAGCATTCCGTCTGCCTAATGGCGTATATTTTAGGTTCGGTTTCTCTCGTCCTGTCTTATTTATTTTCTCCTGTCGCTTTTCCTCGCTTTCACCGACGTCCATAAGGACGTCGAGGACCCAGCTTCGTTGACATTTTTCTTGTTTCGCCGGAACGCTAGAGCGCAGCGTCTTGATAAGGTTAATTGCCCATTTCTGTCATACCCTTCATAACTCAATGGGCATGCTAATAACTCCTTGACGCAGCCTTTGATGTGGCGAAGCTGCTTCTGCTCCAGCGATGAGGGTATTTTCGATTCGATCTGGAATTCCCCCGGCTCACCGTCTTTTGGCTGCCGCACATATCGAATTCTGATTTGACGCTCATCGTCGGCGACATAACACAAATATTTGGGAACACAGCAGGCGACAGCATTTTGCGACATTTCTGCCAGAGGTCATCGGAAATTGGGAGGCATCGGGGGCGAAACTCGATATTCACATATCGAGCTTATGAAGGATACTTATTGTCGCATATTAGAGCAATATGAATTGAATACCCAATGTAAGTGAGCTCATTGACATGGCAACCTTGCCGACTCTGAGTAGTTCAATACTAAAAGGACCCATAATGTCCTTTTTGGCAACGGACGTTCCCAAAACTCGACAAAGCCAAATGAGATCGCATTACTAATGCCTTTCATATAAAATGTTACTGAATTCTTGGAAGTTTAGAAAGGCATTTCATATTTTATGCCACCAATCGAATATAACTAATGAGAAAATGTATTGCATTTATAATCATTACAAATTTACGAAAGTCCTGTGAGTTATAGGCCACCTGCTTTAAATTAGGTTCTACCCAGAATATTGCCTTATTTTAAATATTATTTATATCTAGATTAAATACCTTACAAGCACAAAAGGCAATATGCGCTTACTTTGGCTTACAAAAATCCAGGCTTAATGTTTCCCGTCAAACGAAATAAATTTAACTAGAAATTGTTTTTCCCATTGTGAAATACAACATATTGCCTTTATTGGATTGCGCCTTTTCTTTCTTTAATTTCAGGAAAATTGCTGGAAATAAAAATTTGAAAGCAATAAAGTTGTGGCTTTGCAACTAAACATTTTGTTTGTTTTGTGCACAGATTTGTTTGCATTTTTTGCTGCTCTCTGGCTCTAAACCCATTCCCTAAAACACTGGCCACAGAAACCACAACAATTGCAGCTGGCAAACAAACAAGAGATGTCAAAAACAATTGAAGCGTTCAGAAACAAAAAAAGAACAAACTGCCCAACAGCAATAAACTAAAATTAATTAGAAGCAAGCAAAGTTGTGCTGTTATTAAAAAATAAACATTTTCCTTGCAATCACCGCCGAAGAATGAAATGGGAAGACAACTCGTTTGTAACCTTTATGCAAAGCAGCGGAACAGCAGCGAAAAAGGCAAAAGTCACGGCGCCCGAGAGTGATTTTAGCGAAATGCCCACGAAAAAGCCTTTGAAGTTGTCCACATTCAATTGGCGAGTCCGAGGACAATGTTTTGGGGGCTCAGATGGAGTGGTGGCAGTTTTTGGTGGGGGGCGTTGCCAGGACGAAGAGCCATAAAGCACACAAGTGGCGCAGCGGCGAACGGAAGTGAAATGGAAATTATGATAAGGAGTTCGGAGGCATTCGGAACTGGACAGTCATTAGAATGGAACTGGAGCACCGCATTATGTAGTCAGCGAAATAAAAAATAAACAGCGCCGGAAATGGGTTAAAAATATGTCTCGATGTTAAGTGCTTCATTTAATTAACAAAGTTGACATGAAGGCCTGACCCGCAGTCCCTTTAGCAATACCCCAACTGATTGTTAGCCCTATATCTTTGATGGCAAGTTTCCCAAAACCTTTGAAGATTATTTTCGGAATCGATTGTTATTGGCAGCGAAGAAAACTTTTCCTGCGCTTTAGGTTTATTTTTAGAGCCGCTTGCTTAGGGGTATATCAATCACATTTAAGGGTACCTAAAAGAGCAAGTCGTTGGGGTTTACCTTTATCTTGCCTCTTAATTGTTTGCCTTCGAAATGGAGCAGACTGAACAGATGTCACTCATACGCCAGGTGGGCCACAGTGGCCCTACTGGGGTTAATTTGATTTTGAATTTGCATTTCTATAGAGGCAAATGCACGTGTGCTGTTGACACGGATTTTGCATAAATTTAATTAGCGATCCGCGGCTAAACAGTTGCCAAATTGGAGTTGAGTTTTAATTAACTGCGGATGTGCCGCACCCGTTCTACAGGGCCTGTTGCTGTTTTTGTTAGCCATATGTGTGTGCTATCCCATAGCCCACTGGGCGGCCCAGCCCAAAGGCCATAAAAACAACAGCTGCACATTTCGCAGACACATGATATACGGCAGCAAATTGGACGACATATTCCATATAATACGCGTAATACTCGTGTACGTGGCCATAATAGTTTGCCGCGATAAGGAAGCGGTCATTAAAGCTGCCCAAGGCCACACCATCAAAACAGGCGCCCTGCGTCAATATTTGCCCGCCTTGATTAAAGAAAACATACGTATAATTTCGACTTTCCGGGCTTATCCCAGTGAATGCATCGGCGACTGAGAGTGAGCATAAATATTGATTCGGCCAAAAAATGCATAAATACTTTATGGCCATAATAAAACTGATTTCTCCAAATCGCAATTTCGCGCTTTCTGTGCGATGCTATTAGCCATGAATCAACTTTCTGCCGGACATGGCCCTCAGGTGTTAATAATCATGTATATCGCGCATACATATGTTAGCATGAATAATTCGCTGGAGTGTGCGAGTGTGGAATTTACGGATTTTAAATAAATAATGAAGACTGGCGTCAATAATTAAGCAGCAATGAATGCTTTGCTTGTTATCATTAATTGCATGGCAAATGTCGCTGGCAGACTGTCGATTTATTAACCATTTTCGCGCGAATTCAAGGACTCACCTGGCAAGTACCGGAACTCCTTTTGCTTTTTCGGTGTCCTCGAGCTTCCCCTTAACTTTTATGGCTGCATAAATTGACACTCTGCTTGTTCTTCGGCAGAACTCGGAGCTTCCGATGCAAATTTCTAGTAAAAGTTGCTGCTCCTCTGGGTTTTTTATAGGGATTTTTTTGTATTATTTATTTTAGCATCATTTCGGGTTGTGCACTTTTCGTATTTCGGTTTCGTTTCTCGCTTTCCGTTTCAAACTTGAACAAAACATTCAGTAGCATACTTAATGGGGCATGACCAAGGCCGAGATCGTAAAATAAATGGTTATGTCCTATTTCCCCCAAGTGCAGTGTGGTGTAGAGTGTTCTGGGTGTCCGTGGGTCCACCGCTCTAAGTCCTATGTGCTATATGGCATGTGGTGCATGGTGTTTGGTGTCCTGTGTGTGCAACAGTTGTCGGGGCTTTCTAAGTGGGGAAAATGGTTTCGGGCAAATGGATTTTTATTTTATCGCCTGGCAATAAAAAGCGAAACTGCAGGCCGCGCAACAGTTTGCAATTATGTGCAAATGCAGCGTGACATAAACGTCCGTTCCTCCCCCTTATCCTTCGTCCTTTGCCTGCAAGCAATTTGCCTTTAATTGTCGCTGCTGCTGCGCCACCTCTCCCCCTCAATTTAATTCAATTCGATTTGTTTTAGTTCGGTCAAGTTTACTTTGCTGGCTTCGTTTCGCTTCACTTGATTTCACTCGCGCACTCACTTTCACACTTTTTCCTTGGTCTAGGATTGGCTCCTGGTGGCACTGGCTGCTCGGCTGCCGACTCTGGAGTAAGGACTTCCTCTGGATGCGCTGCTTGAATGGAGCTACTACCTGCAGCGACGCCTGCCAACAGCGAACTGAGCTGCTCCAGTTTCGGGCTTCGCCTTATAAGCCACAGCGGGTCGCATTCGCACTGTTGCTGCTGCTCCTGCTCCGGCTCCCGTGCTATCCCTAGTGCGAGTCCTGCCGAGTCCTTCCAGCCGTTGTCCTTTGATAAGAGCTGGCACTGGTGTGCGTGGCCTGAGAGAGAGCCCAACTCTGAGAGAGAGCGCGGAAAGCTCGGAGAGGGGTCAGTTCCGTGCGATGTTTTCGGCGTCGGGTGCCCCTCTTCCCAACTCTCTGCCACAAAGCTCGAGGGGAGTTCGGCCGTTATAAATATTTGAATTTCAAATTTCATATTTTTCCAAATCTGACATATTTTTTATGACAAATGCAGAATACATAACTAAAGATGGTAACATACTTTGGTACAGCAATCATGGAATTTATAAAAAGGTTTCACGGCATTTTTACGGTTCACGGCCTCATAAAAAAGGAAGCGAGTTTCAGCACTTCAAGTTGAAAATATATTTTTTAATTCTTATAAATTAAAATGTATAAGCTCTTATAAAATATACTTTTTTGCAGTATAGTAAGCAAACAAGATGGTTGAGTTTTCTTTAAATTATATTGTGTTTTATTTATTATTTCTCAAGAAATAGAAACTGTTTTGAATATTTACAGATTAGACCATTTTGTTTAAGTTTGTTTATAATTATTTTTTCATAATTGGAAACAGAATTTTCTTTATAACTCTTTTTAAACTTAAATGCTTTTTTATTCGCATGATATATGATAATAATAAAATAAGAAATTTGTACTTATTTATGTGCAAACCATTTTTTATGGCAAGCTTAAATATTTATCAACGCAATAATCAAATCAAAGTTGTACATATTGTCCTAAATTATCAAAAATGTATCTTGGAGAACAGTAATTCCAAGGCTCAGCCTTGAATAAAACCCTTTTCGCCATCACCATCTCTTACTACGCTTTTTCCCATCTCGAAGGTGTGGGTTGGTCATGAATGAACTCCCTCCTGTTGCATATGTTCCCAGGGCCAAGTGGTGGCGAGGGGGTTGGCTGTGGCCTAGAAAGGAAACATAGAATCACCCAAGCACCCACCCACTCACACACACAGACGCGCACAGGGCTCCCCCTTCCGTGAAGTTCAAGATGAAGGTTAGCGCCGAAAACTCGAAAAGCTGCGCCAGAGCTTTCGCTCTCCGCTCTCTTCGTTCTCGCCGCCTCTCGCCCTTTCACATGTTGCTCTTGCTCGCTCCGCTCCACTGCGATTTGTTTTGCTTCCCTTTCGTTTCCACCACGGCGCCCCAAAAATTATGATGAGCTCCATCAAGCGACGGCGCTTAGCGCGCGTTGGCTTCCTTCCTGCGCTTTGGCCACTCGCCACCCGCGGGACACCACCCTCATCCAACCGCCCACGGCCCACCACCCACACCTGCTCGCCACCAGCCGCGGCACTCACATCCTGCCGAAGATTACACAAAGAACAAATTTACAAATGTGTTGATAACCCCTAGGATATTTTTATTAAGAAAGATGGTCATAATATAAAAATCTAAATTAATTATTATATTACTTGAGTTACTATCCTAATCATACAATACAATTTAGGCGGGTTTTTTAATTGCTTGAAAAGGAACTTTAAAGAAATTACAAGTATCTTTTATTTTTAATAGAAAAAATGTATTATATCTGATCTGATTAGATCACATTCGTTTAGATTGACAACATAATTGCAATTTAAAAACTATTATGTAGAGATTTTTTCTAGCATTCCATTTTATTTTAGATTTTAAGCAATTTACCAAGTTATATTACCAAGAAACAAGTTGCCAGGGCCATTCATTTAAGAACTATGATGTGGAGACTTTGAATTAAGCTTTTTTTATATTTATATTAATATTTTATAGAATCAAAACGATGTTTTATTTATTTACTAGGCTTAGTTATAAAAATTAAGCTACAGAAAGGGATCACAGCCATAGCTGCTGAGGCTTTCGGCTAAAACGATAAGTTGATTAACCTATTTTGAACCAATTAATTTTAATTAATACAAGAGGAATATTTTAATTTGTTTAATCTAGATTTAGAACGATACGTTTTTAAGAAATGTGGTAAAACTATATTTCAGAAGTTACATTTTTTAAGAAACTTGAGTCTAAGACTACCCATCTCATCTAATTTTTCAATTTTAAATTTAAAGCTTACAATCGTATAATACCATTCACCAAAAATCGATCTAAAGCAAACTATGTTTAATGTTTAAATTATTCGTTTCCATTGTCAGTTTAAAGTCCCATCTGTTTCCTGAGTTGTGCGACCTTTTTTCTTTCTGTACTTGCGCTGATGCTGTGCGTCTGTGGCCCGCCCGAATCTGTCTACGTGCGGAACGCAACGCGACGAGGAGCCGGAACCCCGCCTCTTGCCCGGTGACCCAATTCCCTGCCCCCACGTACACGGCGCTCAGAAAACGGAGACTGGAGATTCAGCCGCAGTGGCAGCGCACCCAAAGGCAGAGGCATCAGCACTGGGAGGCGGGCAGAATGTCCGGGATTGAAGGCATTTTCCGGACCCACAGATTTGCAGTCATACCTTGCGCTTGATTGGCCCGGGACTGTGGCATTTGGGTTCCATGTGCTCGCTCGGAGGTGTGAATGCGACACATTTTTGCATCATGCATTGTTGGCCGGGAGTCAACATTTCAGCAGGCAGTGATTGATGCACCTCCACCACATTCGAAGGGCAAACGTGGCAACAGGAATTAAGCCATATCGAGAGGGTGTGCCACTACCAGGAGCCTGGAGGGGAGGGACCACAGATTACAGAGCTACGGAGGCAAGTGCGCCGTAACTAACTATTCTCGTTGCTCTCTTGGACTGTGAAAATGATAAAAGTTTTGTGCGTCTCCCCCAGCTTGCCTGCTATCTTTTCTTAATTTGAGTTGGGCCAAAGCAGCCAAAGTTGTTCGCTGTCAATGATGTGAACTTTTGAACTTTGATTGGTTGCCCTCACACACACAGGCGTGCGACCCTTAAGCCAGGTTTCTGCACCTTCTGACACTTTAATTTTAGGCTTAACCCGATTGTAGTTTAAGTTTTCAAGGGCTTAATTAGTTTAGAAGTGTATAGGTGAACCCAGATTAAGCAAACCAAATTGAAATGTAAAACTAGATAAGGAAATAGATAATTGTGTGATTAAAATATCCCTGAAACAATTTGATTTGATTAAACTTAATAAATCACATTTCTATTTACTTAAGGTTCCTATTAAATTGCAAATATAGTCTGTTCAAGTTCTGGAGAATGCAAACCAAGGCCAAGCAACGTGGCTTGAATAAAAATCCAAGTAAGCAAACAAATGCCTTAAATACCAGAGCTCTCTGGAACAGAATGCCAATGATATCCTTGAGGTGTTCCTGCAGAATGCATTCGCCCAGCTTCATTAGGCTGCCGGGGGAAAACAAAAGCCAGGTGCACTGCAATCCCCATTTCAAGAGAAACCTGCATTCCAAGTCCAAGATAAGCCGTAACCCACAGCGGATTATGGAGTATCAAGAGCAGTCGACTCGGGGAGATGGAATGCAAATTAAATGGCAGCAAATGCCAAAGCAGTGCCCTCGAAATGCCACTTATTTTTAGCCCGGCCAAGTCAGCCGATACAAATCACTTTCACTAATTATGCCTTTGCACCAGCTATCTTAAGGGTTCGTTTGGAAAGCCGAAGGATACTCCGGAAAGTAGAGCGAAAAGGAATAAGGAGAACTACTCAGAGAAAAAATGTATGACATGATATAAAATCGTTCTTATAATATTAAGTATCAATTATATTAAGATGAGGCACGTATCACTTTAATACGTTCGCCATCTGCTTTTTGCTCTTTTTTTAGTTGAGAGAGTTTTGTGTTTTGCTGTCCCGCTCTCACCCAGAGTAATTTAAGCCACAATCTCGCTCTATTTGTCCTTTGTTTATTTGAAAGAAACAAAAATTATGCTTATAAATATACCAAACGTGATTCACAATGATATTTAAGTTATTTTAGTGTAATCTTTGTGTTTTTGAAAGAATCTGATCCAATCTAATCTTTCTGTTTTTGAGAGAATCTGCGAAGCAAAAAATTAATACCTTTTAAGTAAACCAATCGAATGTTAACTTGATATTTTTGTTTTTTTCTGTGTAGGTTTTTCCTGATCTTCCCAGTAATTGAGGCAAAAATACATAGTTTCCCAATGTTCTAGAGATATCGGGGCAAAACTGCATAAGTTCCCAGAGTTGTAGCTCTTAGGAACCTGGTGTTCCACTGGAAATCCCTAATCAGAGGCTCTAGCTCACTCACGAGTCCATCTCCCCTCCAGAAAAAAATAAAAAACATAAATCAAAGTGAAGTGGAAAAGCATAGCACACTTTTGCGGGCAGCTCAAGGTGCGCGCCACCCGCTGCGACAATTTTCGACGGCCAAAATGATAAGGCCAGGTGATAGTGGGCCAAGAGTTCCACTAGCCATGTCTGGGGCCACTGGCCGCTCCCTGAGTCCAGCTGTCTGCTTTCGGGGTTCCTCTTCTCTCTGTTTTTTTGGTCGACCACCGAATGTCCGACTGGCTGGGTGCGCCATTCTATATACTCGTAACTATATATGTATTTGCCACCTGAGGTCACGAAAACGTCGCTCGCTCGCCGGCTGTGGCTTAGTTTAATTAAAGTTCTCTTGAAAATTCGACGTCCGTATTATATGGCTTTATTTGCTGGCCTGTCTGCTGGCCGACTGCCTGACAGCTGAAACGGCGAATTGAGTAATTTATTTCTCCCTTGGCAGCTGCAGCAAATTGTGCACACGTGGCGTATGCGTGTTGTTCGCCTTTAATTGTCCATGCAGCGCTTGCAATTTCACTTTATTGTGCCATTTGCAAGCGCTCCCCCGCACTGCGGTGTATTTATATTTTTATTGCCCCAAAGTTGAATTTTCCCTGTCTCTTTTTTTATTTTGTTGGCGGGCTCTCGCTGTCTGCAAACTTTTGTCACCTAAATCATTTAGTGGAATATCGCCCCGGCTGTAAAGCAGACAACGTTAAACGAAGTGCCCGGTAAGCACAGCAGCACCGAGCGCTGAGAAATGGTTAAAATTTAGCTCAGCTCATTATGGAAAGAGCCATAAAGCTGGTTTTAAGTCTGGAAAAATATTGTTATGTCGCTTCTTGAGCAGTCGAGGGTTTAAAGGTGTCGCCCAAGGGGATTATTATAAATTATGCACATTTAAAGTGTATTTTTTACCTACATACACATATATTTTTAAGGTAAGTTATAGATTTAATGCTGGGATAAATATCATTCTGTGAGTTTTTGATAAATCTAGGGTCTTTAAAGGCGTCGCCTGATTTTATGTTCCCTAAAAGTCATACTTATACTTTATTATAACACACGATGTCCAAATTTTGTCATATTAAAAATAAATGAAATAAATGTATATAACAAATATTTTTAATCAAATCAAAAACTATTCTCCAACAACCCTTTGTTTTTGCGCTGCATCAAAATAATAAAGTTTTTAATGTTCGACCTATTAACTTTTTGGTTCTAACTTTTTTATTAGTTAGTTTGTTTTACTCAGAACCAGATTTTATAACTAGTTTGGGTAAGTTCAGAGTAGCTTTAAATTACTTTAATATTAGTTGAATAATGCTGGGGTACTTGACCAGGATAGCTAAAGGAGATAATATATAAATCTGTAACTTTAAGGCCATCGCTGCTCTAGTGAATATCTAACCTTTTTTGGCCAAAGGGAAAGCAACCCACCTGCCTGCCACCTGCCTCCCACTTGACCACCCGTTGTGCACCATCGTTTCCCCCGTTTTGGTAGCTACAAGACGCCCTGGGTGCACACATTTCGACAATGTTTTCGCTCGTTTACCAATTTGCAGCGGCCTGCTGGCCATGTTGCGTGTTGGCCATATTATACACTCCCCTGGCCAATGATGATCGATGCGTCGACGGCGGCGGACAGGAGTTATGACCGCCGATAGCAGCGGCAGCACGCACATTTTGCAGACCGGCCGGGTGTCCTTGCCCTTCGACATTTTGTGTGCGATGTCGCGCCTCGCATGGAAATTGGTAATATTCACTCGATTTATTGGCTAATTGCATTTACACTAGCTAATGAAAAGGCTCAAATGCCAAATAAAATGGCGAATTTATCAAATTCTCTCACGCGTTCGGCTGGCCGGACAACGGGGCGCATGAGTAATGGCAAATCAACGTCGCAATGTGGGCCGAATATTTGAAATGCTAATTTATAAAATGCTCTCCGCTTATTCGATTCGAGATATATAGAGCTGCGCTCGAGGGTGTGAAAATGTAATTTACGCCGAGATTAATGGAAAACTCGTTAGGCTGACTTTTTCGGGGCACACCGATTTAGTTTGGGAGTCGAGGGGAGTGCTGGGTATTCCTGCAACTGTCTGCTGTCAAATGAATGTCGGCAAGTTTTTGCGGTCAGGGAAATGGAAATGGTGCTCTGCCTCACCTGTCGCCCAGTCTCCTTCTGCAGGTGACAGCCGGAGGAGTCGGGTGACTGCAGGCTGAGGGATTGGGACCCGGACCGAGTCACTCCGTCCAACTGACGGCAACTTTCCAATTAGAGGCTATAAAAAGTTTACCCTGCTGCTAGTGCCTGCTGAATAATTGAATTGTTTTGGCCATGTCCACATGGCTATCAACTGCTTGTTTTTGACTTTTGAAGTGCCTTTGTTATTGCACACCACGTAATATTTTATGCACTTGCAGCCAGCTTAATTAGTGCGAATTCGAGAAGCTTTTCCCTTTGGCCAACTTTCATCAGTTGGCCAGTAATTGGTTCTTTGGCCTCGTCAGCATTAAAGTTTGTTTTAAATTCAGCACTGGGGGAAAATCGAGAAATGGCATATGTTTCAGGAAAACCACACAGTAATAAATATACTTCTTGGTAACTAAAAGGTTGTTTCAGTTGAAGGTTGTTCATTTTAAAATGGCAATTAAAACAATGCGTTATTATATTAAAAAAAAGAAATGTTCAAAAGTTATAAAATTAAAATCAGAGAGAATATTGGGTCTAATATAAGTAATTAATATAGATTGTTAAAAGTATTATTCATATTTTTATTTCACCAACGTTCACTATTTTTTTCTTAAACTTTTCTGATGGTGCCTTTATCCTATGCTCAGTTCGGCCGGCTAATTAGAAAAAGAGGGTCCTGATGGGGCTTGCTGGGAGGATATCCGGCACATTATGATTTCTGTTTGCCACCTCCGTGCGGTGCAGACAAACACACAGACGAAGGTTGTTTGCAGCACGCATAATCAAGGGCAGGGGACTAGGGCAAACAAGGAAACAACTTGTTGCAACTACAAGCTGAACAAAGTGGGTACACACATGTGAGTCGACACCAAAGGACACAGGTCCTGCGGACCGGCTGGAACGTGGGAAATGGGCAAAAGCGAGCTGGGAGCTGCGGGCGGAAGTGGGCTTCGAAGTGCGAAAGGACGCTCAGATTATAAATTATTTATTCTGTTTGCCGAGCAGGTAAAGAGTTTCCACTCTGCCCGGGATATTTGTTCAGGACCTTTGGGAGGCGGTGAAACGAGCTGGAATTTGAGTGAGAAATTCGATTTTATCAACTTAAAGTAAAATAAAAACGATAAAATGGTCGAGTATTTTTTACTCGAGTTTAGCCTTCACAAATATTATTTAGTGGGCTTTAAAATATTTTAGAAAAGGTTTAGTGGACCAATTTGCACAAAAAAGATTAAAATTTCAATTTAAATTTATGTTATATTCTTCTAGAATATCCTTATTTCTCCCAGTGTTTTAGTGCTCTTGACCTTGTTAGCCAATCAATCGCTAAACAAAATTCAATTAGATTGCACATTTTTATGGCTCAAACACAGGAACTCGATCAAATGGACCCGCAGCAGTGGAGTCGATTACAACAATCGTTTTACATATTGTAAACAGGACAAAGCGCAATTGTTACTTGCACAAAGGACTTGCAATGCGCACACACACACACACTTCGAAGGGCGGGAAAACAATGCCGAACAAACAAACAAATGGTTGTGGGTGGTGGAAAGTGGACAGGCGGCCGTGGAAATCGAAGGTGAGGCCGAAGGGAAAATAGCACGCCGTGATAATTGAAATTCTGTCGCGCAGAGCGAACGAACGACGCCGTTTCCGCTAAGCGCCGGCATTCAGATGTGGGCACGAGCCCACACCCACTTCCTATATACCACATCCCCTCCCACACCAACCATCCCACCAAATCAAACTCGAGGACAACGGGCGCCGCGCTCCTGAAACAATGTAATAGAGTGGCGACAGGAACAACAGAAGCTGCGAACAGCCCAAATGGGAAGCCGTTCAGTAGGCGGATTTCCCCAGTTCCTATTCCCCGATGCTGTTTCAGTAGCTGCTGCCCTGCTTTTTTGGATCCTGTTTCTGTTTCCATGGGGGCGATAGCCGCCCTCATTGTTCCGCCCAAGTGTCATAATTGTTTTCGATTTCGTTTGCACTCTCCATTTATTTAAAGTGCCATTTCGAGAGGTCTTTGTTTTGAATACTGGCCTTCAGAATGTATGTACTGTGGTTTGAAGTTCAACTTCACACTTTTCAAAAATATTAAAACATTTAAGCAATTCACGAAACTACCTGCTATCAACTAAATATTTAAGTGCAAATGATTAAGAATAAAAGTAAGTATCTAAAACCTTACTATTTTAATAAATTTAATATCGTCATAATAATACAGTAATTGCCTAGAAAGTATACTATGTAAAAAAAACGTGTGAACAATAATGCAGAACAAAATAAATAATATAGTAATTTAAAAGAAAAATTTAAAAAAAATTATGCTCATGTTCAAAGCTGACTAAGGTTGTGCTAGCCTATCAATTAGTAATTGAAAAAAAATAATATACTAGGTCTCAAAGACCCAATCCATCCCTGGTACGCTTATCAGCTGTTTGCCGGTAAAAATATTATTGTATTGACCATTTTAATTGGAAATCTTTAAAGTTTAACATGCAACGATTCTTGAAGGTGTTCAACCAGCAAACATGCAAGGTAATCGGCATGATACACGTGGATGCGCTGCCAGGTGAGAGAAGCTCTCAAAACGCACAACCAACCAAACTGAATATCTTCTAATCCGGAACAACCACATCAGGAACGCCACGATACACCGGCAACTGGAAACAGACGATTGAGAAGGCCATATACGAGGCCAACCTCTACAAGAAGCATCAACTGGTAGAATATAAACATATCTGTTCTCTAAAAATATTCTGATTGTCCCTTTTAGGACGCCGTTCTTATAGAGAACATGCACGACATTCCCTATGTCCCGGAACGTCTCCTTGGCGCCGAGATAGTGGCTTGCATGACCCGACTGGCTCAGGCGGTGCGGGATGTGGTGCCCAAGGAAACGCCATGTGGTGTCCAGGTCCTCGCCTGCGGCAACAAACAGGCCCTGGCCATTGCCAAAGCCAGCCAGCTGCAATTCATCCGCGCTGAGGGATTTGTTTTCGGTCATGTGGCGGATGAGGGTTACACGGATGCCTGTGCCGGGGATCTCCTGCGTTACCGCAAGCTCATCGACGCGGAGGAGGTACTGATTTTTACGGATCTTAAGAAGAAACATAGCTCACATGCCATAACCGCTGATGTCAGTCTCTTGGAAACCGCCCACGCGGCAGAGTTCTTCCTCACCGATGGCATAATCATCACAGGAACAGCAACGGGTCATGCAGCCAGTCCGGAAGATCTACACCAGCTTTCCGGCAAGGTAAAGGTTCCCTTGATAATAGGCTCCGGCGTTACCAAAGACAATATCGGTAGTTACTTTAAAGATGCTCAGGCAGTCATAATTGGCTCACACTTTAAGCGAAATGGCAACTGGCTGGAGGAGATTAGTGAAGATGCTGTGAGCGCCTTTATGCAGAAAATATGCCAGCTTAGACAATCTAAATGATCCGAATTGTAAATAATTTTATTGATGTGGTTAAATATTGTAAACGATGAGTAATGTATACGATTTAGTTTGAAGTCATCTAGTTCTAGAATAGATTGGCAAAGAAATCATAAATTCGCTCACGCAATGAAGTGGGTTTTTGTGTGGTGGCTCCATCGCTTGAGAATGCAAAGGGCTTCTGGTCCAGCACCGGAGACACTGCATCCAAGGTATCGTCGAACTTGACCCGCTTCTTCTGCGGCGGTGAGCAGATCTCCTCGTGGCTCTTTAAATGCACGGGAAACATGTTCTCTCCGTTGAATAGATCCTCGCGCTTCACAAATGTTGGTATAGTGTTGTCCACATTGTGAGCCCTAAAATAGGATTTGGAGTCCGAGTAGCGACTGGCAAATCCATAGCTGGGATCGTGGTCGTTGCTGGGTGCCGGCACATTGGTGCGCTTTAAGATCCCCCGAACATTGGCCACTTTGTCACCGGTGGCAATCTTCTTGTACAGCTTGGAGATGCGATTCTCCTTGCAGGCCGAATCTCCCACTCTTTCCGTCTTGTGCCGCATCTGCACATCGTTGGGGGGAGGAGGAGGAGGTGGTGGGGGCGCCACGCGTTTGATAGACGATGAGGCAATTGGCTTTCCCATGAAATTTGAAGTTGGAGTCCTTAAGAGACCACTGGGCACTTTTCGCTTGCGCGGAAAGCACGCACTTTCCTCGGTCTCCTCTTCGGAATCTGTGCTGCGATTCTTGTTGCGAAAAACAGTCTCATATTCCTGAAATATATTGAACTTTTAACTTAAATCTTATTTTTACGATTTGTGTGTACTTACGCATTTGCGCTTGTTGGGACTCAGTACATAATCAGCTCCGAACTTCTTCATGTCCTTTTTGCGTATGGGCGTCCTTTTACTCGAGTCTTTTCGTAGGGTTTTTCGACACTGTACGTGCAGATCTATGGCATCGCGGATGAAGCCCACCCAAGTGCGCGACAGCTGCACGTCGCCACTGCCAAAAATGATGCCATCACTTTGGCAAGTCAGTTTGAAGTTACCCGGCAGCATTTCGTACACCTTGCACTTTTTCAAGGGAAAAATGCAGCAGCACTCCAGGGAGTTTTCCACCACGGTATTGGGAGCACGTTCCTTGATCATCTTGCAGTACATGAATATGTCCGACATTAGCACACAGTACCGCTTGATTTCCGTGCCCTTGTGGGTTATCTTCTGTAGAACGCCCTCCTTAATCACCCGTCGCGAGGGCTTCACAATGTTGGGCGTCCGGTTAACCAGGGAGTTTTGCAGGTGAATCAGATACTGCGTGATTTCCTGCTCCTCCACACAGGTGTTTATGTGGCTGGCGGTGGCCTCGATCTCCTTGACGGATTCTGAAAGCATCCTTAATTTTATTAGTTATCGGGATAACTTTATTCTTAGATCTTACCCTTCAGGGATTTGTAGTCCGCATCGGCGGGACTCGTGTAGAGCAGAACTTGCTCTAGCAGTAGTTTATACCTGGGAACCCGCTGGATGGGCACAATCATGAGTGAGTTGAGCTTGCGCTGCACCTCCGGACGACTCTCGGTCTGCTCCAGAAACTTTCTGAACACCGGGTTTTTGCTGATTAAATCCTGGATGATGAATAGGGCACCGCGGTAGTCGAAGGCATACACCGAGTACAGTTTGAAAAAGGGGGCCATTTTCAGGAAGGCATGCGCCACGTTCTCCATGTTCGCCTCCAGTTCCCGCAGAAATTCTCCGTTCAGATTGTGTATCATCTCGATCTGACCGAAAAGCAGGGTGTGATTGGAGCAATCGATGATGGCCTGCTCCTTCAAAGGGCGCACAAAGTAGTTCATCAGCAGCTCCAGCTGCTCCAGATACGACTTTTCAGACGAGATGATCTCCTGGATGGCCTGCCGCCGGAATCCCAAACGTTTACCCGACTCCGGATTGGGCGAGCCAATTGGACTGCTGTTGTTGCTGTCCAGCATGGAGCAAACTGTAGTCAAAAAGTCTCAATTAGATCCGAACCACCTGGCGACGCTCTGTTGTGTTGCTCACCTTTTCTGCGCGACTTGGCGGTTAGGAGATTCCTCTCCTGCAGCACTTGACGCAGCTCCCGGCTGAAGCTCAGAGGTGTTTGGGGCGAGGGCATGAAGCCATTTCCGTATCCTTTCTGCCTGGGCGTAAACATTTTCCAACCGGGTTTCTCAAAAGAAGATCTCAAACAAAAAGGACGCCACACCTGTTCAATTTAAACAAATGCCCGCTTCTGCGGTGTGACCGTGTGCCACCAACAACCACACCGCCTTCTGTGAGACCGTATTAGCGAGGGGAGTTTTAAGAGTATCGCACATCAAATTTACATACGTATCCTGGAAAGATTTACAAAACCAATATACGGGAATTGAGAATCATAATTTATTTTCAGATAAAGTTATATTTAAGTCAATTTACAATGCCTGTAATTCCGGAAGTTTAAAAAAAGAGCCCGCGAAGCAGTAATCTCTGGATAAAGCGGCTTAAACAGCATGGTCACACTGGGCACAACTATTTATTTTTATACGTGGTTCGTGGCCCGATTAGTTTTTAATTTAAATTTTGTTTTAGCTGTTGCTGCACCAAAATGCATGCAAAGCTGAGCGAAATGGAGCTGCGCATAGTGGCGCGACTGAATGAGGAGCTCGGCAAGGATGCCAGCCGGCTGCATCGGGCCAGTAACGTAGCCAACTACTATAAGGAGCGCCTGCAGGCCTTGTCCCAATCGGTAAGGAGAAAAACCATACAGAAAAATTAAGTTTTCAATACCCATTCACCACCAGCTCGACTACGAGGATGTCCAGAACGTGTCCTGCTACAAATCCGCCTTCCAGTGCCAGCAGCAGGTCTGCGAGAGCATCGACTTCGAGCTGGAGAAGCTGGCCCAGTTCGGCGCCAAGATGAAAAAGAAGCTCCAGGAGTGCCAGCCCGCTCTGGATAGCGTGGCCGCGGATGCAGGAAAAGTGAGGCAGCTGCAGCGCTTGGCGCAGTATCTGCGCTTGGTTCAAGACATCCAGGAGATCAGCGCCGCCCTAAGCAGTGCTATTAATGGCAAGGACGAGGCCAAGCTGGTCAATATCTACCTAACCCTCTATGAGGGAAACGATTGCGAGCACAGCGTGGTGGGACGCCTGCAGGCCGTGCAGGCAAGGTCCCTGAAATCCTTCGCGGAACGCACTGCTATCTACTGGCACAAGCTGCTCCTCAAGCGGCTCTCCAGTGAATTCGAGGCTGTGCTGAAGAGCATGCGCTGGGCGCATCTGGAGCAACAGGCCCTCAACTATTCACCCACTCGGGACACTGCCAAGGCCCAACTGCTGGCCGAATACATGTTCTTGATCAAATCTCCAGCGGAAGAGCATGCGCCGCTGCTAAGCATCACACCTAGCATAGTGTGCCAGCCCATCAACCAGGTGGTGCAGCTCCTGCTGGCGCCCTATCGTCAGCGATTCACATTTCACTTCACCGGCACAAGGCAAACGAATCGACTGGACAAACCCGAGTGGTTCTACACGCAGATTCTCAACTGGGGCAAGGAGACGCATTTATTTGTGGGCAAAACATTCCAGCCATCGGCCATAAAGGCGGGCAAGCTCGACTACAATCTCAGGGTAAGTACGAAGTGGCTTTCTATATCCTATAAAATGCTAATTATTATTATTTTCCAGTTGGAGTTCATGCGCGGTCTGGTGCAGTTAACTATCGAGAAACTTGCGGTGGACATTGAACAGATTGCCCAAGACGAGATTCTGTTTGCCCATCTGCTGGATGAGACGCTGGCCTTTGAGTCTGAGCTGCGGGAGACCTTTGGTTATCCGGCCAGTTTTCCCAGCGCTATTTCCGTAATCACTCAGCCCATGTATTTGCTTCGCTGGATTTCTCTAGAAGAACGATGTGAGATAAGGTCACTGTACACGATGGCTTAGTTATTTAATAATCTACTCACATAGTTTGTGCGGAAAAAATGGATGACATTCTGCAGGCGGAGACGCCGTTCCAGCTAATTGATCCCAACACATTCGAGGACGATCTGAAAATTCCCAAGTGTGCGGACCAGTTCATGCGCCTGCTGGACGCCATTAAGGATCGCTACTACGGGCTAATTCAGCCCGGCCACCAACTGCAGTTCCTACATCTGCAGCTGGAGCTGATCGATAGCTTCCGACGACGCCTGGTGCAGCTGCACAGTAGTGCAGCGGTGCCGAGCATTCCCGTGCTTAACGCCATCAACTACCTGGTAATGGTGCTGCGGGAGTGGGGCGAGAATGTGCACTATCTGCATTTGCATGCGGCGCTGGCTGGACCAAATGCAACGGAAATCAATTCGGTGTTTGAGCATGCTGTCGCCGAGCTGGAGCACTGGGCCAGGCAGCTCACGCGCAATCTGGCCACGAAGGCTACCAACGAGATGAAGGCAAAATCGATGAGCTATCGTCATGACACCTGGCCCACAATGCCTGAGCAGAACAGCAGGGAACCCTTTATCCTCTCGCCCAGTGGCGGTGAAATGTTTCAGGTGCTGGTCACCCTGCTGCACAATCTGGAGCGTGAACTGTCCGCCAATCTGTTCAACCAGACGCTGCGCTTAATAGCCCATCAAATCGATGACTTCATGCTCGAGAGCATGGTCATGAACACGAAGTTCACACCTGCCGGGGCAGCACAATTCAATTACGATATGACGCGCAATTTATTTGCGCTTTTCGGACAGTATACGCGTCGTCCGGAGCTGCTCTTCAAGAGGTGAGTCATCGCGAAATATGCTACGGTGTACAATAAACATAAACCTGACACCTTTCACTTCGATTCGCCAGAATACACGATGCCTGCAAGCTGTTGACAGCAGCAAGAGGAACAGCTTTGTTGCTGCTGGAAACGCTGCGCAGTAATCAATCAGTGGAGGAGAAAACGAAACCTCTGCGGGAACTGCATGTGCTCAGCCTGGATAGCAAACAATGCATTGAGGTTCTGGAGCGGAGGACGGACATAAAGATGTTTTAGGCAATGAAACATCTTTTACCTAGCTGATTATTTTGTTTTAATTATAAATCATCGTTTTTACTGGGCCTTAGGAATTTTTCAAATATATACAACGATTGCACGCCGGCTTTTCTGCGAAATAAAATCAAATACATTTCAACTGAAAGTTGACTTAAAAATATATATTGTTTCCTTGATTTGCCTAGATGAAAATAATATTAAAATGTTATAAAAATTAACTTTAATTTACATAGGTTTTATTTGCAAGTAAGGCATGTGTATAAACAAGACGGAGATTTAACTAAGTTGTATTACACCAGAACGTTGTTTTGAACTTCTGAAAATGCTGATAACGATCAAGTTGCGTGAATGAGTTATAAGTTCGAGTAAAATACATATTTACATTTAAATACCGAATCTTCGCCCTGGGCGCGCAAGTCTTCAATGAGTTCTGGTTACATTTAGACATTTAGTTTGTTTTAGGATTTGATGTTTGCTTTAATTGGTAAAACGTTGACACAAAAACATGCGGTAACTGTAATAATAAATTGCTCTAAAAATACATAGCGTAAAATAGCATATACCCGGCCTGATCGGGCTCGAATCGCAGATACCGCATTTGACACATCCAATACTGACTGATTCACGGCTGATCAGGGCGTATTGTATATCGCCCGTCCTCGGTTGACAAACAATTGCAGTTAGTAAATACCAATTTGCGACTCGAGACGCACATCACACATCATCATCACATCGTGGAACAAGATCAAGGCGCATTGCCCGCAGAGAATAACTTTATGTCTACACTAAATAACCGATAATAATCCGATCTGCGGGTCCCGTTCGCCTTTGTATCCCTCTCTATTCAAAGTTCTGATAATTCTCGGCGCTGACGAACTGTGCCCGCTGCTGGGGCGTCATGTTGAGATTACCGCGATGCTTGTTGTTGTAGGCCCACATGACACCGGTGGCGATTAGGGCAATAGTCAGCCAGCCCATAAAGAACAGCTGCAGCCACATATGCTCTCCTTTGCTCTTATCCGAAATGATACCAGCCAGGATGGTGATGACGGCCAAACCAAGATTCTGGATCGACTGGCAGAAACCGTAGGCCGTGCCCAACTGGTACTCCGGAATGATGAGTGCCACCAAGGGCCAAAGGCTGGCGGCCAGCATGGAATACGAGAGTCCCATGATGACCATGCCCACGTAGGGTGACAGCTGAGTAAAGGTGAGCAGGGCATGCGCTCCGATGGTGGTCAGCGTTGCGGTAAACACCCAGGTCACATTCCTGCCCAACTTGTCGATGATGAATCCAAAGACGGGCGACGATACGGCTGCAATCAGATACACCAGCGAGTCCACAGTGTTGGCCTGGGCCGGAGTATAATCAAAACGGTCAACGAAGAACTTCTGTCCCAGGGCAATGAACGGAAAGATGGCCACATAGTAGGCCACGCAAATAATGGAAACCATCCAGAATGGCGGCTTGAACGAGAAGACATCCGTGAGCTTGGGAACCTGACCAGCCGGGTTGGTGTTTCGCTGCAGGATCCGTTCGGCCCGTTTGTCCATCCAGCCGAGGACGAGGGCACAGACCATGGACATCACACAGGTAAGCGTGGCCAGCAGCAGAACGACGCCCAGAGCGGTGTATCCTTGGTAGAATTTACTGACGTAGTCGTAGATGGGCTGCATCACCCAGAAGTTGACGGTGCTGCCGAAACGGGCCACCGACAGCTGCAGTCCGAAGACCATGTTCAGTTCCTTGCCCTTGAACCAGAGCACCGCATAGCTGTTCTGGGCCACGGCCAGGGACTCGGCGCCGATGCCAAAGATGAATCGACCTAGAATCATTATCCAGAAGGCGTCCAGTATGCCGCCAAAGGCAAAGATTAGCTGGCCCACCAGCAGGATCAGCATGTAGATAATGGTGCCCAGTCGAATGCCAAAGAGGCGATCAATCAGGAATCCGCCCACGAAGCACAGCACGACATTGGGCCACGAGTAGATGGAGTAGATGAGCGTGAATTGGGTGGAGGATAGGTCGAGGTCCCTCTTGAAGACGTTCTGCAGGGCACCGGGGTTGTCGTAGCAGAAGTAGGAGCCGAAACCCAGCAGGCACATGAACACCAGCGCCAAGAACCGGTGACCCGTGCTGGAGGGCATGCAGCAGCCGCCCGACGGAAGGCTCAGCTCGTTGTCCCGCCGACCGCCACCCCGTCCGGCCACCGCGTCCTCCTCCGTGGGATGCGACACCTCCTCATTGTCCACGATGCGTTCCTCGTCCTCGCGCGCCATCTCTACTCACGGCTGGCTCAGTCCGTACTGAGCAGCGATTGGAACCGAGTCCACGGAATGGGCGTATCCGAAAGTGTGTGATTAATAATCCGCTTTCTGATTTCCTGCTGCAGCTCTTCTTTTCGTTTCGTTTTGTTTTGTTTTTTCTGCCGTTTCTGCAAAATAATTGTATCAGTTTCTGCCAACGGGCGAGTTGAACTCTTCTGCTTTCGCCTCTGCTTTGTCTTGCGTCGCTTATCTCGCTGCTTTTGTTTTTGTTTACTGTACTCGCACTAGTACCCTTTGTCTAACAGTGCTTGTTGTTGCTGCCTGCCTGGATTTCGATTGTAGTTCGGATTAGTTGTCTCTGGGTCCAGCGGTTATCAGCTTTCGCACTCCACTTACAGCGATGGTCGCTCGGTTATGCAAATGCCCAGTGACGTGTGCACCCGCACTTTATGGGGGCTCTGATCGAATGAAACTAAATTGTTTTCGCTGCCTAATTACCATTAATTACGCATATAGACTGGTGGGACTGCCAACTCGCTGCGGGACAGGGTTGTCGACTGCGCTGCAGGTGCAGGCAAACAGCTGGGCATAGGACATAAAGGTTAGGGGTGTTCTTTCTGCTCAACAGGTTTTGTTTGCTGTTTTACTGGTTGCCCTTAATGATGCAGGGATTTTTTAAAAAACATATAGGTAAAGTTGTCCAAATTTTAAATATGAATGTGTTTTAACGAAAGAAGGAATCAGTAACATATTTTACCAATAATTTGATATGACTTAGAACAGTTTAAATGATTTAAATTATATAGTTACTCTTACATTAAATTCATTACTTAATTCATTTCTCTAGCTTAAATTATCAGCTGCTTTTAGTTAATTTTACAATTAATATTTAGCGATTAACGGTTTTAATAAAATATGAAGTACCCTTAAAAATACATTTTTTTTAATACCTTACAACACATTTATTAACTGTGCTTAAGTAAAATTATTTTTATAGTTAAGATACATTTGCCGTTCTCTTACCTAAATACAGAATCTCTTTTATTATAAGGTTTCCTTTGTTATGATACAGTTTGGCATGGCCTGGCAACCCTGGATCAGCAACGCCAAGTTGAAGCATGTTTTCTTGATTTTTACCGGGTAAAATGTATTTAATTATATAATCCAGCGGCATTTAAAGCAATGGATCCCATTGACATTACCAAGCGGAAGCCCAGACGCACCCACGGTACACCATCCTTCACGTACCGCAATAGATTCGCCTATGCCCTGTTGGCCGCAGGAACGGTGCTGTTCGGAATTTGGAGGTGGGTTCTTGTGAAATAATCTTATAAATAAGGTTCTAATGCATCTCCCCTTACAGCCTGACGCCCATCCAGCGCATTGCCAACGAAAAACTGTGCCAGGCAGTGGCCCAAACAGAACAGGAGCGCGACAGGAAGGGACTCTTCGAGTTTGGCGCCCCGAGGACCTCGAAGTTCATTGAGGAGGCCATCAAGGAAAGCGAGGAGCAGAGGAATCTATAATGGATCGCAAGACGAGAAAGGCGAACTTCAAAAACCTACAGCCTCGGTAATTTTAATTCAATCTTACTTGTTAAACAATAAAATGTTTGTAGTTATCTAACCAAAGGCCTTGTTATTCTTCCATCCCAAGATCAACGCGAAGCACCAAAGCATCCAATGATGACTTATCGCTATCCAACTTTTTAGCCACACCCGAGGATAGTGGAGAGGATGTCACGTCTGTATTCTTTATTCCACGAGAGCCTGATCCACCCGCTCCCAAAATAAAACCAATACGCGCCAGCAATGTCTTTGAGAAACCAGGACCCAAACCCAAAAAGGCACCCAAAATCAAGGGGAGCAGTGGATCCACCTCATCTACTGCCCGTCGAGGACGTGGGAGAAGCAAACAGCAGCCTAGTATCAGTAACTTCCTAAAGAACGAGCAGATCTTCGCTGAGGTGACCGCCCAGCACTGCATGGCGGACAACTTCAGTCCAGATGACATTGAAATGGCGCTGGCGCTGTCCAAGTCGGAGGCTGAGAAGCAGGGACGCCTGCGCCTGAACGACGACGAGGACGCAGTAGTTGACCTCGTGGATGATGACGAGGCATCAACTGAGAAAATAAGGCTCAAGCTGCAAAAGTATGGCTTTCGCACAGCCGCTAAGGAAGGTAAGTAGCTGGTCTCAGACTTCTTGATAACAAAACTTTAAATACACCTTCCACTTTCCTCAATTTCAGATTACAAATCCTTGGCCGTCCTGCCTGTGATGGCTGGAAAAGGTGGCAGACGTGGCAAGTGGGCCAATAAGTTCACTGCCCTAACCCTACGTAATCCCGAAGTGCAGCAGAAGAAGCTCGAGGACAAGGTTTCAGCACTGCTGGCTCATCAAGTGCGCACGAAAGAACCCAAGGGCAAAGACCGTTTGATGCCGCCCTATACTGTGATTAGTTCGTCCCTTCAGCAACTCAGAGCTAAAAGTAAATCTCAGATCCTTCGAGAACCGAGCGAAGGTGCCATTGAAGATTTAAGTCTTTATTATGTATCCGGCTTAGTTGAAGTTAGCCAAACGCCTGCCCATCATCTCCTCAAGAGCTTCGCTGCCATACAGGGAAGAGACTTGTCTCCAGAGCGGGAGACCCCGAAATCCCGCCAGTTGAGGCAGCAACTTGAACTTGTCTATGAAGAGTTGGAAAAGCATTTCGGCGATCAACAGATGTTGGAACAACAAGTAGCTGAGGAACTAGATGAGTTGGAAAAGCTGGTGGTCGAAAACATGATCGAAGATGACTCCAAAGTATGTAAAAGTGTGGAGCCCGAAATATCATCGACTAGTAGCAGTCCATCCAAGGAGCCGCCAGATAAGCGAGCTAGAATGGCAATGGAAGAGAAAGAAAACCTGCAACCCACGACCCCAAAAGCCAACTTAACCATTCCTAATCAAACAACTCGATGCATCTCCCCCGATCTCTTTGCGGATTCTGATGATGAGCCGGATACAGCAACGGCTTCTATCTCTAAAGAACCCGAAGAGGTTAGGGAGCTCTCCATGAAGGTTTACAAAAATATCAGCATATCTGAATCATCTTCTCCGGTGAAGGAATTTGAAATGAAATATAGCATTGAAGGAGCTAGTCAAATAACCACCTATGAAGTGTTCTCCAGTTCAGGAGATGAAGGTAAAAATATTAATTTGTAGCGGATGTGCAATTTATTCTAAAAAATATCTTAATTTACCTCTAGTAAAGACTGTTTCCAACGCTTCACAGCAGAAGACTTCTTTTGATGGTAAGATAATGAGGGTGTTTATATGTACAAAATGATAACCACATTTTTTTAAGGTGAACCCATAAATGACTTCATTGACCTAACGCAAGAGTTTGAAATGTCAGATGTTTATGAGAAAACCACGAAAGAAGCACCACCCGAATCTGGTTCTAGTGGGGATGTTCTTCTAAATTACAGTTCCCAGGAAGAAAGCTGTCCCATCTCAAAAGAACTATACATTAAGTACTCGAAGGTGGATACGTTTCCTTCAAGGAAAGCAGAAGAAAATGAGCACAAAGATGACTTTTTCTTCAGCACAGAAAGTGACTTGAGAAGTTTTGAGCAGTCATCGTGTCATTTAGATATTGTAACCACTCCAAACCACTCGAAACAGAGTTTAGGGAGCTTTAGTGAACTCAACTTCTCGAAGAACTCAGTGCGAAGGAGCGTTAGCTTATCAACGGACTACAGCTTCAAAAGTCCGCTAAACTGGAAAATGAACTTAACACCTGAGAAGGGAGTATCACCTGCGGCTTCTCCTTATAAACACTCGGATGCAAGTGTGGACTTAACGCAAAACAGTGACGACGAAAGCGATGTGGTGCTGCTCTCCGACGAGGAAATCAATTATTCCATTTGGAAGGCCAATAAAACAGTTAAGAATCTGGATGTGGAGGAGGAGGAAAGCTCAGACAGCTGCTTTGCTTCTCCGGTAACCAAAAAGCGGGCTATTCCACAATTCCAAACTGAAGACGATCTGGATGCCTTTCTGAAGTCTTTCAGTGCGGATGAAAATGGTTCACAGAACTCACATTCGCCGAATAAGAGTGCTCTTAGCAAGGAGCGAGCTGAGTTTGGGATACTGGATGCTGCTCCATCTCAGCCCTATAGCCTCTCTGATTTTCAGAGCCCAATGAAAAAGGACTCCCCATCAAATGGGGATATAAACTGGGCGGAGGCTTCGTTTTTAGATGCACCAGCCAAGCCGCTGGCTCGCAGGAGTAGTCACAAATTCAATGAACTGCTGGCGAAGATAAGCAAACCTGACAATGGTTCGGAGGACGACTTTGATGAATTCGACCAGATGGTCTTTAAAAGCACAAAGGATGCCTCTGTTGCTGCCCAGGCAAACGCCATGCCAAGTGGTCTGGATCTTTTGTTAAAGGGTGAAATCAAAACCACGGCAACACCGGAGCCAAGTGCTTCAAAGGAGCAAGCACCAGTTGTACCCGAGCAGGTGGAGGTAGATGGAAACGTATACACTGTACGGGTTTGTCATACACCCAAGCCAGATTTCACTACTCTTTCAGAGTCCGAGATTCTCCAGCAGCTTTACAACTATGGCATAAAACCACTCAAACGCAAGCAGGCCGTTAAAATGCTAGAATTTATCTACAACCAAACGCATCCTATTATGAAAACAGCTGATGCTCAGGATTTCCCGCCCAGACCAGAGCCCATTGTCCGCTCGAAATCAACTCCCGTGATGATGGAGAAACCCCACTCAAGGCTGATCAAAGCAACCACAGAAGTCTCCCTGACGCCAACTGAGCCGAAAAAGGATTTCAAATTTAAGGATGCCTATGGTGAGGAGCTGCTGCGTTTCTCCCAATCCCTTCCGCCGAGTCTTTGCGATGACTTTGAGACTTTCGTCCTGCAAACGAACGTTTCCAAGAAGACGCCACAGCCGCTGGTGCCGCTTCACATCGCCTGGCACAATCTTCTCTGCGCCAATCCGCAACTGCACGAGAGCGTGCTCATGTATGAGCCCATCGATTTGCAGGAAGTCTATTTATACTTAAAGCACTTGGGTCACCGGTACGATCCCAAGGATTTGAAGACCTTCTTTGACCGGCGTTGCATTATCTTTCGCTATGATCTGGCTGCTCCCGATAAGCAGGCGGAGCGTCATGTGCGGAAACATCCAAAGAAGCCGTCTAAGAGAAAGTAGATCGTCGTTTCCGTTTGCTGCATCACCTGTTATAAGATTCCTTTATAGTTATACCTTATTCCGAATGCTTTGTATTAATTTCTAGTATTAATTATTATGTTCTTTTGAGTAAGACATTGTTATTTGGCATTTTGCGATGTAAAATTATTATCTGTAAATTTATAACTGAAAATATATATTCGACTCTATACTATTTTTCCCTTTACTTTATATTTTATTAAAATAATGCTTGAACTTTAAACATTGCCATAAATTAAATTTAAATTTCCAGGTACCATCTATTAACTCAAACAACATCTTTTTTTTTTTTAATTTTCTGGGCCGTAACTTGAAGATTTATTGATGAAATTTCAGAATACAAAATTAGGGTACTATTTTGACGAATACAAATGTAAAGAGTTTGCATTAACTGTTGTACATACAAGACACTGATATGTTTTATAAAAATATAATAGTGGACGACATTAAATGCAGCATCTGTAGACTACCCAAAAAGGGTATAAACCAATACATTTTAATACAGTTCGATCTTACGGCACTAAAAGACACTTGGACGGTATAATTTACTCACGAGTCTCTACATTGAAGGCACATTGTCTGATTGTGATTCATGGAATGGGAACGGCTTGAACAAAACTAGTTGCTAATGAAGCTATTTGTACTGCATGCAAAATAATAATGATTGTTGGGTGCAGAAAGGTTAGTGGGGTCTTACAGCAGCTAGGATTAGTTTCAGGGAGATATATAAGAAGCAATTCGTAACATTGCCGGCATGTGTAAGAAGTAAATAATAAGGTGGGGTGCCCAAGAAGTCTAATCATATTTAGGACGGTTGAAAAATGTTAAAGATTTGCTGATTTCGTTGTAACTCAGACTTTGAAAAGAAGAATATTAGCGATTGTTCTAAAAATATTTACGGCGTTTTAAAGTGGTTTTTGGGCTTCTTATGGTGGGAAGAAATTCCTGGGACACCCCTTAAAAAGAGATTAAGCATAGCTAATCTCGTGCTCGTACGTCTTGCCCCTTAGATCGTCGTCGTCCGGGAGAGCATGGTGGCGCAGGCCGCACAAACGCGGTCCGTAGCGCAGCATGATAATGATTACGCCCACGATAAACAGGGCGATGGCGGCCACGGCGGGATAAAGGAAGTAAAGAGCCATTACAACTTAGATGTCGCTCTCGCGCTTCTGCAGCTCCACGTATTCCTCGCGCTGGCGTTGCTGGTGCAGGGTACGACCCTCTGGGCGAGGTGGACGCTGGTGCTGCTGCTGGTGGTGATGATGCGCCTGGTGCACGGGCTCCAAATCGTCAACGCCAATCACAACGTCGTCGGGGAACACTTGCTGATGAGTAGTTGGCTGGAAGAAGCAAAAATTGTAAAAAAAAATTCCTTGACCTAATGTTTTTAACAACGTTTAACATAATGCTTCCCAAAAAATGTTAAGCGATTTTTTGTTGGATATAGAAAAGTTGTATTTCAAGTACAAAAACTGGATTCTAAAGATAAGGGATCAGGAGTCATTTAAGTAAAACTTTAAAGTTTTTTGGGAATATTCCTAAGGTCTAAAGAACCAATTAGTCCCTTAAGACTCTCCATCTCCATAAATTTACTCACATAGAAACGCGTGAAGTAGGAGGCGTCCTTCAGTTCGGTGAAGTCCAGTGGCGGCTGGTTGTGGGGCGTGGCGGACCAAATGGAAACCAACCAGCGGTTGCCCGTGTGCCTGTCCTGCCAGTACTTGCGGTGCTTGGAGCAGCAGCCCAGGATAATGTTCAGTAAGATGATCGAGCCCAGGACAACCGTGCAGATGGAGATGGTCACATAAAACGGCGAGAAGTTGCCGTAGATGTGGCCGGTGAAGTAGGGATTATTCTCGTACGCCTTGCGTTCCTCTTCGATTGTGGACATAGTCTTGTAGGGGTGTGGTACTTGAACAGCGTTCAATGCTCAAATGTCTGGAGGCAGGTGGGGAAAGAGGAGTAACAATGAGAAAGCGTTTCAGGCTCAACCACCATGCTGCTTGCCACACTTGCACCCCGAAACCAATTGCCACCAGTTCCGACTCTTATTTGTCACATTGGGCGTGGCGTCACCAAAGTAAACTTGGCAGAAGACTTGGAGTTCCCTGCTTAGAGGTGGAATGCACTTACCATTGGCGCAGGTTTGGAGCTCACTGAGATTGGCACAAGTCCCATTCAAGTGGTTTAGGTAATTAAAGTCCCGAAATACACCAATTTCCAGCCACTTTGCAGCTACGAAAACAACGCCCAAAGCCTGGCTCAGTGAGATAGTGGTGGCACTTGTTGGTTGTGCCGCAGGGTTGCAAGCGATCGATAACGGTGTGATATCGATCGCAATTGCGCGAGCTAAAAATAATTTAGTGCATATTTTTGGGAATCACTTACTAAAATAATGTATATATTTAAAAAAATATATAAAAACTACACAAAAATAAATTTTAAAAACAAAAAAAAAAAATGGTTTGCTGACAAATGCACTTTGATAAAATGATTTTTATTCCATACAAAATTAAATTATATGAAATTTATTTATTTAATATTGTTACTTTATTTTATATTCATATTAAACGAATTTTTTTGAAATATCCTATTTACAGGATTTACTTTGTAAAGTTCAGATGAATGACTGTACCGGCACGCATCCACCGTCCCACCCTTAAGAAATAAGTTCAAAACAGTATATCTATATTTTTGAAATTAACGCGAAAAGGAAAGAAATCAAATTTATTGCATAATAAACGGGCGTCTTCAGACCCACAAATGAAAACAAAGTAAATGCCGCGCCTTCTCGCCGCTTGTAACATAAATCGCATTTGCTTATCAACTAGTACAGGTTCCGAAGCAATCCTAACTCAAAAATAATCCAGCTATTCAATAGCCGTTTTCCCCGATCACTGGTCGTAGGTCAGGAAGTTATCCAGCCCGGTGAATTGGCGCGCCAGACACCGTCCATCGTCGGTGGGTGTGCTGAAGGCGATGCACTCCTTGGCGATCTCCTGACCCAGCACCGTGTGGCACTGGACGACCCGCAACAGCTTCCTGGCGATTCCGCACCGCCGATGCAGTGGAGAAACCCAGATTCGGGACACACCGCAACTGAAATAAGGAATCGATTAGCGTATGATACAACAAAATAAAAAACAATCCTCACCTGGCCGGGTAGCTCTCCTCACTGAAGTAATCCGTGCCGTCCACCTGGATAAACCGATGGGCCTTAGACAGGGGCTGCACCAGGCAGAAACCCACAATCTGCTGCTTCCGTACCGCCAAGAAGGCAACAAAGATTTTTGGCACGATGTACGAGGAGTACCCCAGCTCCTTGTCCACCACTCCGATGAGATCCCGGAGTCTCTCGAGTCGGACGGCCGGAGCGCGTTCGTTAATCCGTATGATGCGACCATCGCTGGCCCACTCCGGATAGACGGCCACAATGTCCTCGTCGATCCAGCCCTTGAATCGCAGCACATGGATCGAGTTGTGGTACTCCCGATGCAGCTGCTCCTCCTCCGGTTCGTGAACGGTGTACACCAATCCGCACTGCTGGCACTGCCGTGCTCCGAAAGCCTTCTGACCAGCATCGATCTGGTACTGATTGGATCCCCCGGCTGCTGACAGCAATCTCATCGAAGTATCCGGCCGACGACGCATCGATTTCTGGACAACGGGCTGCAGTCGCTGCGTGAATATCGGAAATAGCTTTGGGTGGACCTCCTCTGTGGTTGGAGGATCCTGTGGTGGGGGAATATCCAGCGCGGGTTCCTGCAAGGTTTCCATCTGTGCGAGCTGTGTTGCCTCTTCGCTGTTGACTACCATATACAATTCGTCCACAATCCTATTGGCCTCCTCCTTATAATTGTCCGGATTCGCTATGAAAATCTCAAAATTTTGCTCTGTACAAATGTTATTGCTGATGAGGAACTCCAGTAATATTTGCTGCTGCTCCACGATTTCAGGATCATTGGTTTGATATGGCAAACGCTTACGAAATTCGGCGAAGGCATCAATTTCTGCAATTGTCTCTTCTGGCGCATACTCAATTATATCCGGCAAGGGCTCCGTTTCCATGGGTGTGTCCTCCGCCTCCATGGGCTTGATATCCGGCAGCGGTTTCGATTCAACAATTTCGTCTATCACCGTGTCGTCCAGGTTCTTCAGGATCGCATCCACAGTGGCCTGCTCAGCTGAAAAGATCGTTGCCGACTTCACCCGCACTTGTCGTGGCTTTCGGCGTGGCGTTTGGACCAGGGCGATCTTGCCCTGGCTGACGCTGGCTCGGATGTTGTCCGTAATTCTTACTTCCATGCAGGTGCTGCTCCGTCGGCCCGACTTGAAGAACTTGCGCTTACTGAGATCCGCTTGGTCGGCGGGCGGCGAACTGTGGACCGGCTCGTGGCGGATTATCGGTATGATGGGCTCCAATTCTATGACAGGATCGTCGATGAACACCTTCTGCTCATCCTCACTAAGGTCGGAGAAGTCGGCGGAGGTTTCTTGCCACAAGTTCTCTGGCACATTGTTATTATTGTTGGCATCGTCGGCTTCAATCACACTTAATGGTTTGGCCATCTTGATTGGATCCCTGGCACTGCGCAGAATCTGATGCACTTCCTCAACCTTCGCGCGCTCCTCTCTCTTAGTGGTGATTAGGTTCCTCAGCCGTTCGTTGTTAAGGGAGCTGAGGATATTGTCCAAGTCGCTGTGCGGCAGTCGGTTTGTCAGTCCGTGGCGTTTGCGAATTTTGTGCCGAACTCCCTTATTGATACCCAGGACTGGGCGGGAGTTTGGCGAGATTTTTATCGGTCGACGGAGAAAAGTCTTAGGTGTGTTGGACGAAGCTTTCGACTTTGTAGCAGATGCTCCACTGTGAGAATAGAAGGCCATGGTGGGAATACTGCTCTTCAGCGACATCTTGCGCATCTTGGTTTGTGGGGATCCAGAATCGGACTCCGTTGAAGAAACAGCCAAGTTGGATAAGGTTTCCAGGTGGCCGCGCTTTGGGGCATTACGATTCGGTGCTTCTGCATCCGAAGCTGACACTTCAACTGGAATACTTCTGTGTTCTGGACTACCTATTGGTTCAACAATCTCTGAACTGGACAGTTCAACTGGAGGTTTGGTTTCTTTAAGACTGTTTTCTAGAATCTCTGTTGAGGCCTTGGCAATCGCCATTTCTTTGTCATTCGAATTGGGCATTTTAACTGGGGATTTTGTTCTTCTGGTACTGTTTCTGGGTTTCACTGTTGTGGTTTCACTAACTTCTCTTTCAGTAGGACTTTTTGGATTCCTACTTCCTCTTTCCAAGGACTCTGTTTTGGTTTTTAGAATAGGTACTTCGCTAGCTGCTTCTTTTAACGCTGTGTTCCTCTCCCGACTCTCCATTTTAGTTGGTCTGCTCTTGCTGTGTTCATTCCTCCTTGGGGCTTTACTTATTGGAGCATTCCCGTCCTCCGAATCGGATTCCGTGTCGGTAGACTTCCTCCGTTTGGAGCTGCTTTCCAGGCTAACCCTTTTGGGTTTGACGGTGTGTACTTGGGCGGTGGTCTTTAAGTTGAGACTGTGCCTTCCTCTTGGTGCCACCACATCAGCTTTTGTATATTGTCGCTTCATCAACATATCTGCCACCTTGCTTAGTTTCTTCTGGAAAGTTTCTGGTGAAGACAGTTCTTCCTGATTCTTCTGCGCACTGGCGGTACGTGGACTGCGTCTGCAGCTGGTCTTGATTTCCTGCATGGGTCTAGACCTGCCCCCTGGGGATGGTGACCCCGCGGAAGAGGATGTGGGCGATGACATCGAGGAATCTGCTCGCTTGGCTCGCAGCTTGGGTGTGCGGGGGCTGCTGTTGCGACTGTTGCTGCTGCTGTTGCTATTCAGCCGCATGGTGGAGGTGAACAACTGAGGCAGTTGATCCGCCGTGGCAGCCACAACTACCCCGCTGCGGGTTTTCTTGTTCTCCTTGTTGGTTTCTGGACTGCTGTTGGCACTGCCGCTCCCTGCCTTAGCTCCCTCGCCAAAGAGACTCCTCCGTTGCATATTGGCCGCCACATGGGGTTTCAGCGGCAAGATACCCAGACTGTCTACGTCCTCATCCTCGTCGTCGTCGTTGATCTTTCGCAGCCTGGAGACCGGACTGCCGAACAGTTGCCGCTTGCGCTCGGAGAGGCGTGGAGTGGGCATGCGCGTGGACCGCTTCGAGCCCCCACTACCTGCCGGCGTCTCCATGATCGCGCGAAAATCTTTTATTTCGCATTAACTTTGTCCAAATTGAGACTCCTTCGCGCTTTTTTGTGGCTGCCCAGTGTTGGGAAAGCTCGAACCGATCGCAGGCGTTTGCCAACACTCATTTGGTTACCCGTTGTATGGAGATCACAAAACGGTCATTCTAATTTTTTACGCTAGCACTATATTCGATTTTAGAGCTACATTTTTGTTTTTAAAGTTATAAAATATTAAAAAATATTTTTTATAAGGTGTCAACATTTGAATTACCTTGTTAAAAAATCGTATTACCCAAAATCATATTGAAATCAATTGGAAATAATAATTTGTTATATTTTGGTGTAAAAGAATTTTTTTCTTTAAATAGCTACACCTTAGAAACTTTTAAGGAACATATATTTTATTTTTAATGTAAGTTAAAAGATTAAAATGTTTGAATACCGTAAGAAAAAACAATTTCAGTCGAAGTCCTTAGCTCATAAGAAAGTTATATGTACTTCATAAGCACATAATAATATATATAATTTAATAAATTATACATCTAGATAGCAGAACTTTAAAGTATTTTAATTTGTATGTTATGTTAATGCTAACATTTTCATAAGTTAACAGAATGAGTGTGACCCTACCGCCTCAGCTAGTATTTGGAAAGACGTCACCTCAGGTCACACTCCCTATTCTCCAAACGGTCATACTGCGAACCTGGTGACAATCGATTTGGAAAATTCTGCCGCAACACCTGGAAAATAAAAGTAAAAAAAAAAAATCGAGCTGTGTGTTTATATTTTAATTTGCAGCCCCCGCAGACCAGGTAAGTCCGCCCCCCATTATCCGTACCGCACTTGAAAGCCACGCCAACGAAAGCAACGAGAACCGTGAGAAAATGTGAACTCTAGCCGCCGCCATCTTTTTTTGTGTATGCGTTAGGGCCCAGAATGCCAACGCCAATAAAGAAAATCAAGATAACACGGAAATTGTAGAGGTTACTGGTAATCGCGCTCCTTGTTCTGCTGCCTGAATGTTCCCCCTAATGCCCGTAATAGCTTGAACAAAAAGAAAACAAAAACATTGCCCTGTCTTCTCTGTCTTCCCTTGAGGTATCTCGCGTTCAATCCGCCGCCGCCGTCGCCCAACCGCGAGACATACAAAGCATACATTTCCGACGCAGCCGCCGCCGCCGCGTAGATAGCCACTTTTCCGGGATCCCCCCACCCAGAGTGATAGAAACGATATAACCGTGGACGACCACGCTGCGGAACCCGCTGCCGCCATGCCCGGAGCCGGCACGTTCAAGTTGTTCATCGGGAATCTCGACGAGAAGACGCAGGCCACCGAATTGCGGGCGCTCTTCGAGAAGTACGGTACCGTCGTCGAGTGCGACGTGGTGAAGAACTATGGCTTCGTCCACATGGAGACGGAGCAGCAGGGTCGCGATGCCATACAGAATCTGAACGGTTATACGCTGAACGAGTTCGCCATCAAAGTGGAGGCGGCCAAGAGCCGGCGGGCGCCCAATACACCTACCACGAAAATCTTCGTGGGAAATCTAACGGACAAGACGCGGGCGCCGGAGGTGCGGGAATTGTTTCAGAAATACGGCACCGTCGTCGAGTGCGACATTGTGCGCAACTATGGTTTCGTCCATCTGGACAGTATCGGTGACGTGCAGGACGCCATCAAGGAGCTGAACGGTCGCGTTGTCGACGGCCAGCCGCTCAAGGTCCAAGTGTCGACCAGTCGTGTACGGCCCAAGCCGGGCATGGGCGATCCGGAGCAGTGCTATCGGTGCGGAAGATCCGGGCATTGGTCGAAAGAGTGTCCGCGACTGTACGGCAGCGCCGGAGGCGGACGCGAGCCGCCCTCACCGCTCAGCGCCGGCGGCTACAGAGATCGCATGTACGGTCGTGACCCGTATCCGCCGCCACCACCTCCGCCGCCGTTCCTGCGTGACCGCATCATGGATGGCTTTAGGGTAAATTCAGCAACCATTTGCCCCCCCTGATTAAATCATCCATAATCCATTTGAGTCAAGAACTTATTGCGCAGCCACTAATGTAACTACGGTTTTCGTTTCCGCAGGATTATGACTACTATGACCGCCGCTTCGAAGACTCACGCGATCTGTACGAGCGTCGCTACCAGACCTCGCGCATGCGCGACTTCCCGCCGCCGCCCATCTCGCGCCGCGAGCCCATGCCCCTGCCGCCACCCCTGAGCGGCAGCCTGCGCTCCTGCAGCGTCTCGCGCGGATACGACACCATGTTCAGCCGCCGCTCGCCGCCTCCGCCGCGCAGCAGCAACGGAATGAGTCGTTACGGGTAGGTGCCATGTCGCTTTGTCTGAAAAACCATGATAAAGCATTTAGGTCTATCTTAAAGTACAGGACCATTTAAATACTTTATAATTAGAACACACTCTTCATTAAAACAGATTGTAATTTGGGGCATGATTGCTATACGTTTTAGGCACTTCTTTATATGCGGCAAACTAATATTACCTAAAAATTTGCATTTCTATTAGACACAATTCTACTTAAAATTATAATCGGCTATTAACCTTTGACCATTTGAAAATGAAGCCCTAGAATGTTTCGTGTTGGCGTTTTTCAATGACGAAACTAGAAAACACGTAATTGGTATATAAATGGATGTAAAATAATAACATACGTGCTTTTTTAGTTTATACCTCTCGTTAAGACAGATTCTTACGTGTTTCTTATTCCTCCTCCACAGCTCGCCCACTCCTCACGGCTACGAGGACTTTAGCCGCGACGCTTTCGATGAACGCATGATTTCGTCTCGCGGAATACGTGGTCCCTCGCCTCCGGGTCGCCGATACGCGCCCTACTGAGATGAGTTTTACTATCACGGCAGCAGCTGAGTGGCGGTTGCACTACCCATGCCGCTGCCCATGTCTGTGTCCCATCCCCTGGCGCACTCTCTGATTCACACACCCAGCAACCAAAGGACGGCGGGTGGGGACTGCTGGCTGATCTTCTGGTCGCCAGCGGGCTACTACCATCAACAACACCAACAGCACATGCTGATGCCGACGACATTTTCACATTTGTGGCTGCCGCCTTGGTGAACCACGCGTATTTTACTAAGCCTAAACTAACCATAAATCATATACTTAAAGAAGATGGAGTACTGTTCGAAGCATCCTCCTTGTATGCAAATCATGCCTAAAAGACTAGACAACGACGTGCTCCTCCCCCCACATAAATCCCCAGAGATTCGAGTACCAATAAAGCATAAGCAGTCGAAATATGCAAAAATAAACATGTATTTTAAAGCTTATTAAGGGGCAGTATTGCAACGAAGTGTCTTAAGAACTAGGAGCGCTCCATCCGCTACGCGTGCGATATGGAGTGCTGGCTGCCGTGGAAGGGCTCTTCGGGTGAGTGATCGTCCTGTTTGCCGCCATTGTGCTTGTTCAGTTCTTGCAGCTCCACAGGTGTGGCCTTCTCGAATGTTGGAGGGATTAGTAGTCGACTGAGAAAGATAACGAAGTTTGATTAATTCCGGGGAACACCCATTAAAGAAAGTGGTTATCTTGACTCACTTGCTGCACTGCAGCCAAAACATCGAAGCGATCATCATGAACGAGGTCACGCCAAAGGTCCACACTGTGCCCAGCCGAGTGTAGATGGATCCCACGAAAAGTGGACCAAGTACGCGGGACAGACAGCCCGATCCGGTCAGCAGGCCCATCCAGACGCCTTGCGGCCTAGGTCCCAGAACCTTTGAGAATATCGTCTGGATGAGCGTCACTCCAATGGGATATCCCACCGAGGTGAGGGCAAATCCAATGATGAACTGCGTCAAAGTCAGAGCCGGCAGTTCGCCACACCAAGGTTGAGTTTCATAGGGGCAGCCCAAGAAGAGGGGATCGTGCTTGGTCAGATTCAAACTCTCATTGAAGGGCTGCGCCAGCTTGGGCGGATCCGGACCCCAGGGCACGAAGAGCACGCGCCCAAGAAACATCAACGAGAATCCACCCCAGATGAGCACATAACGTTCGGCCAGGAGCTTGCACATGGGCCCGATTAGAACAAACGTGACCAAGGAGACAATAGCTGCGGTCGTCATCATGAGGCCCATGTACCAGAGGGCCTCGTCGTCGGTCCAAGCGAACATGTCCATGGTCAGGGATGTGCCCAATCTGCTTAGCGATAAGGAAAGCCAGTTGAGTTCCGGAACTGCTCATTATCAAGTCAACTTACGTCTCCAGCAGAACAAAGTTGAAGACCAGAACAAAGAAGGCTACGATCAAAGTCCAGGCGGAGAAGTAGTTGGGCTTGATGCCCTTCCAAGTCTCTCGCTCCGAAGTGCCGCCCTGCATCACCATCACCTCGCGGGCAGCGATTTTGTGCTCCTACAATTAAGTCCATAATTAAAAAACCCTTTACACTCGGCTGCGTTGAGATTTACCTCAAAAATGCCAGGCAGGAACATTATGAAGTTTCCAATGCTCATCACCACATTGATCCATCCGGATGCCGTGTACATGTTGAAGTGCATCATACCCCCCAGCCAAACGTGCCCCTGATCCCCCAGCGGAGTGACGGCCGCCTGCAGAGTCGGTCCAATGATGAAGCCCAGGACCTGAGCCAGAGACACCATCGAAACGGCATGCGTGCGTTCGCTGATGCGCGTGGCAGCCGACAGGTAGGACCGGCACAGGGCAATGTTGGCCGAGCTTACGCCGATGAGGAATCGCGAGGCGAGCATCCAGTACTTGACGTTATCCGGGCGCAGTTCCAGCGAGGAGTATATCCCACTGGCCAGGGTGAACAGAGCCAGCGAAATGAGCAGGGGCAGGCGAATCTTGCCCAGCTTGTTGCCCCACCAGCCGAAGATGGGGCTGAAGACCATCTGACCCAGCGGATTGGCGGCTACAATGAGACCCATGAACTCCTTGCCCGCTGTGGGATCTAGCTAAAGAGAGATTGGCTTGAGAAACGGAGCGACCACATGGCTGTCGTCTCGAACCCACCTTGTTGAGGTAGGGCCAAATGCCTGTGAGAATGATGCTGAAGCCCAGCGCCATCAGGAACATGGTGAAGTAGATGATCCGGACGGAGAGCCAGCGCTGTTTGTATTGCTCCAGCGTCTCCAGGCCATCGTCCACGTCCTCCGGCAGTCTTTTGGTTTCGAAGCGAGCGGACACTCGGCGGGCAAACTCCATTGTGTGGGTTGGTTGCACGTGTTGGTGGGTGGGTTTGAGTGAAATGATAGTACTTTTTGGATATTACCGCCACTGAGTCATTCTGTAACTGTATTCGAAAATGATTTTTTGAGTTCTGTGGGAATGTGTCACTTTTTGACATTAGATGCCAATTTTTTCAAGAGAGCATTAGGTTTTTTTTTTAAATGATAAACCACTCAAATAAATGAATATTACTCTCAATATAGTATTTCAAGAGCGGTAATAGAGAAATATAAAAATAACCACTATTTTATAGTACTAAAATAATGCCGAAATGTATCCAAATTTCATTTTCGGTATTAAGAGTTGTTGGTATGAAAAAGTAATTTTGAAACCAGTATTATCTATTTTTTTATAAACAAGTAAGGTTTGGAAGCCATATTTTTCAATTGAATATTATTAGGGAACGGAAACTTTAACAAATCTTTGACTATTTCTTATGAGTAATCTTTATGGCAGGGTGTAGCCCCAAATCGATACCCAAGAAACCTTGAGTATTAAGCGGATTATCTGGCAGCCGTCGCGTGATCATCCTCCGAAATACCGAAGATATGGGCAACCATATGGCTGAACTTATCACAGTAATTGCTGAAGATAAAGGCAATCGGTGCCGGAATAAAGTCGGTGGCTGTCCGTTGCCATGAGAGAGTGTTCGTGTGCCTTTAGTAAAAGTCACTATCACTGTGAGTTCGCCTTTGTTTTTGTTTATATGGCTTGATAAGGTCGCACTTAGCCCGTCAGTTTATTACATGATATTATTTATCAAAGGGAGAGGGGGCTGCAGACCTGTACAGTTCCAAACTAATTTAAACTAAGCCCACTCAACAAGTGTTTTCGAAATGCAACAAGTGCAGTGATTAGCCATACGAATCAGTTCAGAATTTCTACTTCCTAGTTTCCCAAGGGAAAGTCACGGCTTCGTAAATCAATTTCAGATTGAGTTTGTTTCCAATTGATGCACTGGGTTGTTGTTTGTGGAGAGCCAGATTCTCGTTCTGGTTCTCCAAGCACGCACACACACATCCCGCGAATACTAGATACAAGATAGCGACCGTTGATCTCGGGCTGCCTTGGGCCTGCCCGGCTGAGACACACTTTGTACTGGCACTCTCCTCTTTGATTTCTAATTATTTCGGCTTTTGAACAGCTATTTGGCCCGCGCACGACACTTTACTTGTGTGTCTTATTTGGTCACTCATTGGAACACATGTATGTAAATAAAACAAAGGTACACTCTTTGTTTTATTGGCTCTATGTTGTTGGCACGCTCTCACTCTCCCCACTTTAGTAACACATAAGAACGCATTTCTCTGGCTCCTCTGCTCCCAATGGCTATATATGTATAATATCTGCCTACGCAGTGCAGCGCCAAGAACAAGTAACCCCCACCGCGGATCCTCTCTGGCTACTCTACTATGTAATCCCTTTGTGGGGCTTCGAGCGGGCAGGGTTATGCACCTTTTACCGATTCGGTTCCCCTCTGGCAACTACCTGTTGCAGCGGAGCGGAGTGACTACAACCACTGCTGAGGAACGGTCGCGGCAGACTGTGGATGCGACGCTTGTTGCCAACAAATCGGCCGAAACACGGAGCGGGAACTAAAGAGAGAGGACCCCTTCAAAGATACGGGAGCGCTCGAAAGTATGTTACTAAAGTATTTTCGAATTCGTGCGATACTCGGCCATCAGCCGAAACGAAAGATACAGATACTAAATAAGTTAGGATCCAATTGTACCTGTGGGCCGCACAGATAAAAGTATCTGAGAGTACTGAAAGTGTAACCACTTTTAGCTTTACCTTCTTTATCAACAAAGAGACAATTACAATTTGAAGACCTAATAACCAAAGTCTCTTCTTATCCTTATATCCTATGCTTATATAATCGTTACAATTACTGAGTCATTGTGATAAACTCTAATCTCAGATTGATATCAAAGTGAAGTTCGTGAAATTTAACATTGTTGATTTTAAAGACATATTAGAAATATCTTTATAACCTAAGTCTACGGAATATTCTTTATATTTCTTCATATTATCTTTGATATACGTGAACTCTTATCTCACATAATAATAGCTTCCAAAAATCGGAGCTTACACTGAAAAAATAGGCTCACATAACTTTTCTCTTAAGATAATATCGAGAATACTTTAAGCCAAAAATGGTAAATGTTCACCGCTTATTGGATAACTGCGAGTGCAGAATAATACAAGTTGCAAATTTATTTTATGGGTGCTCAAAATCCTTAAAAATATACAACAAAATATGAAAGTAAAAATAAATGTTTAGATTGGAATACGAATTAGGTGCGGGAGTACCTCTACAGATTCCCCCGGGCCTGCTGCAAGCGCATGAGACGCCGTTGTCTCAACCAGGGCAGCAGGAGACCCCCTCGCTGGACAGGAAGTGGAGCCAAAGGTGCGGGTGGCATGGGAGCAGCCAGGGTCACAGCTTCCGGAATGATCTCATTACGTCGGATGTCGCGGAAGGTGGTTCCTGGCCGCCGGGGCACAAGCTCCTCATCCTCTCTCTCATCCTTTTTCTGCGGCAAGGCCTCGTTCCTGATATTCAGGCTGAAGACATCACCACTCCGGGGATCGGACGAAAGGTGACTCACGGTGTCCTGAAGCACCCTGGGAATCCGCTCCACCACCTGTAGGGCATCGCGGAGAGGACGAATCTCTCGCTCCGGCTCCCTGCGCGTCTGCTCTTTGGGAGCTTTGCTCTTGGCGATCTTACGTGAGAAGGGACTCTTCTTGTTCTTTCGGGAGATCTGCTCCTTCTTCAGAGGAGCGGGGCGAGTCAGACGCGGAGCAGTCTGTTCCAGGAACCACGGCTCCCGACGGGCAGGCTCCTCCAGAGCAGTCTGTCGCTTGAAAGGCGATGGCTTCGACTCCCGCTGCTGCTTCTGGGCTCTGGTACCCAAGGGCGAGGGACGCACCAAAGAGCTGGCGAAGTCATTGAACCACTCCAGGTGCTCAACGGACCTCTTGTGCCTGGCCACCGCCTGCTCCGAAGCCTTGGAAACAGTATCCAGGGCATTGGCAGTCGACTGATTGGCAGACTTCTTGGCGGGCTTGTAGATGGTTATGTTAGAGCGACGATTGCGAGGAGCCTGACCCGAAGCGGAGGCACTCCTGGCCACCAGATCCCGCTTCTGCTCGAACTGCTGGGCGTTGCGCACAAAGCGATTGCTACTCGGCCCCTGGATGACTATCTCGAAGGGCAGATTCAGCGTCTTGGCATTCATCTGCATGGTGCGGATACACTCGGTGTCGGAGTTGTCGTCATTGCACTCGCAAAGGCACTCCTCACCGCAGTAGAAACCCAAACAGCCGCAGTGCTCGCACAGGGCCTTGCAATTCTTCTCCAGCTTGGACTCCGTGAGGGGATTTACCCTGCGCGTCGCCTTCGTGGATGTGGCCACCGTCGATGGGGACTTGGTGGTCGTGGTGGGAACAGCACTCGCCTGCAGATGGATAAGCCCTAGAAGAAGTATCACCGTAAAGCCAAAGGGGCTGCTCTTCCGTATACTTCTGCTCGTCATTGTGGGTGCTCCGGCTCAAACTGTCTGGCCAACTGCGATGCACAACCGATTTTATAACGCTGACCAGGTGAAATCGTAGATGTTCGTGACTGACAGTTGATTCTCGACTTCAGTTCGGCGGAATTTATGCTGACTTCGTGTGATCTTGAGACATTTCCCAACTGGGTTCTCCCATTTGGTACTGTGTGCCGAATTATTTTTTTGGCACACTTTGGCGTGCCAAGGCCGAATTGCCGCACTTGAACTTGGCCCAGAACACACAAATATTTGTTTACAGAGTTTATTAAAAAAGAAACCAAATAACGAGAAGCCAGTGAACACATTAGCGGCGCTTGCCCTTTCCCTTCTTGCCGCCGCCGCCACCACCGCCGGATCCGGAGGCACTGGACTGGGTCTGCGACTGCTGGTGGTACGACTCGCCGGGTTTGTTCTGGCGCGTCTTCAGCAGCGGGATCTTGCTGGCGATGTGCAGCATTATGGACTCGCGCGAGGGAAAGTCCTTGTTGAAGAGCGTGCCATCGGCGTTTCGCAGCTGGACGCGCACACGGCCACGCACCTGGAGCTCGCTACTCTTCTCGCGGCAGTACTTCATGTTCTCCATGAGGAACTGCAGGTTGGACACAGACAGCACGTCGCGGATCTCTATGTAGGTGGGGTTGTCCACGCAGTTCTCCTTGGGCAGTCGGCGACCCTCCTGGCGCGTCCGCTTGCTGTTGATGTAGGCGGGGTAAATGCAGATCCACCTGTGACAACAATAACAATAGAGACATGTGAGTTCGGACTTTGTTTTGATATTTTTGTGTAGTTCCTACCGCTCCATCTCGTTGTGCTTTATGCTCGGGTTCCAGTTCTGTCGCATGGGTGCAGCTGCTGCCATTTTCGTCGGATTTTTATTATTAATCTATTAGAATTCGAACAAAATTACAAAAAAGTAAGGTAGAAAGCTGTTTTCCACGCAGGCAGAATAGGGATGGCAATGGGGGAACACTAATAATCGATATCAGGGCAGAAATCGAGTAATTGGCGGTGACTTTTTTTTGGCTATTTTAAAAAAAAACTGTTATATATAATATAAAAATATTTGCAAAATGGTTTTTATAATTCTTTTTTACTTTAAAAAAAAGCCTAATTTTTTGAAGCGCAGTGATACGTTTTTTAATCTTAAAATTCATTATAAAATTACATTCCATTAACATAAACTCAAATTGTTTAAAAAACCTACGAAAGTCATTCATAAAAGCCGAGCTTAATAATATAATACATTTCGCTCTTATAAGCTTGAAAGCTTAATAAGATATTCTAAAAGCAAATCATTCTAATTAAATTAATAATAAACCATTGCTTTCAGTTTGGTGGGAACACATTTTTGTAGCCCACGAAACCACATAACTTGCGGCTACTTTCCCGCCAAGCGACTTCGCTAGATATCTCATCCCTGGCAGAATCGATATCATGGCAAAGGGCACCCATCTATCGATGTCGATATCGCTTCGAGCGCATCTCCAATACGCAGGCCGCGGAAGAACTTCAATAACAGTCTGTTTTTGGACTTTCCGTGGTGTATTTGCCTTGATTCGTGCGGACTACGCGAACAGCCAGTTGGAGCGACGACGAGCGGCCAACGAACAATTCTGGTCACGCGTGTCGAGCGGAGCCCAGCGGTAAACAAAAGCACGCCCCACTGCGCCCACCCCCCGCAATCAAAACAACAAAAGCGAACACGCAAGGCCACGGCGGAGCCACTGCAACAACAAGAATGGAGGAACTGAACAGCATTTTGCAAAAGACCAAAGATAAATCAACGCAGAAGGAGCAGGATGAGGTACTTATCCCACGGCCTAATCCTTCCGGACCCCCGAACTTTGACATTTGAAAGTGGCCCCCCGAAAGACACTAACTAACTAGCTCTCTCGGCCTTCTTCTTTTCGTCTCCTTCTGCTCTTCCCCTGCCCCTTTCCGTTCCCACCCACAAAACCACCCCACTCCACTTTTTGGGGTTTATTTACATGTGGCCCACGCACATTGCGACGACGACGACGACGACCGATGGCTGAACCTTATCCAGATTCTGCTGCAGCCCTTCACATACATACAGCAGATTCCTGGCAAACAATTCCGCTCCGAGTTGGCCTTGGCCTTCAATCACTGGTTGCTCATACCGGGCGAAAAGTTGGCGCAGATCGGGGACATTGTGCAGATGCTGCACAATTCCAGTTTGCTGTGAGTATATCATTATAAATAGTATACAGCTGCGGTCAGACTAATAGCCCTAATGAGCCCGCAATGTATCAGCATGAATATTATAGGCATAGTCGATTTTCGGCAGTATACTAAGATATGGGAACCAATTATATTGTAGATATTTTGTTTTTAACTTATTATTTATTCAAATAATGATCTTGTAAGAACCACGTTTATAAGTCGAATTAAAAAATTGTAATCAAAAGATATCTCGGGTTTAAGAACCTATACTATTTTCCTACTATACCCTTGACAGTTCCACATCATCAACTGTTTATTTTCTAACTATGAATCGTACTTATAAATGCCTTTATAATATGTAATAAAGTGAGTAATAACATTACGTTTCAATTTTAAGTATATATTTTTTAGACCTACTAAACTTTAAGTACTAAACTTAAGTACCTGTCGATATTGCACGTCAGCTAATCATGTGTGGCGCGTTTTAATTTTAAGTTTTGACCCTTGCCTTCCCCCGATTTCTTCGATTTTCTGCTCTGTATTGTTTGGCTTTGGCTTTGTTTACCTCTTGCTTGCACCCCCAAACCTCCAACCGTTTGACCCCTTCCCCAGCCAGCCTAATCTTTCTTCACACTTGCACAGCCTGTATTTGTATACATTTAGTTGGTTTGCTTTTGTTTAGATGGATTCCAGTTAAATTTCTAATCGAGTGTGAAGTTCTCAGAGGAAGTGATGAAGGGAGTCTCTTCTCACCGAGAAATGCGTACATATATCCAGAAATGCCCGCCACATGCTCGCCCGAAAAGTTCTTATCACCGTTGGCAGTTCATTTCCATAACGCGCATATGTTGTAGATAAGTTTTGGATTACCATTTGGCGGGTGACTCACTGCTATCCCCCGAATTGGAATTGGCCATATTGAGCAATGTTCTCGCACGTTTGTCGGCTATTTGCACAGAGCACTGTGCGCTGGCCTCAAATCAATTTCCAAATTTCATCATGAGCCCGCAGGTTTTTCTGTTTACAATTGAATTTCTTTGCATTCCATTTCGGAATCCGAAATTGCATAAATTATTTCGATTTTTCTCCCGGCCCCTGGGCGGCCGAAATGCGAGAGCGAAGAGATGAAGGAGCTGCTGGTCTGACAACGAAATGCCGCAATTAAACTTTGAACTCGACCAATTGAAGTGTCTGTGGCTTTTCAATTAAAGCCAGTGAACTGAGTCGAAGTGGCCAGGGATTTTCGCCTATCTTGGGGCAGCAGCCAAGGAAGTGTTCATGTCGTTTTCGGGCTAATCCCGTCGTGCCTCCGGCCACCTGTCGCCGCCCATTGAAAGGCGAACAGCCAGAAATGGCCTTAATTCTGCTTAAAATCCCCAGCATTGTTCCTTGGCAGCCTTCTCAGGCTCAGGCTCATTCCCCCAAGTGGCCGCCTCCATATGTTCTTGGCGTTCTTTCCTTTTTAGTAATGCATTTTCATATTGGCAAAAACTTAGTTCTACAACGATGCCAGCAGTTACAGCAGTCGGTGCCCGAGCACCCCGACCCTCGTCCGTCCGTCATTCATGCACTTATGCCCATTGTCAGTTAGTCAGGCCGTCGCCAGTCGACAGGCATTGTCACAACTCTTGCCACGCAGCACGCCCACTATTTTCCCTCATTTTCCCCGTCCCCGTCCCCGTCCCCATCACCAGCCCCAGCCTCCTGCACCCACCATCCTTTCCATATCCCAGCCCCTTTGTGCGTTGTCGCTTCAACGCCCACGCCTTCATGCCATGCCACACCATCCAATCCCGTCCCATACCAACCCATCCATAGTCCCTACCAATGGCTTTGCCAGCTTTGGCGGAGCGCAAACATTTTTTAATTACGCAAATGTTGGGCTGCCCAGCTCGTTTTACCCGCCGGGCACCATAGTTATTGAAGCGATGGCGGCCTTAAAGCGGGGCTTAAATTTACACATCTATTATGGGGCCACCGCATGTTCATAAGTATGTATGCTTAGCCTGACAAGAGGGGGAACAACACCTATTGGGGGTGTTGGGTGCTGGACACGTGACGAGCTCTCCTCTGTTGGTACGTTGCTCGAGTTGTGAAATTCTATTTAAAAACCCCCACTTTCTTACCCAGTACGTGTTCGTGGCATTAATGGATATACAAGAACATCTGCTGATAAGTAAATTATCGTATTTCGAGCAGAAACAAAATCCCAACTGTACAAGCGGTATAAAATATTTCAATTAATTAAAATTCCACAATTGTAGAACTTTTATGGCTTACATGTATTTTAATTTTAGTGTATACATTTTTAACATCTTAATTTTAGAATAAAAGTAGAAAATTAGTTTTTTTCAAGGTTGACTAGATGTAACTGCCTTGTACACGATTAATCAACTCACGGCTACTATATACATATGTGTTCTTGATACTAACTTACAGCATTGATGATATTGAAGACAATTCGATCCTTCGCAGAGGTGTGCCCGTGGCGCATTCCATATACGGCGTGGCCAGCACCATAAATGCGGCCAACTACGCACTGTTCCTGGCGCTCGAGAAGGTGCAGCAGCTGGATCACCCGGAGGTACCAACGAAACCCGATCTGGGACTGGATTGGAATGTCAAGTAATCCGCGTTTCTTGCAGGCCACCAAGGTGTACACGGAACAGCTGCTGGAGCTGCATCGCGGTCAGGGCATGGAGATCTACTGGCGCGACAGCTTCACGTGTCCCTCGGAGTCCGATTACAAGCTGATGACGGTGCGCAAAACCGGCGGCCTCTTCATGCTGGCCATCCGCCTGATGCAGTTGTTCAGCTCCAACAAGGAGGACTACTCCAAGCTGACGGCCATTCTGGGCCTGTACTTCCAGATACGCGACGACTACTGCAACCTGAGTCTGAAGGAGGTGAGTGGAGGTGAGAAATGCAAAAAGCAGTTAATAATAAATGATATTTCGATGTGCAGTACACGGAGAACAAGAGCTTTGCCGAGGATTTGACAGAGGGCAAGTTCGGTTTCCCAGTAATCCATGCGGTCCGCACCCAGAAGCAGGATAAACAGGTTTTACGTAAGTCCGCTGTCTTGACCTCACCCAAAGGCTTTCCACTCAACAAGCCGTGGGCTTATGCCTATATCCACAGACATATTACGCCAGCGCACGCACGACATTGAGGTCAAGAAGTACTGCATCACCTTGCTGGAAAAACTGGGCAGCTTTCAGTACACACGCAAGGTTCTGGAGACGCTCGATGCGGAGGCGCGGGCGGAGGTTAGTTAGTTCCTTGGCAGCCACTTCAGATTCTTACAAATACCCATAAAATGTAACGAAACGGAACGCTTTCCAGAACGCATGTTAAATGAAAGGCTTATAACTAGAAAGCCTAGGAGAGCTTCCGCTGACAACCACGTTTTCGTCTAACATGTGGATGAGAAAACCGACCTAAGTGTAGTTAAGCAAGAACAGTACGACCAACCTTAAAGTTCTAAACATTTTAGCTGAGCTTTTTATATAAAATATAATCATTAATTCATCGGACCAATGTATCCATAGCCACTCTATTGCTAGAATAAGTTGTTTGTTCCGATCTAATAATCCCTTATCCCCACAGGTGACTCGCCTGGGCAGCAATCCCTACATGGACCGCCTGCTCAACAAGCTGCTGTCCTGGAAGACGAGCGATAGCGCCAGCATCACGCAGTCGAACCAGATAAATCACAACAACGTGTCGCGCGGCAGCCCCAACCAGAACACGCTGAATTGCAATTAGCAGCCAAAGAGGCAAAAGAGGGAGCAGTCGTGAATTGCGAACGGCAGAGCCTCTTTTGCCGCCAACCCGAGGCAGCAGCAGCCGCAGCAGGCCAGCAGTCAGCCCACGCCCGCCTGCCTAAGTGCTCCCCTGCTGCGATTCCTGCAGAAGCTTAAGATATTCTGAGATTTAGAGATTTATGTTCCCCTTGGCCAAACCGGAAAACCCACAGAGAACCCTTTACTTTCTACCAAAACTAGAGCGATGGACGGCGGATGGATGGAAATGGACGGATTGTAATGGAATGAAATTGAATGGAAAATGAGGAAAGGACAGGGATGGAAAACAAAACCAACAGCAGCCTTACAGAAAATTGTTAAGCCAAAAGTAAATTGATATAAGCCAAGCTTATCAGTGAGCTGGCGAAGAGCCATAGCACAGCTTTCCAAGAATTTGTTTTTGTTTAGTTTTACTTTAGTTTCGCTTTAAAGTTACCTAGATAGTTAGGGGCCACGACGACGGCTCGACTAGTTTCGTTTCTTTTTTGCCCAGCGAACGGGGTCACGCAAAAATCTCGCAGAGCATTAACTTAATTATAGGATATGCAATTTTTTAGCTCTTGTATTTCTAAGTGTGTTTGTATCCGTATTCGTATCTCGATTCTGCAAGCAATTTTCCGATTTCTAAGTGTCATTTTTAAATCTAACTCAATCGGAACTCAATGTGCACTTCCTTTATCGACGTTGTTCCACTTTTAATTGTTATAAAAAGGCAATTCGTATACACATATGTACTATTAACGACAAATTGTTAACGTTTTATGCAACAACTACAAAATCAACACAAAGGAAAACCACTATATATTGAAGTAATGATAATGATGCACTGCACAGCAGATTTTTGCACATTGCACCACCTAAAAAGTATATACATACTATATATAAATATATATATTTTTATTGTAGTTATACACTTGAAAAAAAGGAAAAACTAAAGCGAAAAGAGAAACCTCATAAAGAGAGCAAGGGGAGTAACCAGTTTGCTGAAGAGAAAATGAAAACAAATTGTAAACTATGCGAACATTTTATGGTAGGAACGACAACTAATAGCCGAGAATTTACAGTGCACGCCCAGATGCAGCTGAATGCAAGCGCACCTAACATTTTGCCCATACACCACTAATGAAAACATTGAAATATATGTATATGTATTTAAATAAATATTTATGCCACGTTGTCAACTAAAAGATAAGTGCTGGGCTCATAAAGTATTTGGGAGTCCTAACTACATTTCTTAAGAACACAAAAATGATAATTCTGGATTAGTTGATCAATCAAAAGAACGTTAGAAATAATTTCGGGACTAATTTTCAAAGTCAGAAGTATACCCTATACATATTAGTTTTACAAATTTCAGAGTTTGTATTTATAGAAAACAATATAACGTCGAATTCGTTATCATATTCTTGGTATGTACATAGCTTAGCCCTAATTACTTATCTCTACCTTTTGTTTTTTGAGGAGACTAAGAATCCTGCTCAATCATGTCCATCAGTTGGAGGAACTCCTGTGAAGCGCCATCAACTCCGTTCTCCTGATTCCCGTAGTCTTCATAATCGTCGTCCTCCTAAATGGCATAAAAGAGTGTTACTCATGGAATTGCTGCCCTGATTAGATCTTAGACCTACCTCGAAACCAAAGCAGTTTTCGGCATTAATATTGGAGGCTGCGCTTGGTTCGTGCTTGACGACTACCTCGCCTTTGCCGTTAACCAGCTCCACGACCATTACCCCGCCGTCTTCACCTTGAAGTTCCACGGTGAAGTCCGCGTTGTCCGGTTCCTCTTTGATGTGGAACGTTTTGGTGCTCCCGGCAGAGCGGAGTCGTCGATTTATAATGGTGGGCTCCTTGTCAGAGCCCGCAAGACCGACCTGCTTGTTGATGATCACAGGTGCGGGCTTGGTTTTCTTGCGTATGAAATCATTGGGTATAATAACTTCGGAATCTTCATCGTCCGTGTTCTCCGGCTCGATCTCGGCCAGGTCATAGTTCTCGGGGTTGTCCTCCTCGCCGCTCTCGTCGTCGGCCATGTCTATGAATTTATCGTTGACCACCGTGGTGACAGTGCCATCCTTCTGCAGACGCACATTACGGCCCATCTTAAGGCAGCGCTGCTTCTCTCGAGCTTTCGCCGAATCGTCATGCATCTCCATGTGTCGCATAAGGTTACCCTTGTGGGTGAACGCCCGTGGACAGGTCGGACACTGATGCTGCTTGGCACGCGGAACAGGCGGCTGGTACTTCTCGTTGTGCATGAGATTCACGTGGCGGCGCAGCAGTTGACGTTGGCGGAAGGATTGCGGACACTGCTGGCAGACGAACGGCTTCTCGTCCAGGTGGATGAGCATGTGCGAGGCCAGGTGACGCTGCGTCACCGAAGCGTAGCTGCACAGCTTGCACCTGTAGCACTTCTCGCCGTCGTGCGACTTAACGTGCAGTTTGTACTGGTAACGATCGGCCAACTGCTGGCCGCAACGCCGGCATGTGATCGGCAGCTCACCGGGAGTGTGCATGTGATTGATGTGGATACGCAGATCGGCCTTGCGTCCGCACGTCGTAGGACACAGATTGCATTGATAGACCGGCTTGTCCACCACGCTATGGATGAGCTTGTGGGACTTCAGAGAGTTGGATTGCGTGAATCGCGACTGGCAGATGTCGCATTGGTACTTCTTCTCGCCCGTGTGGACCACCATGTGACGCTTCAGCTTGAACATGTCCTGCGAGGCGTAGGTGCAGTGCGGGCACTGATACGGTCTTTCGCCCGTATGGCAGGTCATGTGGCGACGCAGCTTGGTCAGCTCCACACTGGCGTAGCTGCACTCCGTGCACTTGTGCGGCTTTTCCTTGGTGTGCTTGTAGCGCGTATGCCTGATCAGCTCGCCGCTGGTGGTGAAGGCGCTATCGCAGGACTTGCACTTGTGCGGCTTCTTGCCAAGGTGCGTGTTCACGTGGTTCTGCAGTCCCACGTTCGATCGGAAGGACCTCTCGCAGATGGAGCACTTAAAGCCTTGCTCGGCCTCATGACTCCGGACATGGCGCGTCACTAGAAACTTTTTACTAGCCGTGTACGGACAGTGGGGGCATGAGAACTTTTGTCCCGAGTCATTTGAAGATGACTTCGGCTTCAGCTCCACCTCCGAGGCTCTAAACACATAGTCCAGGTCCTTCTTGCTTTCAGTCGCCACCTCTTCTGCCGTGTCCTCGAACTCGTAGACCTCATTCTCGTTTGCTTCTAGCACCGAGGAGGCTGCCTCAATGTCGGCACTGTCCACAGCATAGTCCCCCAAATCGGTTACCACTGCACTGATGTCGGGCTCATCCACCAGCTCCTCGAGCTCTCGCTCCAGATCGAGAGGTTCGGGTTTCGGAATGATTGGGTTCCTTCTGGGCCTGCCCCGGGTGGCGGGTACTTTTGGCGCTGGTGGTGGTGGAGGGGGCAGCTCGATCTGCTTCGGCTTAGTCGCCGCTGCTCGGACAGGACGACCGCTGTTTGCCTTGGGCTCAGGTGCTGCCTTAGACGCGGCGGCTTTTGGTGGTGATTTGGCCGGACGCAGATTGATGGCTAAGTTAAAAAATCGGGTAAGTGATGAGGCTAACACTTGTAAATACGAAAGAATACAGACATTTATTGGTGGCTTTGCTGACCACCGATCGGACAGCCTTTCCTGGCTTGGCCGACGTCTGTTTTAGCTTCTTCTGCAGCTCCTTTTGCTTCCTGGGCGTTGTCTTGATGTAGCAGTTGCCCTCGTCATCTATGAAGTACTTGTCGTCGTCGTCGTCCTCCTCCTCTTCCTCCGCAGCGACATCTTCCTCTGACTGCTGCTCCTCCTGCTTGGAGTTCGCTGCCTCCTCGTCATCATGCTCGTCCAGATCTCCATCCTCGGCACTGATGGCCTTCAGAATCGTATGCACCACCTTGTCATCGCTGCTGCCTTCGGTCTCCTTTTGGATATCGTTGAGGAAGGACTGCAGATCCTCGGAGTCCTCGTTCTTGGCCTTCCTTTTGGGCATTCCTGTGCACGAATCAGAGTTC